>NC_086452.1:313235227-313553798 GCF_028390025.1 Pseudophryne corroboree
TTTGGGTTCGACCGCGTTTTGGCAAAACCTCACCGAATTTTTTTTGTCGGATTCGGGTGTGTTTTGGATTCGGGTGTTTTTTTCAAAAAACACTAAAAAACAGCTTAAATCATAGAATTTGGGGGTCATTTTGATCCCAAAGTATTATTAACCTCAAAAACCATAATTTCCACTCATTTTCAGTCTATTCTGAACACCTCACACCTCACAATATTATTTTTAGTCCTAAAATTTGCACCGAGGTCGCTGGATGACTAAGCTAAGCGACCCTAGTGGCCAACACAAACACCTGGCCCATCTAGGAGTGGCACTGCAGTGTCACGCAGGATGGCCCTTCCAAAAAACACTCCCCAAACAGCACATGACGCAAAGAAAAAAAGAGGCGCAATGAGGTAGCTGTGTGAGTAAGCTAAGCGACCCTAGTGGCCGACACAAACACCTGGCCCATCTAGGAGTGGCACTGCAGTGTCACGCAGGATGGCCCTTCCAAAAAACACTCCCCAAACAGCACATGACGCAAAGAAAAAAAGAGGCGCAATGAGGTAGCTGTGTGAGTAAGATAAGCGACCCTAGTGGCCGACACAAACACCTGGCCCATCTAGGAGTGGCACTGCAGTGTCACGCAGGATGGCCCTTCCAAAAAACACTCCCCAAACAGCACATGACGCAAAGAAAAAAAGAGGCGCAATGAGGTAGCTGTGTGAGTAAGATAAGCGACCCTAGTGGCCGACACAAACACCTGGCCCATCTAGGAGTGGCACTGCAGTGTCACGCAGGATGGCCCTTCCAAAAAACACTCCCCAAACAGCACATGACGCAAAGAAAAAAAGAGGCGCAATGAGGTAGCTGTGTGAGTAAGATAAGCGACCCTAGTGGCCGACACAAACACCTGGCCCATCTAGGAGTGGCACTGCAGTGTCACGCAGGATGGCCCTTCCAAAAAACACCCCCCAAACAGCACATGACGCAAAGAAAAAAAGAGGCGCAATGAGGTAGCTGTGTGAGTAAGATAAGCGACCCTAGTGGCCGACACAAACACCTGGCCCATCTAGGAGTGGCACTGCAGTGTCACGCAGGATGGCCCTTCAAAAAATACTCCCCAAACAGCACATGTCAGCACACTCCACATCTCATCTCTCTACCTCTCCTCTCTAGAGTGCTGTTATTGGATCATGTGTCAGCAGTGTTCCTGTGCTGAATTTAATTAATTCAATTTAACAGGGATAATCTGACTGAATTTTTCCAGTAGGAGACATTCTATATACCCCCTGTCCCCTCTCTAGAGTGACACGCTCACTCTGTCATCACTGCGACCCTTTGCATATGACAGAGCAGCAGCTGCCCTACAGAGCTCATACACTGTGAGACCTTCTTTTGTATCACCCCTGAGTGTACCCATGCATGGTTTTATTGTGGTAGATACACCGTTGAATCTAAACTAATCAGTAATATTTTCACTGCTAGCTAACTTATACATTGTATCAATCTATGCGGCAGACTAATTTTGAACTGTGCTTTAATGATTCTGATTTGTTTCTTTCATTACCCCCACCCCTACACAGCAGCATTGTATCACAATAAGTTTTACACTGAAACATTGCTAGCCAGTTCATCAACACACTATTGTCTGTTACCATACAAAGGGAATCTGTTAACCATTAACATCCAGGTTATTGAGATGGACTGCATATACTACTCAAGTATTTTGTGACTACATGCATGTGTTACTAATTTATTGTGTCCGTGGAAATTGCTTCGGCCTAATATATTGTTAGTCTGACCTATAATTGATGAAACTCCTTATATTGAAGCATCCTGCTTTTTATTACTGTATCTGTATTTCAGGTTCCGGACAATTTTATAACAGTATCAGACTATCAATATATTTATATAGGAATGCCTCTATATTTTGAATTGAGTCATCAAACTCAAATTTCTTAATATTATTCCTTATATTTTCGCTAAACCCTAGAAATTTCTTTCTAGTGTTATGCACTATGTGAAATTTTTCTCACAGGCTATCGTATATCTATTCTAATTATAACTAATAAGAGTTAAGTTTTAACTAATTCCGTTTATTCATAGACAAGAATGTCCCAACAAGAGAGTTTCCTTCTCTCTTTTTTTCTGTCAATACTATATTTACTCTCTGGGCGCCAGAGCCGGCCCTAACCAATATGATGCCCTAGGCAAGATTTTGGCTGGTGCCCCCTAGCACCATCGGTGGTTCCGTCTCTGACCTTGCACCTCTTTCCCAGCACCATCACCCCGCACCCATAGCAGTCCTTATTTTGGTGTTTGTACCCCCTATATTTTAAATAGGAACAGTTCGCACATTTAGTGCTCAGCCCAAAAAGGGGTGTGTTTTTGCTGGCAAGGGGCATGGCCACACAATAGTTAACCCAATTCCAATTACGCCACACAGTACTGCAACTTTATTCACATTTGATCATGCGATAGTGTCCATGATTCATATTACATCCCACAGTAGTATCACTTTACCTTAAAAACGTTATTCCTCACAGTAGAGCCCCTTATTCACATTACATCACACTGAATTGCTCCTTATTCACATTACACCACACCCTATTTCTCTTTATTCACATTAGATGACACAGTAGTGCCCTTTCTATATGCAACGCCACATAGTAGAGCACCTTATACACATAATGCCACAGAGTAATGCCCCTTACACATATGAGCCACATTATTAATGTCCTTATAAATATAATGCACCTTACACATTATGACAACCTTTATTAATGCCCTTTTACACATAATGTCCCTTACACATATGCCGCACATTATTAATGCCCTTATACACATAATGACACACATAGTGCCCCCTACACAGTTGCTGCACATTATTAGTGCCCCTATACACATAATGACACACATACAGTAGTACCCTGTTAGACATATGCCGCACATTATTAATGACTTTATACACATAATGACACACATAGTGCCCCTTACACATATGTTGCACATTATTAATGCATTTTTACATGACACACACAATGCTCCTTACACATATTCCGAACACTACTGCACAACCAACCCACTCACATGCACATAGCACTCACACTGCCACTAACACTATGACCTCTGCCTCTGCTTGGATACAGATGTGTCCTCATAAATCTTGCCTCAATGCTAACGTCGGGCACCTTTTTTTTAATGAAAATGCAGCTTATTTGCATTGCTATGTGGCTAGGATGCACAAGCAGATTCTGCTGATTAAAATGATATGTAGCATGCCTATATACTGTGTGAGACTGTGGCTGTATCTGCATATGAAATGCTACACACGGAATATAGGCATGCTGCATATCATTTTAATCAGCAGAAGCTGCTGATGCCCCTAGGCATATCAAATGCCCTAGGCAATTGCCTAGTTTGCCTATGCCTGTGGGAGGCTCTGCTGGGCGCACCTCCACCTGCTATATGAAATATACGCTAGTTATTCAATGTCATTTTGTTATGGACTGTTTTATGACCCCTCTCTAACTACTTCGACTTAAATTGCTGGGCTCATTCACTGTTTCCCAAAACCTCCCCTCTCCTTGGTTGACACCATCTCTCTCTCACATTGACACCCTCTCCCTCTCTTCATCTTTGTCACTCCCTCACTCTCTCTCCTGCTTCCCCTGATGCCTTATATCCAACCCTCACACACTGTGACTCATGACTCACCCGTCTCCCCTTTCCCGAGTGGGAAGAGGGTATTGTGACGGGGGGAGGGGGAAGGCGGAAGTAGGCAGAAGCTTTGCCTAGGATGTTGAGAAACTTTGCACTGGACTTGCCTGGCACAGTGGCAGGTAGAAGGGAGCAGCGCCGGACAGGGAAATGTATACAGAGAAAGTTCCCTGTGCGCGGTGCAGCCAGAGAGCCCCCAGTCCCGTTCCTTGCACCCACCAGTCTCGCGCCACTAGTAACTACAATCACTAGCTGCTGCTGTGACTGAGTGCACTCTGGGCAGAGGGGCAGGGTGGAGGAGAGAGGGGCCACAATCACCCGCTCCTCCACTCTTCTCTCACTCTTTCTCCGATGACAGATTCCTTTTCAAGCTGCTCATCACTGGCGATCCCCGGAGTTAACACCAAAGGAGGAGCAAGGCTGCAGTTCTAGGCCCAGGTCCATGTAAGTAGATAGCAATATAATTGGCACTCACTGACTGTTCCCATCAACCTTTCCTTCTCTCTTTTACATGCTCACCCACTGCTACTGTTATTAACCTTTCCCTGGCATCACCCTCTCCCTGTCACCCACTAATGTTGCCCTCTCCTTAGCGTCACCCTCTCCCTGTCACCCTTTCCCTGGCATCACCCACTGCTGTCACCCTCTCCCTGGCGTCACACTCTTCCTGTCATTCTCTCCCTGGCATCATGCTCTTCCTGTCACTCTCTCCCTGGCATCATGCTCTTCCTGTCACCCTCTCCCTGGCACCCTCTCCCTGTTGTCACTCCCTGTCACCCACTGCTGCCACCCTTTCCCTGGTGTCACCCTCCCCATCACCCTCTCCCTCCCTGGCATCATCCACTGCTGTCACCCTCTCCCTGGTGTCACGCTCTTCCTGTCACCCTCTCCCTGGCATCACGCTCTTCCTGTCACCCTCTCCCTGGCATCACGCTTTTCCTGTCACCCTCTTTCTGGCGTCACGCTATTCCTGTTACCCTCTCCTTGGCATCACGCTCTTCCTGTCATACTCTTCCTGACACCCAGAGCTGTCACCCTCTCTCTGGCATCACCCTCTTCCTGTCACCCACTGCTGGCTATTTTGTTGTCCATAACTTCCATTATCTTAAAAGCGCCACACCCACAGTGCTATTAAGTTAATAGAAGCCCTGGACAACAAAATTTCATTCATGTTCTCCTCCCACTCCCTCCCCAGTACCAAACACTATTTATTTTTTTCTATAAGAATTTACAATATATTAGCCGCCTGCTCGTCAAAAGCTTGATGAAGAGCAGCCAGGCTGCGGGCATTGGCGGTGGTGGCGGCATCGGACTGAGATGCGAATTAGTGGTGGAGGGCCGGGGCAGTTGATGGTGGGTGAGTTTGTAAGCAATTGGCGTTGGCAGGGGTAGCGGGCATCGGCTCAGGGGCAGTAGTGGGCATTGTCTCAGCGGTGGTAGGGGTCATTGGCGGGATTCGGTGGACATTATGGCTGCAATGCCTCACCAGCCACTGAACTCACTGCATGCCACTGCCCTGCACTACCACAGTGTCCACGGCAGCGCGCGCGGCCCGCCTCCCACTGGCCGCGCGGGATAGCGATTTACAGTGGGTCCCGTTGAGGGGACCCCTTACCTCATTCTCTGTAATGCGGCTGCGCAATTCGGGAGAGCAGCGGTCGTGTGTGTGACTAACAGTAAGAAAACCGGAGCCACCGCTGTAGGTACCCGGCAACCAGGGCGCAGGAGGTGATGGAGCTGCAGCAGGAGATGTCTGACTGACATCTAACACAGTCAGTGTCTCTGCTGCAGCCCTTGAAGTCTTCAAAATTCTTTAAAAGCTTCCCTCAGGGCTGCTGGAGCAGCCCCCCTGTTAAGTGCCTGCTTATTGCGTGGCACCAACTACAAAACTGAGCTCCTGTGCACGGAGGCGGGGTTATAGAGGAGGCAGCGCTAGGCAATCTGGGAACAGTCAAAGCTTTGAGCCTGTTGGTGCTTCGGATCAAGATCCTACTCTACACCCCCAATGTCATTCTCTGTGGAGCCCAGTGTACACCGCAGCAGAAATAAACTTTCAATGTGACCAGACTTTCTGGGATTTGAATATAGAACACAGACACTATACATACAGATGTGTCATCATATACCTAGCCTCAACACGCATCTGAGAGGTCTAGCATACTGCACTTTCTGTGTATTAAACACATTGCGAATGCAGCAAACAGCGGCACACAGCTTACCAGAGACACTAGGCTGCGACTGTAACCGCGCAAGAATTATTCCACAACAGAACTGGTGATAAAAAGCTGCAGCCACTGCACCGTAGCTCTTTGTACACAGGTTGTGAAACATTTGTACACAAATGTCGCGCACCAAACTGATCAGTGCAGTCTAGCAAAGTAGTTTTGTCACTTCCAGTTGTTTTATGGGGGGTCATTCCGAGATGATCGTAGCTATGATCATTCACACTGACATGTGGGGGACGCCCAGTACAGGGCTATCCCGCCCCGCATGTCAGTTCCGCCCCCCCCCCCCCCCATCCCCGCAGAGGTGAAAAGGGCCTTTGCACTTCAAGAGTAGCTCCTGACCAGCGCAGCTTTAGCGTGCTGGCCGGAGCTACTTATTGGTCCCCGGCCCGCAGCGGCTGCGTGTGACGTTTGGTTCGGCCACTCCTGCGTTAGTCGGACCCACAAAGCCGCCTTCCGCCCCCCCCCCCCCAGCGACCACCTCTGCCTGTCAATCAGGCAGAGGCGATCGTAGCAGCCCGACGGCCATCGGCCATCTGGCATGCTCCGGCGCACTGCGGTTCCGGCACATGCGCAGTTCTGACCCGATCACACCGCTGCGATAAACTGCAGCGTGTGAACGGGTCAGAATGTCCACCTATTTGCGGAAAATATGCTTAGTATGGCCGAGTCGCCAAGGACCTGGAGCACTGAGAGGATCTATTTGGTGCGACTGAAGCCACAGTGTATGAGTACACATATTGTTGACTATATAAAGGGAAGTTAGATATGCATCTCTGTGGGCTATTTATATAGTCAGCCAAATGTCCACTTGCAGCTAAATTACTTGGTTGGAATCGACATTCGTACTTACAATAAGATTGCCATGAACATGTTGTGGATGTATAGATAGACTTGCAGACTATTCAGAGGTGAGTTTATTCAAAGATCTGGCAATTTCATATGGGTCATTTGCACCAAGGATAGGGCTGGTGCAAATGCAAATGATCATGAATAGATGCAGGCCGCTCAATACAGGTGGAAATCTGCAGCTATTTTCAAGCACAGAGAGGTTCATTTGGGTGCAGTTATTCTTGCTGCTGCCATTGCTATATTTTGCTGTATGCAATTGCGATTATATGCTAATATTGGCAGAAGCTGACCTGAGTATTGGGACTCCCACTGCTCTCGCATCATTTTCATTTGATGGCATAAAATTGTTAGTACATTGGTACCATTGTCTCAAATCGGGTCATGCGGAAGTGCACCCGAGAATAAACAACAATAAAGCAAACAGGAAAAGAGACAAATATTGTTAAATTGGGGCAGTCACAGATTAAAGAAAATCATATATTCAGGTGTATTATTTTATTCATTATTTTGGTGATGGTGACTTTTATTGTTCTTTGCAAGAAAATATTATATTTCATAGTCTTCTTGAGCATAGGCAAAATACTTAAAGCAACAGCAAAAGGTGAAAATTAAATACAATGTGATAAACCAATATTATATTATTTTCCTTTAAAAATAAAGTGCTTAAAACTATGCTGTTGTCTCCTAATTCACTATGGGGATTTTAGTTTCATCCTAAATTCGAATTTTTTTAGTGGCATTGGGACTAATTCAGAGTTGTTAGCAGTTGGGCAAAACCATGGGGGTCATTCCGAGTTGTTCGCTCGTTATTTTTTTCTCGCAACGGAGCGATTAGTCGCTAATGCGCATGCGCAATATCCGCAGTGCGACTGCGCCAAGTAAATTTGCTATGCAGTTAGGAATTTTACTCACGGCATTACAAGGTTTTTTCTTCGTTCTGGTGATCGTAATGTGATTGACAGGAAGTGGGTGTTTCTGGGCGGAAACTGGCCGTTTTATGGGAGTGTGTGAAAAAACGCTACCGTTTCAGGGAAAAACGCGGGAGTGGCTGGAGAAACGGAGGAGTGTCTGGGCGAACGCTGGGTGTGTTTGTGACGTCAAACCAGGAACGACAAGCACTGAACTGATCACACTGGAAGAGTAAGTCTCGAGCTACTCAGAAACTGCACAGAGAAGTCTTTTCGCAATATTGTGAATCTTTCGGTCGCAATTTTGATAAGCTAAGATTCACTCCCAGTTAGAGATGAGCGGGTTCGGTTCCTCGGAATCCGAACCCGCCCGAACTTCATGTTTTTTTTCACGGGTCCGAGCGACTCGGATCTTCCCGCCTTGCTCGGTTAACCCGAGCGCGCCCGAACGTCATCATGACGCTGTCGGATTCTCGCGAGGCTCGGATTCTATCGCGAGACTCGGATTCTATATAAGGAGCCGCGCGTCGCCGCCATTTTCACTCGTGCATTGAGATTGATAGGGAGAGGACGTGTCTGGCGTCCTCTCCATTAGAATAGAGATAGATTAGATAGAGAGAGAGAGATTGTGCAGAGTCGCAGACAGAGTTAGTTTACCACAGTCAGTGACCAGTGCAGTTGCTAGTTAACTTTTATTTAATATAATATATCCGTTCACTTCTCTCTGCTATATCCGTTCTCTGCCTGAAAAAAAAAACGATACACAGCACAGTCAGTCACACAGTGTGACTCAGTCTGTGTGCACTCAGCTCAGCCCAGTGTGCTGCACAGTCATCAATGTATAAATTAAAAGCTTATAATTAATTGTGGGGGAGACTGGGGAGCACTGCAGGTTGTTAGCAGGAGCCAGGAGTACAATTATATTAATTAACAGTGCACACTTTTGCTGCAGGAGTGGTGACCAGTGCCTGACCACCAGTATAGTATTGTTGTATACTACTAATATCTCTTTAAATATCAACCAGTCTATATTAGCAGCAGACACAGTACAGTGCGGTAGTTCACGGCTGTGGCTACCTCTGTGTCGGCACACGGCAGGCAGTCCGTCCGACCAGAATTGTATTATTTATTATTATATACCTACCACCTAACCGTGGTTTTTTTTTCATTCTTTATACCGTCATAGTGTCATCCTAATTGTTACGAGTATACTACTATCTCTTTATCAACCAGTGTACAGTGCGGTAGTTCACGGCTGTGGCTACCTCTGTGTCGGCACACGGCAGGCAGTCCGTCCGACCAGAATTGTATTATTTATTATTATATACCTACCACCTAACCGTGGTTTTTTTTTCATTCTTTATACCGTCATAGTGTCATCCTAATTGTTACGAGTATACTACTATCTCTTTATCAACCAGTGTACAGTGCGGTAGTTCACGGCTGTGGCTACCTCTGTGTCGGCACACGGCAGGCAGTCCGTCCGACCAGAATTGTATTATTTATTATTATATACCTACCACCTAACCGTGGTTTTTTTTTTCATTCTTTATACCGTCATAGTGTCATCCTAATTGTTACGAGTATACTACTATCTCTTTATCAACCAGTGTACAGTGCGGTAGTTCACGGCTGTGGCTACCTCTGTGTCGGCACACGGCAGGCAGTCCGTCCGACCAGAATTGTATTATTTATTATTATATACCTACCACCTAACCGTGGTTTTTTTTTTCATTCTTTATACCGTCATAGTGTCATCCTAATTGTTACGAGTATACTACTATCTCTTTATCAACCAGTGTACAGTGCGGTAGTTCACGGCTGTGGCTACCTCTGTGTCGGCACACGGCAGGCAGTCCGTCCGACCAGAATTGTATTATTTATTATTATATACCTACCACCTAACCGTGTTTTTTTTTTCATTCTTTATACCGTCATAGTGTCATCCTAATTGTTACGAGTATACTACTATCTCTTTATCAACCAGTGTACAGTGCGGTAGTTCACGGCTGTGGCTACCTCTGTGTCGGCACACGGCAGGCAGTCCGTCCGACCAGAATTGTATTATTTATTATTATATACCTACCACCTAACCGTGGTTTTTTTTTCATTCTTTATACCGTCATAGTGTCATCCTAATTGTTACGAGTATACTACTATCTCTTTATCAACCAGTGTACAGTGCGGTAGTTCACGGCTGTGGCTACCTCTGTGTCGGCACACGGCAGGCAGTCCGTCCGACCAGAATTGTATTATTTATTATTATATACCTACCACCTAACCGTGGTTTTTTTTTCATTCTTTATACCGTCATAGTGTCATCCTAATTGTTACGAGTATACTACTATCTCTTTATCAACCAGTGTACAGTGCGGTAGTTCACGGCTGTGGCTACCTCTGTGTCGGCACACGGCAGGCAGTCCGTCCGACCAGAATTGTATTATTTATTATTATATACCTACCACCTAACCGTGGTTTTTTTTTTCATTCTTTATACCGTCATAGTGTCATCCTAATTGTTACGAGTATACTACTATCTCTTTATCAACCAGTGTACAGTGCGGTAGTTCACGGCTGTGGCTACCTCTGTGTCGGCACACGGCAGGCAGTCCGTCCGACCAGAATTGTATTATTTATTATTATATACCTACCACCTAACCGTGGTTTTTTTTTCATTCTTTATACCGTCATAGTGTCATCCTAATTGTTACGAGTATACTACTATCTCTTTATCAACCAGTGTACAGTGCGGTAGTTCACGGCTGTGGCTACCTCTGTGTCGGCAGTCGGCAGGCAGTCCGTCCATCCATAATTGTATTATTATTATAATATATACCACCTAACCGTGGTTTTTTTATACCACCTAACCGTGGCAGTCCGTCCATAATTGTATACTAGTATCCAATCCATCCATCTCCATTGTTTACCTGAGGTGCCTTTTAGTTCTGCCTATAAAATATGGAGAACAAAAAAGTTGAGGTTCCAAAATTAGGGAAAGATCAAGATCCACTTCCACCTCGTGCTGAAGCTGCTGCCACTAGTCATGGCCGAGACGATGAAATGCCAGCAACGTCGTCTGCCAAGGCCGATGCCCAATGTCATAGTACAGAGCATGTCAAATCCAAAACACCAAATATCAGAAAAAAAAGGACTCCAAAACCTAAAATAAAATTGTCGGAGGAGAAGCGTAAACTTGCCAATATGCCATTTACCACACGGAGTGGCAAGGAACGGCTGAGGCCCTGGCCTATGTTCATGGCTAGTGGTTCAGCTTCACATGAGGATGGAAGCACTCAGCCTCTCGCTAGAAAACTGAAAAGACTCAAGCTGGCAAAAGCACCGCAAAGAACTGTGCGTTCTTTGAAATCCCAAATCCACAAGGAGAGTCCAATTGTGTCGTTTGCGATGCCTGACCTTCCCAACACTGGACGTGAAGAGCATGCGCCTTCCACTATTTGCATGCCCCCTGCAAGTGCTGGAAGGAGCACCCGCAGTCCAGTTCCTGATAGTCAGATTGAAGATGTCAGTGTTGAAGTACACCAGGATGAGGAGGATATGGGTGTTGCTGGCGCTGGGGAGGAAATTGACCAGGAGGATTCTGATGGTGAGGTGGTTTGTTTAAGTCAGGCACCCGGGGAGACACCTGTTGTCCGTGGGAGGAATATGGCCGTTGACATGCCAGGTGAAAATACCAAAAAAATCAGCTCTTCGGTGTGGAGGTATTTCACCACAAATGCGGACAACAGGTGTCAAGCCGTGTGTTCCCTTTGTCAAGCTGTAATAAGTAGGGGTAAGGACGTTAACCACCTCGGAACATCCTCCCTTATACGTCACCTGCAGCGCATTCATAATAAGTCAGTGACAAGTTCAAAAACTTTGGGTGACAGCGGAAGCAGTCCACTGACCAGTAAATCCCTTCCTCTTGTAACCAAGCTCACGCAAACCACCCCACCAACTCCCTCAGTGTCAATTTCCTCCTTCCCCAGGAATGCCAATAGTCCTGCAGGCCATGTCACTGGCAAGTCTGACGAGTCCTCTCCTGCCTGGGATTCCTCCGATGCATCCTTGCGTGTAACGCCTACTGCTGCTGGCGCTGCTGTTGTTGCCGCTGGGAGTCGATGGTCATCCCAGAGGGGAAGTCGTAAGCCCACTTGTACTACTTCCAGTAAGCAATTGACTGTTCAACAGTCCTTTGCGAGGAAGATGAAATATCACAGCAGTCATCCTACTGCAAAGCGGATAACTGAGGCCTTGGCATCCTGGGTGGTGAGAAACGTGGTTCCGGTATCCATCATTACTGCAGAGCCAACTAGAGACTTGTTGGAGGTACTGTGTCCCCGGTACCAAATACCATCTAGGTTCCATTTCTCTAGGCAGGCGATACCGAAAATGTACACAGACCTCAGAAAAAGAGTCACCAGTGTCCTAAAAAATGCAGCTGTACCCAATGTCCACTTAACCACGGACATGTGGACAAGTGGAGCAGGGCAGGGTCAGGACTATATGACTGTGACAGCCCACTGGGTAGATGTATGGACTCCCGCCGCAAGAACAGCAGCGGCGGCACCAGTAGCAGCATCTCGCAAACGCCAACTCTTTCCTAGGCAGGCTACGCTTTGTATCACCGCTTTCCAGAATACGCACACAGCTGAAAACCTCTTACGGCAACTGAGGAAGATCATCGCGGAATGGCTTACCCCAATTGGACTCTCCTGTGGATTTGTGGCATCGGACAACGCCAGCAATATTGTGTGTGCATTAAATCTGGGCCAATTCCAGCACGTCCCATGTTTTGCACATACCTTGAATTTGGTGGTGCAGAATTTTTTAAAAAACGACAGGGCCGTGCAAGAGATGCTGTCGGTGGCCAGAAGAATTGCGGGACACTTTCGGCGTACAGGCACCACGTACAGAAAACTGGAGCACCACCAAAAACTACTGAACCTGCCCTGCCATCATCTGAAGCAAGAAGTGGTAACGAGGTGGAATTCAACCCTCTATATGCTTCAGAGGTTGGAGGAGCAGCAAAAGGCCATTCAAGCCTATACAATTGAGCACGATATAGTAGGTGGAATGCACCTGTCTCAAGTGCAGTGGAGAATGATTTCAACGTTGTGCAAGGTTCTGATGCCCTTTGAACTTGCCACACGTGAAGTCAGTTCAGACACTGCCAGCCTGAGTCAGGTCATTCCCCTCATCAGGCTTTTGCAGAAGAAGCTGGAGGCATTGAAGGAGGAGCTAACACGGAGCGATTCCGCTAGGCATGTGGGACTTGTGGATGCAGCCCTTAATTCGCTTAACAAGGATTCACGGGTGGTCAATCTGTTGAAATCAGAGCACTACATTTTGGCCACCGTGCTCGATCCTAGATTTAAAGCCTACCTTGGATCTCTCTTTCCGGCAGACACAGGTCTGCTGGGGTTGAAAGACCTGCTGGTGACAAAATTGTCAAGTCAAGCGGAACGCGACCTGTCAACATCTCCTCCTTCACATTCTCCCGCAACTGGGGGTGCGAGGAAAAGGCTCAGAATTCCGAGCCCACCCGCTGGCGGTGATGCAGGGCAGTCTGGAGCGACTGCTGATGCTGACATCTGGTCCGGACTGAAGGACCTGACAACGATTACGGACATGTCGTCTACTGTCACTGCATATGATTCTCTCAACATTGATAGAATGGTGGAGGATTATATGAGTGACCGCATCCAAGTAGGCACGTCACACAGTCCGTACTTATACTGGCAGGAAAAAGAGGCAATTTGGAGGCCCTTGCACAAACTGGCTTTATTCTACCTAAGTTGCCCTCCCACAAGTGTGTACTCCGAAAGAGTGTTTAGTGCCGCCGCTCACCTTGTCAGCAATCGGCGTACGAGGTTACATCCAGAAAATGTGGAGAAGATGATGTTCATTAAAATGAATTATAATCAATTCCTCCGCGGAGACATTGACCAGCAGCAATTGCCTCCACAAAGTACACAGGGAGCTGAGATGGTGGATTCCAGTGGGGACGAATTGATAATCTGTGAGGAGGGGGATGTACACGGTGATATATCGGAGGGTGAAGATGAGGTGGACATCTTGCCTCTGTAGAGCCAGTTTGTGCAAGGAGAGATTAATTGCTTCTTTTTTGGGGGGGGTCCAAACCAACCCGTCATATCAGTCACAGTCGTGTGGCAGACCCTGTCACTGAAATGATGGGTTGGTTAAAGTGTGCATGTCCTGTTTTGTTTATACAACATAAGGGTGGGTGGGAGGGCCCAAGGATAATTCCATCTTGCACCTCTTTTTTCTTTTCTTTTTCTTTGCATCATGTGCTGATTGGGGTGGGTTTTTTGGAAGGGACACCCTGCGTGACACTGCAGTGCCACTCCTAGATGGGCCCGGTGTTTGTGTCGGCCACTAGGGTCGCTAATCTTACTCACACAGCTACCTCATTGCGCCTCTTTTTTTCTTTGCGTCATGTGCTGTTTGGGGAGGGTTTTTTGGAAGGGACATCCTGCGTGACACTGCAGTGCCACTCCTAGATGTGCCCGGTGTTTGTGTCGGCCACTAGGGTCGCTAATCTTACTCACACAGTCAGCTACCTCATTGCGCCTCTTTTTTTCTTTGCGTCATGTGCTGTTTGGGGAGGGTTTTTTGGAAGGGCCATCCTGCGTGACACTGCAGTGCCACTCCTAGATGGGCCCGGTGTTTGTGTCGGCCACTAGGGTCGCTAATCTTACTCACACAGCTACCTCATTGCGCCTCTTTTTTTCTTTGCGTCATGTGCTGTTTGGGGAGGGTTTTTTGGAAGGGACATCCTGCGTGACACTGCAGTGCCACTCCTAGATGGGCCCGGTGTTTGTGTCGGCCACTAGGGTCGCTTATCTTACTCACACAGCGACCTCGGTGCAAATTTTAGGACTAAAAATAATATTGTGAGGTGTGAGGTATTCAGAATAGACTGAAAATGAGTGTAAATTATGGTTTTTGAGGTTAATAATACTTTGGGATCAAAATGACCCCCAAATTCTATGATTTAAGCTGTTTTTTAGTGTTTTTTGAAAAAAACACCCGAATCCAAAACACACCCGAATCCGACAAAAAAAATTCGGTGAGGTTTTGCCAAAACGCGTTCGAACCCAAAACACGGCCGCGGAACCGAACCCAAAACCAAAACACAAAACCCGAAAAATTTCAGGCGCTCATCTCTACTCCCAGTAGGCGGCGGCTTAGCGTGTGCAAAGCTGCTAAAAGCAGCTTGCGAGCGAACAACTCGGAATGAGGGCCCATATGCACTGAGGGGGGGAGGGGGGGGTGGAGATATAACATGTGCAGAGAGAGTTAGATTAGGTGGGGCGTGTTCAAACTGAAATCTAAATTGCAGTGCAAAAATAAAATCAGGCAGTGTTTACCCTGCACAGAAACAAAATAACCCACCCAAATCTAGCTCTCTCTGCAAATGTTGTATCTGCCACACCTGCAGTGCACATGGTTTTGCCCAACTGCTAACAAATACCCCTTTTCCACTAGCTCAAAAAACACAGGTAAATGCACAGAGGCGCGCATTTACCCGTGTTTTTTGCTAGTGGAAACGGCTCCCTCAGGAAAAACCCGGATCAAGTGACCCGGGAATCCTACCCGGGTAGCTACCTGGGTAGGACACGAGAATGATCCTGGTATGGTGTAGTGTAAATGGAAGCCGTGTGTTTACACTGTATGGAAGGGCGGCGTTGGGAGATCATGTGATCTCCCAGCGCCGCCCCTGCCGTGTCACCAGCAGCATCACCAACCCGGCAATATGCCGGGATGGTAACTGCTGATGGGAAAGGGGCCGATGCGGGTCTCAGCAGGGTAGCACCCTTGTCAGGCTCCCTGGTGCGACCCGCATCGTAGATGGAAAAGGGGTAAAATTTGCTGCTGCAATAAGCCCTGAAATACTCCCATTGTTTCTAGAGTATCTTTATTCTTAATCATGTGGCTAGTCCTTTACACAAGAGATCTGAAATCTGACACGTGCTGTTGAATGTACTGAACCTAAATGTAACTAATAGGCCCTACACACTGGGCGATATGAGTGAAAGATATGAACGATCTTGTTCATTAATGAACGAGATACCGTTCATATCTTTCAGTGTGGAGGCACCAGCGATGAACGATGCACGGCCCCGCGCTCGTTCATCGCTGTGCCCTGTCGCTTGTGCATGCAGGCCAATATGGACGATCTCCCGTCACTGCCCCCCCACCACTGGGTCGCCCGTTGGCCGTATCCGCCGTCGGACAGCTCGGCGGTGGATCCCGCAGTGTGTAGGGCTCATTACTCTAGTTAATTTACTATGTAATTAGGCATATTCCATTATATTGCAGCCTTTATCATAAATATGATATGAAGGATGTCATACTCTATAGGATTATCCTGACATATCTTATATCTTGAGCATATAACACCATATATCTGATTATTCAATGTAGTCATATTGAAATAACTCTAGAGCGCTTTGATATGGTAAAAAAACATCCCAATGAAACAGTGTTTGATGTATTAGGATGCTACATCATGCACTTTATTTTCAATATATGAATAGGATGTGTTCAGGGGTGTTGCGAGAACTTTGTGGGACCCATAGAACAGTTTGAAGGGGCCCCTGTCCCAGTGCTTCTAGAGAGACACCTCTCCACAGCAGTTGTTGATGTTATGACCCATAATAATGCCTTAGTTAATTTTATAAACCATAGTAGTGCCTTAGTTAATGTTATGCCCCATAGTACTGGCCTAGTATAGTTTATGAACCATAGTAGTGCACTATTTCACATTATGTCACACTGTAGACAGTACACATTGTGCAACATAGGGCCTAATTCAGACCTGATCGTAGCAGCAAATTTGTTCGCAGATGGGCAAAACCATGTGCACTGCAGGGGGGGGGGGGGGGGGGGGCAGATATAACATGTGCAGAGAGGGTTAGATTTGGGTGGGGTGTGTTCAAACTGAAATCTAAATTGCAGTGTAAAAATAAAGCAGCCAGTATTTACCCTGCACAGAAACAATATAACCCACCCAAATCTAACTCTCTCTGCACATGTTATATCTGCCCAACCCCCCTGCAGTGCACATGGTTTTGCCCATCTGTTAACAAATTTGCTGCTATGAACAAACAGGTCTGAATTAGGTCTACAGTACCCTGGAGCAAACAGTCTAGAGCTCATACAAAATGTATAATCATTAACAACATCACTTCTGGTGAGCCTAAATATGACATGTTGCATACCCTCCAACATTTTACACATAAAAATCGGAACAAATCCGAAAAGGGGGCATGGTCACAAGTAAAGGGCACGCCCCTTTTCCTATACCTTCAATGAATGCTTGGAAAGCCAAAAATCAGTACAGACCACACAAAAAAAAATAAGAATTTACTTACCGATAATTCTATTTCTCGTAGTCCGTAGTGGATGCTGGGAACTCCGTAAGGACCATGGGAAATAGCGGCTCCGCAGGAGACTGGGCACATCTAAAGAAAGCTTTAGGACTATCTGGTGTGCGCTGGCTCCTCCCCCTATGACCCTCCTCCAAGCCTCAGTTAGGATACTGTGCCCGGACGAGCGTACACAATAAGGAAGGATTTTGAATCCCGGGTAAGACTCATACCAGGCAGCCACACCAATCACACCGTACAACTTGTGATATGAAACCCAGTTAACAGCATGATAACAGAGGAGCCTCTGAATAGATGGCTCACAACAAGAACCCGATTAGTTAACAATAACTATGTACAAGTATTGCAGACAATCCGCACTTGGGATGGGCGCCCAGCATCCACTACGGACTACGAGAAATAGAATTATCGGTAAGTAAATTCTTATTTTCTCTGACGTCCTAGTGGATGCTGGGAACTCCGTAAGGACCATGGGGATTATACCAAAGCTCCCAAACGGGCGGGAGAGTGCGGATGACTCTGCAGCACCGAATGAGAGAACTCCAGGTCCTCCTCAGCCAGGGTATCAAATTCGTAGAATTTTGCAAACGTGTTTGCCCCTGACCAAGTAGCTGCTCGGCAAAGTTGTAAAGCCGAGACCCCTCGGGCAGCCACCCAAGATGAGCCCACCGTCCTTGTGGAATGGGCTTTTATTGATTTAGGCTGCGGTAATCTTACCGCAGAATGCGCCAGCTGAATAGTGCTACAAATCCAGCGCGCAATAGACTGCTTAGAAGCAGGAGCACCCAGCTTGTTGGGTGCCATCAGGATAAACAGCGAGTCAGTTTTCCTGACTCCAGCCGTCCTGGAAAAATAAAATTTACAGGGCTCTGACTACGTCCAGCAACTTGGAATCCTCCAAGTCCCCAGTAGCCACAGGCACCACAATAGGTTGGTTCAAGTGAAAACCTGAGACCACCTTCGGGAGAAACTGAGGACGAGTCCTCAACTCTGCCCTATCCATACAGAAAATCAGATAAGGCCTTTTACATGACAAAGCCGCCAATTCTGACACACGCCTGGCCAAGGCCAAGGCCAACAGCATGACCACTTTCCACGCGAGATACTTTAGCTCCATGGTTTTAAGTGGCTCAACCAATGCGACATTAGGAAATCCAACACCACGTTGAGATCCAAAAAGTGCCACAGGAGGCACAAAAGGAGGCTGAATATGTAGTACTCCTTTAACCAAAGTCTGAACTTCAGGCAGTGAAGCCAGTTCTTTCTGGAAGAAAATCGACAGAGCCGAAATCTGGACCTTGATGGACCCCAATTTGAGGCCCAAACGTCACCCCTGCTTGCAGGAAGTGCAGGAATCGACATAGTTGAAATTCCTCCGTCGGGGCCTTCATGGCCTCCCACCAAGCAACAAATTTTCGCCAAACGCGGCGATAATGTCTTGCGGTGACATCCTTCCTGGCTCTGATCAGGGTAGGGATGACTTCCTTCGGAATACCCTTTTCCTTTAGGATCCGGTGTTCTACCGCCATGCCGTCAAACGCAGCCGCGGTAAGTCTTGGAACAGACAGGGTCCCTGCTGCAGCAGGTCTTGTCTGAGCGGCAGAGGCCAAGGGTCCTCTGCCAGCATCTCTTGAAGTTCCGGGTACCAAGCTCTTCATGGCCAATCCGGAACCCCGAGTATGGTTTTCACTCCTCGCCTTCTTATTATTCTCAGTACCTTGGGTATGAGAGGTAGAGGAGGAGACACATAAACCGACTGGTACACCCACGGTGTCACTAGAGCGTCCCCAGCGATCGCCTGAGGGTCCCTTGACCTGGCGCAATATCTTTTCAACTTCTTGTTGAGGCGGGACGCCATCATGTCCACCCGTGGTCATTCCCAACGGTTTACCCGCATTTGGAAAACTTCTGGATGAAGTCCCCATTCTCCTGGGTGTAGGTCGCCCATCGGAGAATCCTTGTGGCTTCTGCCATCGCCATCCTGCTTCTTGTGCCGCCCTGTCTGTGTACATGGGCGACCGCCGTGATGTCGTCTGATTGGATCAGTACCGGCTGGTTCTGAAGCAGGGGCCTTGCTTGTCTTAGGGCATTGTAAATGGCCCTTAGCTGCAGAATATATATGTGAAGCGAAATCTCCTTGGAAATTTCTTCCCTGTGTGACTGCACCCCAGCCCCGAAGGCTGGCATCCGTGGTCGCCAGGACCCAGTCCTGTATTCCGAATCTGCGGCCCACTAGTAGATGAGCCCTCTGCAGCCACCACAGCAGCGACACCCTGTTTCTTGCTGACAGGGTTATCCGCTGTTGTATCTGTACATGGGACCCGGACCATTAGTCCCACAGGTCCCACTGGAACGTCCTTGCGTGGAGTCTTCCGAATGGAATTATGCTTCGTACGAAGCTACCATTTTTCCCAGGACTTGTGTGCATTGATGTACCGACACCTGTCCTGGTTTTAGGATGTCTCTGACTAGAGATGACAACTCCTCGGCTTTTTCCACTGGAAGAAACACTCTTTTCTGGTCTGCGTTCAGAAACATTCCCAGGAACAGAAGACGTGTCGTCGGGACCAGCTGTGACTTTGGAATATTGAGAATCCAGTCGTGCTGTTGTAGCACTTCCCGAGAGAGTGCTACCCCCACTACCAACTGTTCTTTGGACCTCGCCTTTATCAGGAGATTGTCCAAGTACGGGATAATAAAAACTTCCTTCTTGCGAAGGAGTATCATCACTTCGGCCATTACCTAGGTAAAGACCTTCGGTGCCGTGGACAACTCCAACGGCCGCGTCTGGAACTGATAGTGACAGTCCTGTACCACATATCTGAGGTACTCCTGGTGAGGGGGGGGGAATGGGGACATGCAGGTACGCATCCTTGATGTCCAGGGAGACCCTGTAATCCCCCTCGTCCAGGCTCGTAATAAGCGCCCTGAGCGATTCCATCTTGAACTTGAATCTTCTGATATAAAAGTTCAAGTATTTTAATTTCAAGATGGGTCTCACCGAACCGTTGCGGTACCACAACCACTGTGGAATAGTAACCCCTTCCTTGCTGAAGGAGGGGCACCTTGACAATCACTTGTTGTGATTATAGTGTTGAATATCCACCAACACCGTCTCCCTGGCAGAGGGAGGTGCCGGTAAGGCAGATTTTAGGAAACGGCGGGGGGAAGAACGTCTCAAACTCCAGCCTGTACCCCTGAGATACTACTTGAAGGACCCAGGGATCCATGTGAGAGAGCCCACTGTCCGCTGAAATATCTGAGACGGGCCCCCACCGTACCCGGGTCCGCCTGAGCAGCCCCAGCACCATGCTGTGGACCTACCGGACGCAGGGAGGACTTCTGCTCTTGGGAACTAGCTGTGTGTTGCAGCTTTTTTCCTCTACCTTTGCCTCTCGGCAGAATGGATGAGCCTCTAGCCCACTTGTTTTTCTGGGGCCGAAAGGACTGTACTTGATGATACGGTGCTTTCTTTTGTTGTGGGGTAGCCTGTGGCAAACAAATTAATTTCCCAGCAGTAGCTGTGGAAACGAGGTCTGAAAAACTATCCCCAAACAGTTTTACCCCCTTATAGGGCAACTTTCATGTGCCGATTCGAGTCGGCATCGCCTGACCATTGCCAAGTCCATAACCCCCGTCTGGCGGCAATGGACCTAGCGCTTATTTTTGATGCCAGCCGGCAAATATCCCTCTGTGCATCACGCATGTATAAGACCACGTCTTTTATATGCTCTATTGTCAGCAAAATATTGTCCCTATCCATAGTTATTTTCCGACAGGGAATCTGACCACGCAGCGGGAGCACTGCCCATCCATGCCGAAGCAACGGCTGGTCGCAATATAATGCCCTAGTGTGTGACCATATCTTATAGGGTAACCTCCTGCTTTCTATCAGCAGGTTCCTTCAGGGCGGCCGTACCCGAAGACGGTAGTGCCACCTTTTCTGATAAGCGTGTAAGCGCTGTATCTACCCTATGGGGTGTTTCCCCGCGTGACCTATCCTCTGCGGGAAAGGGTACGCTGCCAATAACCGTTGTAGAAATTATCAATTTCTTACCGGGGGAAGACCACTCTTCCTCACACACCTCATTTAATTTCTCAGATGCAGGAAAAACTACTAATAGTTTTCTCTCACCAAACACAATACCCTTTTATGTGGTACCTGGGGTATAATCATAAATGTGTAATACATTTTTCATTGTCTCAATCCTGTAACGGGTGGACCTATTTGGAGGGTACACCAGTCTCATCGATGTCGACACTGGAGTCAGTATCCGTGTCGACATCTGTGTCTGTTATCTGAGGTAGCGGGCGATTTTAGAGCCCCCCATGACATTTGAGACGCTGGAACAGGCACAAGCTGAGTAGCCAGCTGTTCCGTGTCGTCGGCCTTTTATGTAAGGAGTTGACACTTTCACGTAATCCTTCCATAAGTTCAACCACACCGGTGTCGACCCCGCAGGGGGTGACAACATATTTACAGGCATTCGCTCCGCCTCCACCTCATTATCCTCCACATATCTGTCGACACAGCCGTACCGACACACAGCACACACACAGGGAATGCTCTGATAGAGGACAGGACCCCACAAAGCCCTTTGGGGAGACAGAGGGAGAGTATGCCAGCACACACCAGGGCGCTATATATCACAGGGATAGCACCTATAAAAAAATGTTTTCCCTTATAGCTGCATATATGTTGTATACTGCGCCTAAATTGTGCCCCCCCCTCTCTTTTTAACCCTTTCTGTAGTGTAATAACTGCAGGGGAGAGCCAGGGAGCTTCCCTCCAACTGAGCTGTGAGGGAAAAATGGCGCCAGTGTGCTGAGGAGATAGGCTCCGCCCCTTTTTCGCTGACTTTTCTCCCGCATTTTTATGGAATCTGGCAGGGGTTAATATACATCCATATAGCCCTGGGGGTTATATGTGATGTATTTTTGCCAGCCAAGGTGTTTATATTGCTGCTCAGGGCGCCCCCCCCAGCGCCCTGCACCCTCAGTGACCGGAGTGTGTGGTGTGCATGAGGAGCAATGGCGCACAGCTGCAGTGCTGTGCGCTACCTTGGTGAAGACTGATGTCTTCTGCCGCCGATTTTCCGGACCTCTTCTTGCTTCTGGCTCTGTAAGGGGGCCGGCGGCGCGGCTCTGGGACCGGACTCCGAGGCTGGGCCTGTGTTCGGTCCCTCTGGAGCTAATGGTGTCCAGTAGCCTAAGAAGCCCAAGCTGGCTGCAAGCAGGCAGGTTCGCTTCTTCTCCCCTTAGTCCCTCGATGCAGTGAGCCTGTTGCCAGCAGGTCTCACTGAAAATAAAAAACCTAAAACTAACTTTTTCTAAGAAGCTCAGGAGAGCTCCTAGATTGCACCCTGCTCGGTCGGGCACAAAAATCTAACTGAGGCTTGGAGGAGGGTCATAGGGGGAGGAGCCAGTGCACACCAGATAGTCCTAAAGCTTTCTTTAGATGTGCCCAGTCTCCTGCGGAGCCGCTATTCCCCATGGTCCTTACGGAGTTCCCAGCATCCACTAGGACGTCAGAGAAAAGGTACTGTACCTGCCAAAAAGGTATAGTTGGAGGGTATGATGTCGTTCTGCAGAATACTGATATGGATATCTGACAAGGGATCAGAGCTGGGAGCATAGTTGTGCGCAGGGGGGGTGCCTGGTGCGCACAGGCACCCTCTAATGTGTGGCACCCCGATCTCAAATGCCTGATGCAGCGATCGCCGAGCAGGCTGATTACTGTCCCCTCTGCGCTGCACCCTGTCAGGACTGCATTACTGCCGGATGCCTGGGTTAATCAAGGGTGCCACCGCCACCGGCTTTCAAACTCCCGCTCCACCTCCATGTACAAAAACAGCGTGATGTGACGTAATGCTGCTCGCACGCCCACCCGTCACACCCGCCACATGCCCACCACTCTCCTTCTATGCTATGCCTATGCCAGCCACTGATGAGGATCAGCATGCAGCCAGCGTTCCTCTTAGGAAGACAAATTCAATACTGGCAGGCGATCGGCAGCAGCTTTGACACGTTACTCGTTTTTCCAGCAGCAGCAGCAGAACTAGTCTGCGACTGTCAGTGTCAGTGAGTGACTGACTTGTAAGTAAGCTGCTGCAGCTTGCAGGGGAAAGAGAGAGGGAGCCAGACCAGGCTGAGGAGGAGCAGTGTAATTGCAGTGAGTGCCATCAGGGGTGTTTGTTTGGTGCACACCACAACATCTGACAATGAATCTGCTTTATTAGGATTGCTACAAGGGTGGATATTTAATGTTGCGTTACAAACAGGCAACAATGTCTGATCCTACTCAAATAGGCGCCACCTCATTAATGTGCTCCCAACACACAAGAGAAAATAATGTAAAATGTATATACATTCCTTATGATCGTTCCATGAATCTCTTCATCCACATCAAGATATTGCATATAATTAACTCCACATGTGGGAAGAAACACATAAACTTTTCATGTGTAGTACAGTAAATTTAATGTGACATCATACAGAAAATAACATAGAAATAAGTGTTCCACGGTGGTGTCCCTAGGGGACTGAACAATTACCAGATTGGGTGGAGAACTGATGGAAAGCAGTTCTCAATAAAGCTCTTATTAGTTGGTCCAAAGGAAAAGCCACCCGGGTAGGCAGAAACTCAGGAACAATACTGTCAATCTGGCTAGCATCCAGTACCTTCAGGGCAGCTCCGGAAACCAGGGTCCTCTGACACAGTTCACCAACGCGTTTCAACCCTTTTTGGCTGGGTCTTTCTCAAGGCAGTGTGTCAGAGTCTGATGCTTCCTGTCCTTAAAAATAGGCCTTAACCAATCAGAAAGCCTCTGTTCGTGCGCCCCCGGCCGGAAGCGCATCATCCTCGTCGTGACCGGAAGTGCGTCGTCCGCAACGTCCGTTCGTCCACTCCTCCTGTCCTCAAGCGTGTCATCAGCGGTGTATACTAGTACTGGCCGGAAGTGAGGATAACGGTGGTGTTTTTACTCCATATGCTTATTACCGGAAGTTCGTGGAGGAAAAACACCACCGTTATCCTCACTTCCGGCCAGTACTAGTATACACCGCTGATGACACGCTTGAGGACAGGAGGAGTGGACGAACGGACGTTGCGGACGACGCACTTCCGGTCACGACGAGGATGATGCGCTTCCGGCCGGGGGCGCATGAACAGAGGCTTTCTGATTGGTTAAGGCCTATTTTTAAGGACGGGAAGCATCAGACTCTGACACACTGCCTTGAGAAAGACCCAGCCAAAAAGGGTTGAAACGCGTTGGTGAACTGTGTCAGAGGACCCTGGTTTCCGGAGCTGCCCTGAAGGTACTGGATGCTAGCCAGATTGACAGTATTGTTCCTGAGTTTCTGCCTACCCGGGTGGCTTTTCCTTTGGACCAACTAATAAGAGCTTTATTGAGAACTGCTTTCCATCAGTTCTCCACCCAATCTGGTAATTGTTCAGTCCCCTAGGGACACCACCGTGGAACACTTATTTCTATGTTATTTTCTGTATGATGTCACATTAAATTTACTGTACTACACATGAAAAGTTTATGTGTTTCTTCCCACATGTGGAGTTAATTATATGCAATATCTTGATGTGGATGAAGAGATTCATGGAACGATCATAAGGAATGTATATACATTTTACATTATTTTCTCTTGTGTGTTGGGAGCACATTAATGAGGTGGCGCCTATTTGAGTAGGATCAGACATTGTTGCCTGTTTGTATCTTTCAAAGGTGTTTTGAAGAGTCACTTTTCTCCTGATTCCTACTTTACTTGGCTGCCTATTACTTGTTTGCGCAGAGATTTATTATCTATAACACTATATCCCACATTAATATTGCGTTGACCATCAATAGATGGTGTTAGACACGCCCAAAAGGCGGTGCTAGACACAGCACTCCGATGGTGCACCCCCTAATAAAATGTGCTGCGCACGTCTATGGCTGGGAGATCACCTATTGACTGAAGTAAGTGACCAATAACCTGAATACATGATTACCTTTTTCTGTACCAAAGTCAGCAATATAGTGGTATCAAGAGGATAATTGATAAAGGGAATGTATACAATTACTATTATTGGGGTCAGGCAGGGATTTTTTCCCCACATATACTTCCCTGAATTGGAAATGTACATTGAGGGGCGGGGCAGGGGGATGTTTTTCCCTTCCTCTGGGTTAACACAAACAATACAAATAGAATTTAGTCAAAGTAGCAGTTTTTGGAAATGTGTGTTTTTTGTTCATCATCATAAAATGTATTTTAAACAAATAAACATAACACCATTCTAAACAGACAATCTTGGGTAAAATTCCAAACTTGCCGTACCTTTGGAATCGCCTGCACATTCTACTTTCTCATAGAGAGGAAATCTGGGACGATCTGCTATATCCTCAGACCTGTTTATCAGAGCTTCCTTCATCACTTCAAACCCATTGAGCACCACGATTTTAGTCCAGAAGTACTGCAGGCTAAATATGTTCCCGAACTTCTTGCTTAGCTGTTGAAAAATATGTATTTAATAACAAATTGGTGATGATGTGAATTCAATTACCCTGTAAACTTATCTATATTGGAATAGAAATTTCCCTGCTCAGACCTGAGTTTTTCACCTCAGCAAACTCCCAGATTTTTGCTTGCGACCCCTTTCACACTACACCTGAGCATGGGAAAATCCCACGTCATCCCCTTTCAGATATACAGTAAGCCAATACTGCAGGCTATATACTGTAAGTTCACAAACTTCTTGCTTAGCTGTTGAAAAATATATGTATTTAATGGTAAATCGGTGATGATGTGAGTACAATAAATATATATATATATATATATATATATATATTTATTTATAAAGACAGGATTTTTGCACTCAGCAATAAATCCTTTACTTTGATTCCATGGGGAACAATGGAGACCGGCAGTGGCTCCTTACCTGTCTTGCCAGAGAGTCTGCATTGTCTGAACTGCCATTCCCAGGGGGAGATAACACCTCTCCCTGGGACTGCCTGTCTGGCTGTGATTAAGAGGCAGTCTCTGTGAGTGGCGGAATTGACTGGGGGGTGGGGGAGGGGGGCTAATAAACTGCCAAAGCTGGAGAATCTGGGCGGTAGTGTCATTACAGAGGTGTGGGGTTGCGGGTCACATCCAAGTGTCACCCGCCAAGGGGTGACACCAAAATGTTGGCTCCTGCTCAGTGACAGGAGCCAGGAGCTGCACTGTAGCATTACATGCAGCACCCGGTCCCTTTCACAGCGTAGGAGCCGTAACTGCAGCCAACACAGTCACTGGGGACAGCCAGCATCACCTGGACTTTCGGAGTGACGTACACAGGTTCGGGATGCTAAGTCACACCTCTAACCCAGTGATGTCATGTCCAACCAGTGAGGCCACTCCTCTTTTGATGGCACAAGCCTTTGGCATGCTTATTGATTCCAACTGCCACACCGGGTGTTTCAAAGGTTAGTGATGCCTCTGATCCTGGGCACTTCTAAAAATAAACCTTTTGGCACAGGCTCCTTCCCCTCTTTACAAACAATTACTGTCATTCAAGAAACATTTAAACTAGCAAACTCCTTAAGACAGAGGTAAGGTAGGAAAAATAGAGCTTATACGAACAGGAACTATGTAAAGTGTACAAAAAAATAAGAACACCATACAGTAGGCTATAGCACCTACTAAGCCCAAAGAACAGAGACAGCCCATAGAATCCATCTGATCATTGTTTGGTAAGGAGGCAACAACAATTTCCTGATTAATATGATAACAGGACATTACTTTAGACTAAAAGGATTATTTGGTTCGTAACATAGCTGTATCTTTACAGAAGTTTTAAAAGGATTAACCCAGTGGTTCTCAAACAGTGTGCCGTGGCACCCTGAGGTTTCCCGGGTTGGTGATCCAGCATCAATTCAAATTATTTATGGTCAATATAACAGGCAAAATCAGTGCTTGTGGCTGCCAATCATAACATATGTGAACAAACAGAAGGGAATCCTGTCCCTCATCACATAACTGACCCTTAGGATGACATATAAACACAATTTACTTTGTTTAATATTTTTTTCAGAATTTCTCAATAAAGAAAGCGTTGGCCTAGTAGTGCTGTGAAAAAAAAATCTGATACTCTAGGGTGCCCGTGAAAAAAGTTTGGGAACCACTGGGTTAACCAAAAGGAGAGCTAAAGCTCAGAAACTCTAAAGCTCAGAAACTTTTCTGGCAGAATAGATAACCAAGATGAAAACTGTTTTCCATATTAACATCTTAAGGTCTAATGACTCCAATGGTTCAAAGGGAGGAAGTTGTAGAGATTTAACAATTACATTTATTTCTAAAGGTTCTACACAGGGGGAACAAAGGAAGGTTGTATATAAATGGCTGCTGTAAAAAAAAAAAGTCTGAATTGCTGGCATTAATGCAATTTTCTTTTGGAAAAAAGACTGAAAGTGCAGATACTTGTCCCTTTTAATAGAATTTAGTGTCAGACTCAATTTTAACCCAGTCAATAGAAATACCTTGGAGAGCAAAATTCCAAAGGTCTGAATGCTTTTTTTCTGGCACCAAACAAAGTAGGTATTCTACACCCTATGATAGATCTTGGCTGATACTGGTTTTCACACCTTTTTCTTTTGTTTCACAACATTTCTGACGAACATTACGTGTAAAAACATTGGCCTTTGGAAATTCTGTTTGAATAGCTATCAGGTTAGGTTTTATGCAGGATCCAGCCTGAGCAGGAGATGCCATGTTGAGTAGGTCTGTGTACCATGACCTACATAGCCAGTCTACTGTAGGGATATCAGATGGCATTCACTTTCTTTTTGGCTTTTTTAGAACCCACAGTAGCATTGCCATTGGTGAGAATATGTAAATTAGAGAGAATGGTATGTTCAACGAACCATCAGTGTGTATATAAGAAATGCCCCATGATCTAGTGTTCGGGAGCCGTACCTCCTCACCTTGTGGTTCAAGCAATCAAGTTGAATTCTGGCTGGCCCAACAGATCCACAAACTCCTTGAAAATCTTGAGAAGGGAGAGATATCCAGCCACTCAAGTAATCTGTTTTGCACTTGTCTACACCTGGAATGTAAACACCAAAGAGATCTGGGAGGAAACTCTTTGTTCAATTCATAATCATTTCCCAGTGAGGCACTTAAGAGGTTTAGACTTTAACCTCAAGTCACTATGCCTCTCATCCAAGAATCCAAAATTGCCTGCAACCACCAGTCCCTGTAGATTATAGTGAAATCTGCCAAATAGTGAATGAACCCATCATGCTGATGGTTTATTAGTGGGCTTAGGGGCAGGGCGGCATTCTTTCCAAGCCTATATGCTTCTAGACCTCCTCTTGGCATCGGCCTATGATTGAATCTGTGGAACCTTGGCTTCCATGGAGGTCAAAAGGATTGAAAGGAAGAACCATTACACTTCAGTGCAATAGATGAAAGAAATGAGGTATTAGTGACAACTGCCGAGGCAATAATTTGTTTCATATTCAGGACTAAAGAGAACTTTCCCATCAAAAGGAATTGATTCCAAGGCCACCTTTGATCACATATCTGCCTGCCAGAGTGCACCTGGCTGTGATTATAGTGACAGATACCTTGGCTGAATTAAACCTTTGTCAGTTGCCACTTAACCTACGTACACAGCTGAACCTTCAATGTTTTCATCAAAGGAGTACAATTCAAAGAGTGGTCTGTCAGACCTCAGGCCCTCATCCAATTGATTGGCCCCTGCAAATGACAAACATATGCAACAGGGTAGACACACCAGAAGGGGTAAAATAAATGCATACCTCCCAACATGACCCTCTCCATGAGGGACACAATGCTCCGCTTCTTGACTTTTTTCTTAATTTGTGATTGCCAGCACCTGTGCTGAACATGTTAATGGATAAGAAAGGTGTTTCAGCACAGTTGATGGCAATCATAAATTAAGAGGGAAGTCCAGGAGCAGAGCATTCTGTCCCTCCTGGAGAGGGTCATGTTGGGAGGTATGTAAATGATTGATGATATAGGTAGACTAAAGGAATTGTCAAGCCCAAAGGCTAAATATAGAATCAAGGGTACTATAATGGAAACTACTGAGGAGGATTGGGATTTAGGAGTCACTATTTTGAGTGATTTAAAGGCAGGGAAGCAATGTAACAGAGCAATGAAAAAGGCAAGTCATATGCATGGTTTCATAGGGAGAGGAATCAGTAGCAGGAAAAAAGAAGTAATAATGCCACTGTATAGGTCATTGGCACAGCCTTATCTGGAATACTAAGTTCAGTTCTGGAAACCATATCTCCAGAAGGATATATATACGTTAGAGAGCGTACAAAGAAGTGGCAACTAAAATGGTCCAAAACTTACCTGTACACACTAATAGATCTTAACGGATTGGGATCGAAATGCCAGCGTTTGGGATGCTGGCAGTCAGAATACTGACCGTGGCATCCCGATGTTCAGAATCCCTACAGGGGAAGCCTAACCCTAACCCTCCCTGGTGGTGACTAAACCTAAACCCCCTACCCCACAACCTAAACACACACCCCTGTGGCTTACCTGTCAGATGTGCCGGCAGTCGCTCGTTCGGGATCCCAGCGGTCAGGATTCCGGCGCCGGGCTTCTGACCCTGTTCAAGATGCCAGTGTTGGCATTCTGAGTAGTGTCGGGATTCCGGCATCAGTATTTCGACTGCCGGGATTTTGAACGGATCCCTTCTTAACATGTATAATTTGGAACAGAGAAGGGAAAGGGGGTCATGATGGAAATTTTCAAGGGTTTTATCTAGAGATGAGCGGGTCCAGTTCTCAGAGAACCGAACCCTACCGGACTTTGCCTTCCGAGCCCGGATCCGAGTCAGGCTCGGGTTTTCCCGCCTGACTCGGAAACCCGAATGCGGCAAAACGTCAACATCCCACTGTCGGATTCTCGCGGGATTTGGATTCCATATAAGGATCCGCGTGTCACGGCCATTTTCACTCCAGTCTCAGAGAGTGTATTGAGAGAACATGTCCTCAGTGTTCAGTGTCTGTGTGGTGGTAGGAAAGTGGGGTGGCGAGTCTTGTGCTGTGTTGTGCTGTCCAGTGCAGTGTAGTCAGTGTATTGTGCTGCATCAGTCCAGCCAGTCACAGTGTTGGTGTTCTCTGCTGCCATATATCTAGTGTAGCTGTATAAAGTGGTGCTGCTGCTATATGTCCACTGCTGCAGTATAATAATTATAACAACAACCTGTTGTGCTGCATCAGACCAGTGGTAGTGTCCTGTCCCAACAGTCATTCCAGTGACGATATATGCTGCTGCTATATGTCCACTGCTGCAGTATAATAATTATAACAACAACATGTTGTGCTGCATCAGACCAGTGGTCGTGTCCTGTCTCATCAGTCATTCCAGTGGCGATATACGCTGCTGCTATGTGTCCACTGCTGCAGTATAATTATAACAACAACATGTTGCGCTGCATCAGACCAGTGGTAGTGTCCTGTCTCATCAGTCATTCCAGTGACGATATACGCTGCTGCTATATGTTTACTGCTGCAGTATAATAATTATAACAACAACATGTTGTGCTGCATCAGACCAGTGGTAGTGTCCTGTCTCATCAGTCATTCCAGTGACGATATACGCTGCTGCCATATGTCCACTGCTGAAGTATAATAATTATAACAACAACCTGTTGTGCTGCATCAGACCAGTGGTAGTGTCCTGTCCATCAGTCATTCCAGTCATTCCTGTGCCACATATTGTCTCATATAACTCCCAAAAAAATAATGGAGAACAAAAATGTTGAGGATAAAATAGGGAAAGATCAAGAAGAACCACTTCCTCCTAGTGCTGAAGCTGCTGCCACTAGCCATGACATAGACGATGACATGCCATCAATGTGGTCTGTCAAGGTCGATGCCCAATGTAATAGTAAAGGGCATGTAAAACCCAAAAAGCCAAAATTCAGTAAAAAGAACCAAGAAACTTAACTTAAATCGTCTGAGGAGAAACGTAAACTTGCCAATATGCCATTTACGACACGGAGTGGCAAGGAACGGCTGAGGCCCTGGCCTATGTTCATGGCTAGTGGTTCAGCTTCACATGACGATGGAAGCCCTCATCCTCCCGGTAGAAAAAATAGGATTTTAATACCTACCGGTAAATCCTTTTCTCTTAGTCCGTAGAAGATGCTGGGGGTCACCATTAGAACCATGGGGTATAGACGGGATCCGCAGGAGATATGGGCACTTTAAGACTTTCAAAGGGTGTGAACTGGTTCCTCCCTCTATGCCCCTCCTCCAGACTCCAGTTATAAGAACTGTGCCCAGGGAGACGGACATTTTGAGGAAAGGATTTATTGTTAAAAACAAGGTGAGCATCTTACCAGCTCACACCTCAAATATGCCGCAGAACGTGGCATTCAACAGAACACAAGCCAATGGCGTGAATAATAGCAGCAACATGCTGACCATAAATGTCACACAACATGTGTGCAACTACAACTAATAACTGCAGATACAGTACGCACTGGGACGGGTGCCCAGCATCCTCTACGGACTAAGAGAAAAGGATTTACCGGTAGGTATTAAAATCCTATTTTCTCATACGTCCTAGAGGATGCTGGGGTCACCATTAGAACCATGGGGTTATACCAAAGCTCTAGAACGGGCGGGAGAGTGCGGACGACTCTGCAGCACCTATTGACCAAACTTGAGGTCATCATCGGCCAAGGTGTCAAACTCGTAAAACTTTGCAAAAGTGTTTGACCCTGACCAAGTAGCTGTTCGGCAAAGTTGCAATGCCGAGACCCCCCGGCCAGCCGCCCAGGACGAGCCCACCTTTCTAGTAGAATGGGCCTTCACTGAATTAGGTAACGGCAAACCTGCCGTGTAATGAGCATGCTGAATCGTACCACAGATCCAGTGCACAATGGTCTGCTTGGAAGCAGAACACCCAACTTGTTGGGAGCAGACAGAACAACCAGAGTCTCTGTTTTCCCAATCGGAGCCGTTCTGGCGACATAAAACTTCAAAGTTCTGACCACATCCAGAAACTTTGACTCAACGAAGGCGTCAGTGGCCACAAGCACCACAATAGGTTGGTTCATGTGGAAAGAGGGAACAACCTTCGGCAGAAATTGTTGACTTGTTCTCAATTTTGCACTATGGGGGTCATTCCGAGTTGTTCGCTCGCTAGCTGATTTTAGCAGCATTGCACACGCTAGGCCGCCGCCCTCTGGGAGTGTATCTTAGCATAGCAGAATTGCGAACGAAAGATTAGCAGAATTGCGACTAAATTATTCTTAGCAGTTTCTGAGTAGCTCGAGACTTACTCCTACACTGCGATCAGCTCATGCCACTTCGTTCCTGGTTTGACGTCACAAACACGCCCTGCGTTAGGCCAGCCACTCCCCCGTTTCTCCAGACACTCCCGCGTTTTTCCCTGACACGCCTGCGTTTTTTAGCCAACGCCGGGAAAACGCTGAGTTGCCACCCAGAAACGCCCCTTTCCTGTCAATCATTTACCGAACACCAGTGCGACTGAAAAGCGCCGCAGAAGCCACAGCAAACCAGCTAAGTTTTTAGTAAAATAACTAAGCGCATGTGCTCTGCGTACCTTGCGCATGCGCAGTAAGCGACTAATCGCAGTATAGTGAAAATCTGCATCGAGCAAACAACTCGGAATGACCCCCTATCTTCATGGAAGATTAACAAGGGCTCTTGTGAGACAAGGCCGCTAACTCAGACGTCCGCCTTGCAGATGTCAAGGCCAACGGGATGAACACTTTCCAAAGAGGAACTACAACTCCAGCTTCTGAAAAGGTTCAAACTAATGTGATTAAAGGAACCGCAACACCACATTAAGGTCCCATGGTGCCACTGGAGGCACAAATGGAGGTTGACTGTGCAACACGCCTTGCACGAAAGTCTTAACTTCTGGAAGGGAGGCCAATTATTTTTGAAAGAAAACCTCTAAGGCTGAAATCTGTACTTTAATTGAGCCCAACTTTAGGCCCGCAGTCACACCTGCTTGTAGAAAATGGAGAAAACAACCTAGCTGAAACTCTTCCGTAGGAGCCTTCTTGTATTCACACCAAGAAACATATTTTCTCCAAATACGGTGGTAATGTTAAGACGTTATCCCTTTTCTAGCCTGAATAAGTGTGGGAATGACTTCACTGGGAATACCCTTACGGGCTAGGATTTGGCGTTCAACCGCCATGCCATCAAACGCAGCCGTGGTAAGCCTTGATACACACCCGGCCCCTGCTGTAACAGATCCTCGCGCAGAGGAAGAGGCCCGGGATCTCCTATGAGTAATTCCTGAAGATCTGGATATCAAGCCCTCCTTGGCCATTCTGGGTTCTTCTTATGATCTTTAGAACTTTTGGCATGAGAAGAAATGGAGGGAATACATACACTGACTGAACCACTCACTGTGTCACCAGTGCATCCACGGCCATTGCTAGAGGGTCTCTTGACCTGGAACAATATCTCTGAAGCTTCAAGTTGAGATGAGATGCCATCATGTCTACTTGAGGAACTCCCCAACGACTTGTTACCTCTGTGAAGACTTCTTGGTGGAGGCCCCACTCTCCTGGATGGAGATCGTGTTTTCTGAGGAACTCTGCTTCCCAGACGTCCACTTCTGGAATGAAGATTGCTGACAGAGTGCCTGTACGCTTTACCTCCCAGCGGAGAATCTGTGTGGCTTCTGCCACCGCCGCTCTGCGTTTCGTTCCGTCCTGATGGTTTTTTACATGCTACTGCTGTTACCTCGCCCGACTGGATCAGTACGGGTAGATCTTGAAGAAAATGTTCCGCTTGTAGAAGGCCGTTGTAAATGGCTCTCAACTCCAGAATGTTTATGTGGAGACAAGTTTCCTGACTTGACCATTCCTTGGAAGTTTCCCCCCCTGTGTGTCTGCTCCCCAGCCTCGGAGGCTTGCATCCGTGGTCACTAGGGTCCAGTCCTGGATCCCGAACCTGCTCCTCACTAGGAGGTGAGATTTGTGCAGCCACCACAGGAGTGAGATTCTGGTCTTGGAAGACAGGATTATCCTCCGGAGTATGTGTTGGTGGGATCCGGACTCTAACAGGTCCCACTGGAATACACTGGCATGGAATCTACAAAACTGTACGACCTTGCAGGCCGCAACCATCATCCCCAGCAACCGTATGCATTAATGGATAGACATACTTGCAGGTTTTCAAATTTATTCGACTAGTCTCTGGATCTCCAGAGCCCTTTCCACTGGAAAAAAAACTCTGTAGTTCTGTGTCCAGTACGAAGAACTGACAGGGACAGTACAATGTTCTGCACCAACCTGGCCTTGTAACACTCCTTTATTAGGAGATCTACCAAGTACGGGATAATAGTGACTCCTTGCTTGCAAAGGAGAACCATCATTTTCGCCATTACCTTGGTGAGAATCGTCGGAGCCGTGGATAGACCAAACGGCAACTTCTGAAATTGGTAATGACAATCCTGAATTGCAAATCTCAGGCAATCCTGACATGGAGGATAAATGTGAACATGTAAGTAGGCCTCCATTATGTCTATCCAAACTGGAGATTACTGCCTTGAGAGATTCCATCCTGAATTTGAATTACTTCAGGTAGAAATTGAAATTTTTTTGATTTTGGATCAGTCTGACTGAGTCGTCCGGCTTTGGAGTCACAAAGAGGCTTGAAAAAAAACCCACTGCCTGCTGGAACATGGGAATCAGGGTAATGACCTGATCCTGACTCAATTTTTGAATGGCTGCGCTTACTACCTCCCTGTCAGGGAGAAAAACTGGTAAGGCTGATTTAAAATCGGTGTGGGGAAACGCCTTGAACTCCAGTTCGCATCCGTGTGACACTATTTGTAAAACCCACGGGTCCAGGCCAGAGTGAACCCAGAACTGACTGAAAAGTGTCAGGCACTCCCCCACTGGGGCGGACTCACGCAAGGGAGTCCCAGCATCATGCAGTAGATTTGGCAGAAGCAGGAGATGATTTCTGGTTCTGTGATCCTGAAGAGGCGGACCTCTTCCTCTTCCCCTACCTCTATGTGCAAAGAAAGGGAAACCTTTTACTTCTTTTATACCACATGGGCTGCTTTTTTTTTTTTTGTAGGGACAAAAGGCAGAAAAACCGACTTACCTGGGGTAGCTGCCCACCAAATCATCCAGGACACTACCAAACAAGGTCTCCCCTTGAGTACGGGAGAGACTCCATAATCTATTTTGGAAGCAGGATTCGCCTTACACTGGTGAATTCTCTGTCACGGCTCCACGCATGGATGCCGTAGCATACTATATATGATCTAACGTTAGGAGAATCTCAACCATAGCTCGCGTCAAAACTCGATGATGAAATTATCAGAGCACTTTGCAGTAGCCCTACTCATTCAGGCACATGCAATGTAGTCTTGAGAAATGTCTCATGGGTTGTATAATTAAATATTAATGTACACTCCAACGTGCGGTCTGTCGGCTCTTAAGGACAGATGACCCAGATGCAGGCAGAGTTACTTTCTTGTTAACCGTGGGAGGACCCTTCTTAAAATGGGGGGTGACTCCCCCTGTCCACTGCCGGGAATGGCTAGGCAACCTGAATTCCCTTGTGAATCTCAAGCGGAAGAAAATGTTTTCCTTCTTTTCTTTCTTTATATAGGTAAACCTTCTTGTTGGTACATAAGGGTACTCCGTATTGTCTAAGACAACCCTTATAGCTACAATCATGTACTGAATATTCCTAGTTAATGTCGGAATCATTCTGGAAAACTAGTGTCGACACAAGATTCAGAGTCCGTGACGGTATCAGTGTGCATTATAGAGACAATGTTAGCAGACCCCGAGGGGTCTGGTGTGGATGAAAAACAAAGCTTTGGAAAAAAACACCACTTCCACAGACTGTCTCCAGGGTTGTGCCTGAGACTCAGCCATATTATCAAACAATTTTTTCACCCATACACGTTTTTAGTGGTGTCGGTAGGTCCACCACATTATATATAAATATAGTTACACACATACATACATACATACATACATACATACACATATATATATATATATATATATATATTATATATATAAAAACATACATCTGTGTCCCTACTAAAATTTCCTCAAGGGAAGACAACCCTGTCAGACATGCTACATACATGTGCAAACACCCCACAGACACTCCGGGGCTTATAGGGGACAGATCCTTTAATCAGAGGAGTGATGTGTCGAGTTGTAACAGAGGGACTGCACATATCACACAGCCGTGTGAACTCTCATTCATCACGTTTATGAACCACAAGGATCGACTGTAACATCTGTCAAGGGACACAAAGAGGATTTTGTCAGCTCACAACCCAGCGTTAGTAGCAGAGAACTGTACAACAAAGTTAGCCCACAGACCTGCAGCACCCTTTTATTCATATAACAGTATATACTTAAATATACACAGCACTAATTTAACTTCACCCCCCTTGTTCTTTTTGCACCCTGATACAGTGGTGAAGGAAGGATCAGCGTCCTAGGAGGGAAAAATGGCGCCGAGTAGTGTGCTGGCTGACTGAGGAAGAAGTCCCGCCCCCGCAATGGCGCGCTTCTCCTCAGCGTGGATTACTAAATTTTTATACTGGCGGGGGTTAGGACAGTGCCACCGCACTATATGCCCTTATGTGCCAGTGTTACAAAGAGGATTTTATGCTGCCCAGGGCGCCCCTCCCACCCGCGCCCTGCACCCTGCAGTGCCTGTTATGTGTGGGAGCATGGCGCGCAGCGTTCCGTACGCTGCGCTGTACCTCAGAAAGCCGTCACTGGAGAAGAAGTCTTCTTTCTTCTGCTACTCACCTGTCTTCTGACTTCTGGCTCTGTAAGGGGGTGACAGCAGGCTGCGGGAGTGAGCATCTAGGCGTACCCAGCGATCAGCACCCTCAGGAGCTAATGGTGTCCTGTAGCCAGCAGCAGAGCCATTGAACTCACTGGAAGTTGGTCATACTTCTCTCCCCTAAGTCCCACGAAGCAGGGAGACTGTTGCCAGCAGCCTCCCTGAAAATAAAAAAACCTAACATAAGTCTTTTCAGAGAAACTCAGTAGAGCTCCTCAGAGTGCATCCAGTCTCACTGGGCACAATTCTAAAACTGGAGTCTGGAGAAGGGGCATAGAGGGAGGAGCCAGTTCACACCCTTTGAAAGTCTTAAAGTGCCCATGTCTCCTGCGTATCCCTTGTATACCCCATGGTTGTAATGGTGACCCCAGCATCCTCTAGGACGTATGAGAAATTAAAAGAGTTAAGCTGGAAAGAGCACAGAAAAGAACTGTGTGCTCTGAGATGGTATAAAATATCCCCAAGGAGAGTCCAAGTGTGTCGGCAGTTGCGATGCCTGACCTTCCCAACACTGGACGGGAAGAGTTGGCTCCTTCCACCATTTGCACGCCTCCTGCAAGTGCGGGAAGGAGCACCCACAGTCCAGTTCCTGATATTGAAATTGAAGATGTCACTGTTGAAGTACGCCAGGATGAGGATATGTGTGTTGCTGGCGCTGAGGAGGAAGTTGACAATGATGATTCTGATGGTGAGGTGGTTTGTTTAAGTCAGGCACCGGGGGAGACACCTGTTGTCCTTGGGACGAAAAAGCCCATTGTGATGCCTGGGCAAACTACCAAAAAAAACACCTCTTCGGTGTGGAATTATTTCTCCACAAATCTGGACAACAGGTGTCAAGACATCTGTTGCCTCTGTCAATCTGTAATAAGTAGGGGTAAGGATGTTAACCACCTAGGAACATCCTCCCTCAGTGGCGGATCCAGGGGGGGGCACTCGGGCCCGTGCTCCCCCCTGTCATTTGTGGCCCATTAAGTCTCAGGGCAGAGGATTTTTTTTTTCATTTGTGCCGGCCCGGCCCCAGCAGGCTGTCAGCGCACGCTGATTTGACAGCTGCCGCTGGGACCAGAGCCGGCTCACGCCCACAGTGAGTGCAGCCATCCCTCCCTCCTCCTCTCCTGCTGCACTGCATGTGACCAGCAGGCAGCAGCGCACGGAGGCCGGGAGACGGAGCGAGCTGCGGGACAGGCTAAGGAGTCAGGCAGCGCGTAGTGGTGGACCCTGGACCGCGTGGACTGGATTTCACTTGCAGCCAGCCCAGGCTCCCCAGCGGCCACACAGAGAGGAGACAGAGGCGCCGATCGAAGCAGGCAGAGCCGCAGAGGCAGCAGCAGCAGGACGGAGACAGTGACTCACTGTGTATATCAGCCTGTCACAGTGAGTATGCTGTTTGCTGTATCGTGGCTGCCAGCCTGTGCCAGCTACCTTTAGCGTGTGTGCGGCTGCTGCTGCGGCGGCAGGCACTAAGGGGGGGGCGATACGGTCTATATGTAGTATATGGTGGTATGTGCCTCTCACACACTGCCCCCACACCCTGCCCCTCACACGCTGTCTCCTGGCCCCTGCCCCTCACACACTGCCTCCTGCACCCTGTCCCTCACATGCTGCCCCCTGCCCCTCACACGCTGCCCCCTGCTCCTCACATGCTGCCCCCTGCACCTCACACGCTGCCCCCTGCCCCTCACACGCTGCCCCCTGCCCCTAACAAGCTTCCCCCTGCCTCTCACACACTGCCTCCTATACACTGTCCCTCACACGCTGTCCCCTGCACCTAACATGCTGCCCCCTGCCCCTCACACCCTGCCCCTCACACGCTGCCCCCTGCACCCTGACCCTCTCACACTGCCCCCTGCCCCTCACACACTGCCCCCTTCACCCTGCCCCTCACACGCTGCCCCCTGCCCCTCACACGCTGCCCCTTGTAGTGGGGACATACCCCATTTCTGGTAGCGCATGCACCGAAGCCGCATGTAAATACACTTGCCCCTTCCATGGTGCCCCCCCTATCATTTTCTTCTGGATCCGCCCCTGTCCTCCCTAATACGTCACCTGCTGCGCATTCATCAGAAGTCAGTGTCAAGTTGTAAAACTTTGGGTAAGAGCGTAAGCAGTCCACTGACACCTAAATCCCTTCTTCCTCCTGTACCCAAGCTCCTGCAAGCCACACCACCAACTCCCTCAACATCAATTTCCTCCTCAGTCAGGAACGTCAGTAGTCCTGCGGGCCATGTCACTGTGAAGACTGAGGAGTCCTCTCCTAACCGGGATTCCTCCGTAGGATCCTTGAGTGGTATGCCTGCTGTTGCTGCCGCTGCTGTTGTTGTTGCTGCTGAAAGTCGATCGTCATCCCAGAGGGGAAGTCGGAAGACCACTTGTACTACATCCAGTAAGCAATTGACTGTCCAACAGTCCTTTGTGAGGAAGATGAAGTATGACAGCAGTCATCCTTTTGCAAAGCGGATAACTGAGGCCTTGAGTGCTATGTTGGTGTTAGAGGTGCGTCCGGTATCCACCATTAGTTCAGTGGGACTTAGAGAATTGATGGAGATTGTGTGTTCCCGGTATCAAATCCCATCTAGGTTCCACTTCTCTGGGCAGGCGATACCGAGAATGTATACAGACGTCAGAAAAAGAGTCACCAGTGTCCTACAAAATGTGGTTGTATCCAGTGTCCACTTAACCACGGACATGTGGAGAAGTGGAACAGGGCAGACTAAGGACTATATGACTGTAACAGCCCACTGGGTAGGTGTATGGCCTCCCGCAGCAACAACAGCAGCAGCACCAGTAGCAGCATCTCGCGAACGCCAACTCGTTCCTAGGCAGGCTACGCTATGTATCACCGCTTTCCATAAGAGGCACATAGCTGACAACCTCTTACGGAAACTGAGGAACATCATCGCAGAATGGCTTACCCCAATTGGACTCTCCTGGGGATTTGTGATATCAGACAACGCCACCAATATTGTGCGAGCATTACATCTGGGCAAATTCCAGCATGTCCCATTAATTTGGTGGTGCAGAATTTTTTGAAAAATGACAGGGGTGTGCAGGAGATGCTGTCGGCGGCCCAAAAAATTGCGGGCCACTTTCTGCATTCTGCCACTGCGTGCCGAAGGCTGGAGCGCCAGCAAACACTCCTGAACCTGCCTCGCCATCAACTGAAGCAAGAGGTGGTAATGAGGTGGAATTCAACACTCTATATGCTTCAGAGGATGGAGGAGCAGCAAAAGACCATTCAAGCCTATACATCCACCTACGATATAGGCAAAGGAGGGGTAATGCACCTGATTCAAGTGCAGTGGAGAATGATTTCCATCTTGTGCAAGGTTCTCCAACCCTTCGAACTTGCCACATGTGAAGTCAGTTCAGACACTGCCAGCTTGAGTCAGGTCATTCCCCTCATCAGGCTTTTGCAGAAGCAGCTGGATAAATTGAAGGAGGAACTAAGATGGAGCGATTCCGCAAAGTATGTGGGATTTGTGGATGGAGCCCTTCATTCGCTTGATACAAGCAATAGAAATTCGATCAAACAGAAACAGCGCTATGTAAAAAAATATCTACTCCCCTGTTCAAATGAGTTTCTTGTTATCTTCACAGGTGAGGATTCAATTATCATGAAAAGGAAAAGACAAAACACGAGAAAATAGTGTAATACTGTTACAATATTGCACAATGTTTCAACACTTATTAATGAATTCCTGGAGTTTTATCACCACCACTCTTATATATATTTGTTATCGGGGTTACCCCCTATGTGAAGCATTCACACTTGAGTGTTGATAAAATGAACTAAAAGATATTATGGTCCTATGATGATATTCCACAATATTCTGGAGTCTCTTTGACACCTTTATGGAGTTATCCCACCACCTGTGTATAACTGTTCTTGGGGTTACCCCCTTATACAGAGCACTCACAAGAAGGGGTTGTATTACAGGCCTTTCATAGTATCTCTTTCTTTAATAGAATCCACCATACAGGAAAAATATGTCGGGGTTCCCCCCTCTACATCCAACTCACTGTGGTTCTCTTGGCTTGTTTGCATATAGTGTACACCTCAGGCGTCTTCCTCATTAATTCCACATCCGCTTCGTTATTTATGGAGAGCAATAACCACCAGGTAGTATAAAAACAACAAGTTTTATTCCACAGAATTGGAAATATTCTCCAAAGCACACGAGATATTCAATAAAAACACATAAAAATTAACATAAAAAGGTGACCATTTCTTGTCTGGTTTAGGGGAGACTTATTTCCCTAGATGTTATATTGATCCCAAAATTGGGGAAAAAAGTCTCACCGCTTTTCCAGACAGGTACACCATGGAAAGAAGAAGTCCCACCGACGCGTTTTTCGATCCTATGGAGGATCTTTTTGAAGGTATGAGGGACTCCTGTACAATCACAGATATTTATACCACTTCTTCAATCTTTCCACCAATGGCCTGTTAGATTTAACCAAAAACCAGCATTTTCCAATTTCCCTATGGCTAATACAATAATTTCCTATTCTAATACATGTTCAGGGTTACCCCACTCCCCGCCCCCATATAGGCGTTGTTTCCACAAATTCCCGCCGAAAAGGGGGACCATCCCCTTTGCCAATCATCCATATTTGACCTCCGCTACCGGAAGTGCCCGGACGCAAGTGTCCGGCCACTTCCGCCAACCAGTTTCCTCGCATCGGCTGTATTACAGTGCCAGCCGGAACCGGAAGTGTCCCCACATCCAGTCGCGTCACCTCCCGTGTTCTCTGTGTAATGCAGCTCAAATTTAGCTGTAAAATTCTCCCTTTATCTTTCCGGAAGTGACGTCACCGGATGTAGCGAGGCGGACATTTTCCCGAGGTCCCTCCGAGTCCCGATATGACATCTTTATAACTCTATTTTAAAGTGTCCGTTTCTTCCATTATCAGTCTGTTCCTCTTCTCATATTCTTTCTCTTAATATTCCATATCCACAATAGTCCTTTTTAAATCCAATTTTTAAATGCTGAAAAAAAATTAAATATACATAGACAAAAGATGTTGAATCGATATAAATAAATTCCACACTTATCACAAAAACCACTTTACTTCAAAATCACTGTTTAATCCACCAGGGATTAAGGTCCCATATTGAAAAATCATTTTCATTTCACTCTTGGCGATTAAACTCATAATATTACAATGACTTTTATCCTTCCTAATTTGTTTCAGACCAAAGAAATTTTTTATATGACCTGTATCACAATTATGACTTTGTTTAAAATGTGAGGAAAGGGAGTGAGTTTCCAACCCCCTCCTGATGTTACGGAGGTGCTCCCCTATTCTTACCTTCAGGGGTCTAGTTGTTTTCCCTAAATAGAATTTCTTACATGTGCACTCGACCGCATATATAATATCCTTACTAGTGCACGTGATAAATTCCTTTATCTTTTGTGTGTTGTCGTTAATCACAACCTCTTCACATTTTTTTGTTGTGTTCCCTCTAATATTCTTACACCCTATACAGGTGCCACACCTGTAAAAACCAATCTATGTAATTTGTCCTATTTTTCTATCTTGATTCAGATGTGCACTCTGTACCAGATGGTCTTTCAAGTTGGAGGCCTTTCTGTAAATATAGCTTGGTTTATTGGGGATTATAGAACCTATTATCGGATCCCTCAATAACAATGGCCAATGTTTTTTAAGAACATTTTCAATTTCTTTGTGTTGGGTGTTGAAGTCAGTTATGAACGCCCAAGCATATCTATCATCTTGTTCCTTACTTTTTCCTGTGGTGTTTAATAAATCTTTTCTATTTATTCTCCTTGTGGTTTCCATACCACTCTCTATTTTGTCTGAGTTATATCCGCATGATTTGAAAACGGATTTCATATCTGCAGCCTGTTCCTCAAACACATTCATTTCTGAACAATTACGTCTTAAAAGCTTAAGCTGCCCGCCAGGGATCGACTCCAGCCAATTGACGTGATGGCAGCTTCCAGACGTAATATAAGCGAGGGAATCTGTGTTCTTTCTATAGTTTCTAGTATGTATCTTATTTTCTTTAATATATACAGTTATATCTAGATAATTTATTTCTATCTGGCTCTTCTCAAAAGACAGATTAATGTTCTTATTATTTCCATTGAGATATTCACAGAATAACTCCAAATTTGTCAAATCCCCCTTCCAGACGAAAAAAATATCGTCGATGTACCGTGACCAGGACACCAGGTTTGCTCCGAATGGGTTGTTGTTTCAAATACTCTCCTCCTCCCAACAACCCATAAATATGTTGGCATAACTCGGAGCAAACCTGGTGCCCATGGCCGTCCCTCTCTTCTGTATGAAGAAGTCATCTTTAAAAAGAAAATAGTTATGATGGAGTATGAACTCAATACTCCTTAAGAGTAATTCTTGTAAATTTGCGCTATATTCTGTGTTCTTTAAATAACCAGAAACTGCTTCTATTCCCTGCATATGATCAATGATCATATACAGGGAACTGACATCTGCGCTTACTAACCAAAAATCCTCTTCCCACGTGATGCCCTCCAATACATTCAGAAAGGCTACTGTGTCTTTTAGATGTGATCTGTTTTTTAAAACAAGGGGCTGCAAATAATAATCAATAAATTGGGACAAGTTTGCTGTCATGGATTCAATTCCCGAGACTATTGGGCGTCCCGGGGGATTAGTCAAAGATTTATGAATTTTAGGGAGTACGTACAGAACTGGTGTTACTGGTTCCTCTGTGATGATAAATTTTATTTCTATATCACTTATGGTTCTATTTTTTTCATTATTATCAATGAGTACCTTCAATTCTGCTAAAAAGGTGTCTGTGGGGTCATTCCTCAATTTCCTGTATGTACCCCTATCATCAAGTTGTCTAAAGACCTCTATTTCGTAGTCAGTAATGTTCATGACCACGACCCCTTTATCGGCGGGTTTGATGATTATCTCCTTGTTTTTGGATAAATCTTTTAATGCTTGTCTTTCTTTCCAATTCAGATTATATCTGATCTTTTTCTTTTCTATCCTTCTAATGTCTTCTAAAACTTGGCTACTAAAGGCATCTATATAGCTACCTTTCAGGTATGTGGGATTAAACGTAGACCTAGGTTTAAATGGGGTAGTGGACCCTCCCTCCTGCTCTCCTACGTCTTTATCCCCCCCCCCCCCCTTTGTAAGGAAAAATGTCTTTATGGCTAATTTTCTAGTGAACTTTTGGAGGTCCACAAAGACATCGAATGAATTGGATTTGGCAGCCGGGCCATATTTCAGCCCTTTCTCCAAAAGACTCCTTTCCTGAATTGACAAATTGTGGGTACTCAAGTTGAAAATTTTTACTTTTCCTTCATTTTCACAAACATTTTCTACATCTTGGGTCGAAGCCTCCCTATTTTCAATACTTCTCCCTACATGTTCTCCTGTTACAAACCTCTTCTTTTTATGTTTTTTTAGGGGGTTTCTTTTCCCTCCCCTTTTCCCTATTTTTGTTTTTAGTTGTCTCTTCGGTATCTCCTGTCCTGCCCTAAAAAATGAGATTGCCTATGTACTCTATCTCCCTCCTCTCGTGGTTGGTACCTGTTTGTCCTCCAGTTTCCATCATCTAAAGGCTGATATCTATTCCTTGTTGAAATAGAATAATTGTTGGTCTGATATGAATCATGTCCCTTGATTCCCTTGCGTTCTCTCCTCTCGTGAAAACCCATTGTCTCTATATCTCTCTGGTATATAATGATCTGTTCTCCTATAATATCTTTGACGAGGGATTCTTTGAGATTGGGGTCTATATACTCTCCTCCCCCTATCCTCATGGTCATTATCCCTACTTACATCCCTCTCTCTCCATTGTATACCTCTCTTAGGTGTTGTATATTCTTCCTCGTTAATGTTTTCCTCATTGAGTAAACACTTATCTCTTTGATCCATATAACATCTAGGGAAATAAGTCTCCCTAAACCAGACAAGAAATGGTCACCTTTTTATGTTAATTTTTATGTGTTTTTATTGAATATCTCGTGTGCTTTGGAGAATATTTCCAATTCTGTGGAATAAAACTTGTTGTTTTTATACTACCTGGTGGTGATTGCCCTCCATAAATAACGAAGTGGATGTGGAATTAATGAGGAAGACGCCTGAGGTGTTTACTATATGCAAACAAGCCAAGAGAACCACAGTGAGTTGGATGCAGAGGGGGGAACCCCGACACATTTTTCCTGTATGGTGGATTCTATTAAAGAAAGAGATACTATGAAAGGCTTGTAATACAACCCCTTCTTGTGAGTGCTCTGTATAAGGGGGTAACCCCAAGAACAGTTATACACAGGTGGTGGGATAACTCCAGAAAGGTGTCAAAGAAACTCCAGAATATTGTGGAATATCATCATAGGACCATAATATCTTTTAGTTCATTTTATCAACACTCAAGTGTGAATGCTTCACATAGGGGGTAACCCCGATAACAAATATATATAAGAGTGGTGGTGATAAAACTCCAGGAATTCATTAATAAGTGTTGAAACATTGTGCAAAATTGTAACAGTATTACACTATTTTCTCGTGTTTTGTCTTTTCCTTTTCATGATAATTGAATCCTCACCTGTGAAGATAACAAGAAACTCATTTGAACAGGGGAGTAGATATTTTTTTACATAGCGCTGTTTCTGTTTGATCGAATTTCTATTGCTTGTATTGTGTGAAGTGATTGGTGTATCACTTAGATCTACGGTTTGGCTGCTGTGTATTGCGCCCAGTAAGAATCTTAAAATTTTTGTTTAAACCCTTCATTCGCTTAACCAGGATTCAAGGGTGGTCAATCTGTTGAAATTAGAGCACTACATTTTGGCCACCGTGCTCGATCCTAGGTTTAAAGCCTACATTGTATCTCTCTTTCCAGCAGAAACAAGTGTGCAGAGGTGCAAAGACCTGCTGGTTAGTAAATTGTCAACTCAAGCAGAACGTGACCCGTCAACAGCTCCTCCTTCAATTTCTCCCACCACTGGGGCTGCAAGGAAAAGGATAACATTTCCTAGCCCACCCGCTGGCAGTGATGCAGGGCAGTCAGTAGCGAAAGCTGGCATCTGGTCCGGACTGAAGGACCTGCCAACGATTACTGATATGTCTACTGTCACTGCATATGATTCTGTCACCATTGAAAGAATGGTGGAGAATTATATGAGTGACAGCATCCAAGTAGGCATGTCAGACAGTCCGTATGTATACTGGCAGGAAAAAGGCAATTTGGAGGCCCTTGCACAAACTGGCTTTATTTTACCTAAGTTGCCCCCCCTACAGTGTGTACTCTGACAGAGTGTTTTGTGCAGCCGGTAACCTTGTCTGCGATCGGCGTAGGAGTTTACTTCCACAAAATGTGGAGAAGATGATGTTCATCAAAATTAATGATAAATTCCTCCGGGAAGACCTTTACCAGCAATTGCCTCCAGAAAGTACACAGGGACCTGTGAATGTGGATTCCAGTGGGGACAAATTAATACTCAGTGAGGAGGATGTACACAGTGAAAGGGGTGAGGAATCGGAGGATGATGATGAGGTCGACATCTTGCCTCTGTAGAGCCAGTTTGTGCAAGGAGAGATTGATTGCTTCTTTTTTGGTGGGGGCCCAAACAAAACAGTCATTTCAGCCACAGTCGTGTGGCAGACCCTGTCGCTGAAATGATTGGTTTTTTAAAGTGTGCTTGTCCTGTTTATACAACATAAGGGTGGGTGAGAGGGCCCAAGGACAATTCCACCTTGCACCTCTTTTTCTTCTTTGCATCATGTGCTGTTTGGAGGCTAGTTTTTGAATAGTGCCATCTTGTCTGGAACTGCAGTGCCACTCCTAGATGGGCCAGGTGTTTGTGCTGCACACTTGTGTCGCTTAGCTTAGTCATACAGCCACCTTGGTGCAACTTTTAGGCCTAAAAACAATATTGTGAGGTGTGAGGTGTTCAGAATAGACTGGAAAAGAGTGGAAATGAATGTTATTGAGGTTAATAATATCGTAGGAGCAAAATTAACCCCAAATGCTGTGATTTTAGCTGTTTTTATAGTTTTTTTTTTTTTTTTTTAAATCATCTAGATCCAAAACTTAACCCAAAACACGAAAGGGTGGTTTTGGCAAAACCAAGCCAAAACCAAAACACAAAAGTGGAATTAGAACCAAAACCAAAACACGAAAAGTGCCAGCCGCACATCTCTTGTTTTATCAAGGTAAACATTCTTCAAGGAAAGAGAAGTATTAGAACTATGGTGGCCAATCCCGGGATCGGGATCGGCGGGATCCCGGGATTTAGGGCCAAAAACAGCCGGGATTCAATCCCGGGATTGGAAGATTCAATCCCGGGATTGGAAGGTCCAATCCCGGTGATTGAGGGATCAGCGTTGAGCGTCCACAGGACGCTCAGACGCTGCCCAGCTTCCTCCTTCTGGCTACCCCGGCGCAGCATGAAGTCACGCTGCGCTGTCAGCCGAGCACTGTGGGAGTGCAGGAGGAGATCCCCACCCGTTAGTAATGTGTGCGGGGCGGGGTGGGGCGAGGGGGCGGACACACTTAAAAGCCAATCCCAGGTATCCCGGGAATCCCGGTATTGCCCATTTGTCAATCCCGATACCTGGGATTGAAAAAATGGCCCGGGATTGGCTTCCCTAATTAGAACTCGAGGACATGCACTGAAATTGGTTCAGGTGTTAAGGAAAAATTATTTAACAGACAGGGTAGTGTATAAGTTTAATAGTCTCCCATCAGAGGTGGTAGAGACTAAGACAGTAGAGCAATTTAAACATGCTTGGGATAGGCATATGAATATCCTTACAAAGAACTAAGGGGTAAATTTACTAAAGCTTCTAAAAATGAAAAGAGGTGATGCCCCTTAGCAACCAATCAGATTATGTCTTTCATTACTCTATTGCATCTTAGAAAATAACCGACAATGGTGGTCATTCCGAGTTGATCGCTCTGTATTTTTTTTTCGCAACGGAGCGATTAGTCGCTAATGCGCATGCTCAATGTCCGCAGTGCAACTGCGCCAAGTAAATTTGCTATGCAGTTAGGTATTTTACTCACGGCATTACGAGGTTTTTTCTTCGTTCTGGTGATCGTAATGTGATTGACAGGAAGTGGGCGTTTCTGGGCGGAAACTGGCCGTTTTATGGGAGTGTGTGAAAAAACGCTACCGTTTCTGGGAAAAACGCGGGAGTGGCTGGAGAAACGGGGGAGTGTCTGGGCGAACGCTGGGTGTGTTTGTGACGTCAAACCAGGAACGACAAGCACTGAACTGATCGCACTGGAAGAGTAAGTCTCGAGCTACTCACAAACTGCACAGAGAAGTCTTTTCGCAATATTGCGAATCTTTCGTTCGCAATTTTGATAAGCTAAGATTCACTCCCAGTAGGCGGCAGCTTAGTGTGTGCAATGCTGCTAAAAGCAGCTTGCGAGCGAACAACTCGGAATGACCACCATAATTGGTTGCTATGAGCAACATCACCACTTTTCAATTATAGAAGCCTTAGTAAATTTACCCCATAGGATTAAAAATGTGTTGAGGTTACTTAAAGGTTAAAAAAAAGGGGCAGACCAGATGGGCCAAGTGGTTCTTATCAAATTCTATGTCTCTATCTTTATTTATCCAGGCTGAGAGTAAAGGATCAAAATAGGCAGAGAAAATTGATTTTTAGAAAGGATTCTATATGTTTATCCATGCTGTCACAAAGGGACCCTGTATTAGGAAGCGGAATCATTGTTGTTTTAGTTAATAAGGAAATAGAAGCATCCATCTGTGTTGGTGTCTCCAATTTATTTCTCTGCAAAGTAGAAATATGATAAAACACAGTAAAGCTGGCTACACACTACGACACATGTCATCTTATCCAGTGGATTGGACAGACATATCGTTCACATCGGTGCATATCGAGCAGTGTGCATGCCCAGTATCCGTGCCTTTTTTAGTGGTATCTTCTGATCGGCCCTGCTGCAGGGCCAAAAGAAGACGTCTCTATTGATGCTATGCTTCAAAATGCAGTATGGCATCCCGTGTTGCTCTGTTGCCTCCCTGCATCATAAGTGTGTATGTGCTTGCCAATGCAGGGTCCCATTGCCTGTTGGATTGGCTTGGTACACACGTTGTTTAGTGTATACCCAACTTTATTCTCCTGGAGATTTAAAACTGTGTACCTATATCATACATGTTGACTCCGGGAGAGTGAGCAGTCTGGAACTCAACAGGGGGGCATTGCATCATCGCAGCTCAGCCCCCTGCTATACAATGCCCGCATTACCGGCATTGTATAGCAGAAGGCGGGGCCACTATGATGCAATTTAGCATGAATCGTGTCATCACCCTTCCCACTCTTCTACTAGAAGTGGGAGGCTGCGGGTGGTGAGCTGGGGACAGTACGGGGTTGCAGGGGGCGCATGCAGGATGCAGGAGGCTTCCCTACATTTCCGGGTGGCCAGAAGTACCACACGATTTTCGGGAGCCTCCCGGCCATTCCAGGAGAGTAAGCATGTATGACCCATATTTCTATTAATAAGTCAACCAACTGAGACGAGGATGGGAAAGTGAGAACCTGTTTTTTCTTTCCTTTAAAAAGTGAAGTGTTTGTAGTCTGAGATTATTAGCTATCCTTGATTTGAAATATATTTCTCACTGCATGTTCTACTGCTTACTTTAATGGAACTGCCCTGATAATTTCCTGTAATAAGAATCATTCACATTGTATATAACCATCCTTAATCTGGGAGGAGATATCAGATTCAGAATAAATTCTGAATTGTGCCGGAGCTGGCAGGTGGTAGTTTTTCATTTTTGGAATTACTGCAGAGTTTTACATCCTTTGTAAGGAAGTAAACAACTAAACCAATCCCTGCACAAAATGTGATAAAATCTGTACCCAAGTGGGTTCTACCACAATAAAGAGCAGAGCCGGCCTTAGGCATAGGCAAACTAGGCAATTGCCTAGGGCATTCGGTATGTTTAGGGGCACCAGCAGCTTCTGCTGATTAAAAATAAGAATTTACTTACCGATAATTCTATTTCTCGTAGTCCGTAGTGGATGCTGGGGACTCCGTCAGGACCATGGGGGGATAGCGGCTCCGCAGGAGACAGGGCACAAAAATAAAGCTTTAGGATTAGGTGGTGTGTACTGGCTCCTTCCCCTATGACCCTCCTCCAAGCCTCAGTTAGGATACTGTGCCCGGACAAGCGTACACAATAAGGAAGGATATTGAATCCCGGGTAAGACTCATACCAGCCATACCAATCACACCGTATAACTTGTGATCTGAACCCAGTTAACAGTATGACAAACGTAGGAGCCTCTGAACAGACGGCTTACAACAATAACAACCCGAATTTGTTTGTAACAATAACTATGTACAAGTATTGCAGACAATCCGCACTTGGGATGGGCGCCCAGCATCCACTACGGACTACGAGAAATAGAATTATCGGTAAGTAAATTCTTATTTTCTCTAACGTCCTAAGTGGATGCTGGGGACTCCGTCAGGACCATGGGGATTATACCAAAGCTCCCAAACGGGCGGGAGAGTGCGGATGACTCTGCAGCACCGAATGAGAGAACTCAAGGTCCTCCTCAGCCAGGGTATCAAATTTGTAGAATTTTGCAAACGTGTTTGCCCCTGACCAAGTAGCAGCTCGGCAGAGTTGTAATGCCGAGACCCCCCGGGCAGCCGCCCAGGATGAGCCCACTTTCCTTGTGGAATGGGCCTTGACAGATTTAGGTTGTGGCAAGCCTGCCACAGAATGTGCAAGTTGAATTGTGCTACAAATCCAACGAGCAATCGTCTGCTTAGAAGCAGGAGCACCCATCTTGTTGGGTGCATACAATATAAACAGTGAGTCAGACTTTCTGACTCCCGCCGTTCTTGAAATATATATTTTCAATGCCCGGACCACGTCCAACAACTTGGAATCCTCCAAATCGTTAGTAGCCGCAGGCACCACAATAGGCTGGTTCAGGTGAAACGCTGACACCACCTTAGGCAGAAAATGAGGACGCGTCCGCAGTTCTGCCCTGTCCGTATGGAAAATCAGATATGGGCTCTTATATGATAAAGCCGCCAATTCTGATACTCTCCTGGCTGAAGCCAGGGCCAGTAGCATGGTTACTTTCCATGTAAGATACTTCAACTCCACCGATTTGAGCGGCTCAAACCAATGGGATTTGAGAAAATCCAAGACTACATTAAGATCCCACGGTGCCACTGGGGGCACAACCGGGGGCTGTATATGTAGTACTCCTTTTACAAAAGTCTGGACTTCAGGAACTGAAGCCAATTCTTTCTGGAAGAAAATCGACAGGGCCGAAATTTGAACCTTAATGGACCCCAATTTGAGGCCCATAGACAATCCTGTTTGCAGGAAATGTAGGAATCGACCCAGTTGAAATTCCTCCGTGGGGGCCTTCCTGGCCTCACACCATGCAACATATTTTCTCCAAATGCGGTGATAATGTTGTGCAGTCACCTCCTTCCTGGCTTTTACCAGTGGTGTAGGAATGACCTCTTCCGGAATGCCTTTTTCCCTTAGAATTCGGCGTTCAACCGCCATGCCGTCAAACGCAGCCGCGGTAAGTCTTGGAATAGACACGGTCCCTGCTGAAGCAGGTCCCGTCTTAGAGGTAGAGGCCACGGATCCTCCGTGAGCATCTCTTGAAGTTCCGGGTACCAAGTTCTTCTTGGCCAATCCGGAGCCACTAGTATCGTTCTTACTCCCTTTTGCCGTATAATTCTCAGTACTTTTGGTATGAGAGGCAGAGGAGGGAACACATACACTGACTGGAACACCCACGGTGTTACCAGAGCGTCCACAGCTATTGCCTGAGGGTCTCTTGACCTGGCGCAATACCTGTCCAGTTTTTTGTTGAGGCGGGACGCCATCATATCCACCATTGGTTTTTCCCAACGGTTCACAATCATGTGGAAGACTTCTGGATGAAGTCCCCACTCTCCCGGGTGTAGATCGTGTCTGCTGAGGAAGTCTGCTTCCCAGTTGTCCACTCCCGGAATGAATACTGCTGACAGTGCTATCACATGATCTTCCGCCCAGCGAAGAATCCTTGCAGCTTCTGCCATTGCTGTCCTGCTTCTTGTGCCGCCCTGTCTGTTTACGTGGGCGACTGCCGTGATGTTGTCCGACTGGATCAACACCGGCTGACCCTGAAGCAGGGGTTTTGCCAGACTTAGAGCATTGTAAATCGCTCTTAGCGCCAGTATATTTATGTGAAGAGACATCTCCAGGCTTGACCATACTCCCTGGAAGTTTCTTCCCTGTGTGACCGCTCCCCAGCCTCTCAGACTGGCATCCGTGGTCACCAGGACCCAGTCCTGTATGCCGAATCTGCGGCCCTCTAACAGATGAGCACTCTGCAACCACCACAGAAGAGACACCCTTGTCCGTGGCGATAAGGTTATCCGCTGATGCATCTGCAGATGTGATCCGGACCATTTGTCCAGCAGATCCCACTGAAAAGTTCGTGCGTGGAATCTGCCGAATGGAATCGCTTCGTAAGAAGCCACCATCTTTCCCAGGACTCTTGTGCATTGATGCACAGACACTTTCCCTGGTTTTAGGAGGTTCCTGACAAGTTCGGATAACTCCCTGGCTTTCTCCTCCGGAAGAAACACCTTTTTCTGAACCGTGTCCAGAATCATTCCCAGGAACAGCAGACGTGTCGTCGGGGTCAACTGAGATTTTGGAAAATTCAGAATCCGCCCGTGTTGTTGCAGCACTAGTCGGGTTAGTGCTACTCCGTCCTCCAGCTGTTCTCTGGACCTTGCCCTTATCAGGAGATCGTCCAAGTAAGGGATAATTAATACGCCTCTTCAACGCAGAAGAATCATCATTTCGGCCATTACCTTGGTAAAGACCCGAGGTGCCATGGACAATCCAAACGGCAGCGTCTGAAACTGATAATGACAGTTTTGCACCACGAACCTGAGGTACCCTTGACGTGAAGGGCAAATTGGGACATGCAGGTAAGCATCTTTTATGTCCAGGGACACCATAAAGTCCCCTTCTTCCAGATTCGCTATCACTGCTCTGAGTGACTCCATCTTGAACTTGAATTTTTGTATGTACAGGTTCAAAGATTTCAGATTTAGAATAGGTCTTACCGAGCCGTCCGGCTTCGGTACCACAAATAGCGTGGAGTAATACCCCTTTCCCTGTTGTAGGAGGGGTACCTTGACTATCACCTGCTGAGAAAACAGCTTGTGAATGGCTTCCAATACCGTCGCCCTGTCTGAGGGAGACGTTGGCAAAGCAGACTTTAGGAACCTGCGAGGGGGAGACTTCTCGAATTCCAACCTGTAACCCTGAGATACTACCTGCAGGATCCAGGGGTCCACCTGTGAGCAAGCCCACTGTGCGCTGAAATTCTTGAGTCGACCCCCCACCGCTCCTGAGTCCGCTTGTAAGGCCCCAGCGTCATGCTGAGGGCTTTGCAGAACCCTGAGAGGGCTTCTGTTCCTGGGCAGGGGCTGCTTGCTGCCCTCTCTTACCCCTTCCTCTGCCCCGAGGCAGATATGACTGTCCTTTTGTCCGCTTGTTCTTATAGGACCGAAAGGACTGCGGCTGAAAAGACGGTGTCTTTTTCTGTTGGGAGGGGGTCTGAGGTAAAAAGGTGGATTTTCCGGCAGTTGCCGTGGCCACCAGATCCGATAGACCGACGCCAAATAATTCCTCCCCTTTATACGGCAATACTTCCATATGTCGTTTGGAATTCGCATCACCTGACCACTGTCGCGTCCATAAACTCCTTCTGGCAGATATGGACATCGCATTTACTCTCGATGCCAGAGTGCAAATATCTCTCTGAGCATCTCGCATATAAAGGAAAGCATCCTTTAATTGCTCTATAGTCAATAAAATACTGTCCCTATCCAGGGTATCAATATTTTCAGTCAGGGAATCCAACCAGACGACCCCAGCACTGCACATCCAGGCTGAGGCGATGGCTGGTCGCAGTATAACACCAGTATGTGTGTATATACTTTTTAGGGTAGTTTCCAGTATCCTATCAGCTGGATCCCTGAGGGCGGCCGTATCAGGAGACGGTAACGCCACTTGTTTTGATAAGCGTGTGAGCGCCTTATCCACCCTAGGGGGTGTTTCCCAGCGCGCCCTAACCTCTGGCGGGAAAGGGTATAATGCTAATAACTTTTTTGAAATTAGCACTTTTCTATCTGGGTTAACCCACGCTTCATCACATACATCATTTAATTCCTCTGATTCAGGAAAAACTACAGGTAGTTTTTTCACCCCCCACATAATACCCCTTTTTGTGGTACTTGCAGTATCAGAGATATGCAAAGCCTCCTTCATTGCCGTGATCATATAACGTGTGGCCCTACTTGAAAATACGTTTGTTTCATCACCGTCGACACTAGATTCAGTGTCTGTGTCTGGGTCTGTGTCGACCGACTGAGGTAAAGGGCGCTTTACAGCCCCTGACGGTGTCTGAGACGCCTGGGCAGGTACTAACTGGTTTGCCGGCCGTCTCATGTCGTCAACTGATTTTTGTAATGTGCTGACATTATCACGTAATTCCATAAACAAAGCCATCCATTCCGGTGTCGACTCCCTGGGGGGTGACATCACCATTATCGGCAATTGCTCTGCCTCCACACCAACATCGTCCTCATACATGTCGACACACACGTACCGACACACAGCAGACACACAGGGAATGCTCTTATCGAAGACAGGACCCCACTAGCCCTTTGGGGAGACAGAGGGAGAGTTTGCCAGCACACACCCAAGCGCTATAATATATATGGGAACAACCCTATATAAGTGTTGTTCCTTATAGCAGCTTAAATATATCAAAATATCGCCAAAAAATGCCCCCCCTCTCTGTTTTACCCTGTTTCTGTAGTGCAGTGCAGGGGAGAGTCCTGGGAGCCTTCCTCACAGCGGAGCTGAGCAGGAAAATGGCGCTGTGTGCTGAGGAGAATAAGCCCCGCCCCCTATTTCGGCGGGCTTTTCTCCCGGAGTTTTAGATATCTGGCATGGGTTAAATACATACATATAGCCTCAATGGCTATATGTGATGTATTCTTTTGCCATAAAGGTATTAAATATTGCTGCCCAGGGCGCCCCCAGCAGCGCCCTGCACCCTCCGTGACCGCTTGGTGTGAAGTGTGTGACAACAATGGCGCACAGCTGCAGTGCTGTGCGCTACCTTCATGAAGACTGAAGAGCCTTCTGCCGCCTGTTTCCGGACCTTCAATCTTCAGCATCTGTAAGGGGGGTCGGCGGCGCGGCTCCGGGACGAACCCCAGGGTGAGACCTGTGTTCCGACTCCCTCTGGAGCTAATGGTGTCCAGTAGCCTAAGAATCCAATCCATCCTGCACGCAAGTGAGTTGAAATTCTCTCCCCTAAGTCCCTCGATGCAGTGAGCCTGTTGCCAGCAGGACTCACTGAAAATAAAAAACCTAAAAACTTTTTCTAAGCAGCTCTTTAGGAGAGCCACCTAGATTGCACCCTGCTCGGACGGGCACAAAAACCTAACTGAGGCTTGGAGGAGGGTCATAGGGGGAGGAGCCAGTACACACCACCTAATCCTAAAGCTTTATTTTTGTGCCCTGTCTCCTGCGGAGCCGCTGTCCCCCCATGGTCCTGACGGAGTCCCCAGCATCCACTTAGGACGTTAGAGAAATGATATGCGGCATGCCTATATTCTGTGTGTGACTGCGGCTGTATCTGCATACAAAATGCTACGTTGCAGTGTAGTCCTGGAAACGGGTTCACTACGGCTGGCCGGCGGTCGGGCTCCCGGCGACCAGGGGTGTATCTAGGGGTCTGAGCGCCCCTGGCAAAGTAAGGGCTGGTGCCCCCCCCCCACACACACACATACACATATTTGAAATAAGGAGGGTGTATAAAAAGGGTGTGGCCTTGTGGGGAAGGGGTGTGGTCACACAATACTACTTCTAGTTCAAATTATGGCACACAGTAGCATATTACACCGCACAGTAGTGTCTCTTATTCACATTACGCCACACAGTAGTACCCCTATAGGAAACGTTTATAGACGGCATATGGGGAATGCAAATAGAAAATAGAAATGTGGTCCAGTGCTAGTAAATACATTTCTATTTTTATAAGTGGAATGCGGTTAAACCACATTCAGAGATGTGACTGCAATATCTCAGCACTCCGTCGATTGGATCGCATTGCCTGTAAACACCTCTGCCTGATTGACAGGCAGAGGCGGAGGATGGGGGACGGTGATGGACTGTTGCGGGGGCGGCGTGGGAAAAATGGGGTTGGGCCGTCTGCATTTTTGGGACGGCTGAGTGACATCACACGCAGCCACCCCTTTGTGAAAAATGGCGGCAGACCACCTGCATACGCAGCCTAGCTGCAGCTGTAGGGGGTCGTCCGCAATTAAATTGCGGTTGCAGTCACTGAGCAGGCCATTCAGCATGCTGGCCGGGCTTGCCCTGCGATGGATCAGCATCCCCCAGCATGCAGCAGAGTCTGCAATCCTTACCGAATAACCCCCACTGCCATTAGTACATCTGATCCCGCCCATAGGCACACACATATACACTTACATACATAATGTCACACACAAAACACATATGATATACAGTACAGTCACACATGCAGTATATACAAATAGTTACACACATGCACACATATATACAGTCACATACATACATACATACATACATGCATACATACATACATAGTCACACACTAATACACACAAATACAGTAGATACTTATACTAGAGATGAGCGCCTGAAATTTTTCGGGTTTTGTGTTTTGGTTTTGGGTTCGGTTCCGCGGCCGTGTTTTGGGTTCGAACGCGTTTTGGCAAAACCTCACCGAATTTTTTTTGTCGGATTCGGGTGTGTTTTGGATTCGGGTGTTTTTTTCAAAAAACACTAAAAAACAGCTTAAATCATAGAATTTGGGGGTCATTTTGATCCCAAAGTATTATTAACCTCAAAAACCATAATTTACACTCATTTTCAGTCTATTCTGAATACCTCACACCTCACAATATTATTTTTAGTCCTAAAATTTGCACCGAGGTCGCTGTGTGAGTAAGATAAGCGACCCTAGTGGCCGACACAAACACCGGGCCCATCTAGGAGTGGCACTGCAGTGTCACGCAGGATGGCCCTTCCAAAAAACCCTCCCCAAACAGCACATGACGCAAAGAAAAAAAGAGGCGCAATGAGGTAGCTGTGTGAGTAAGATTAGCGACCCTAGTGGCCGACACAAACACCGGGCCCATCTAGGAGTGGCACTGCAGTGTCACGCAGGATAGCCCTTCCAAAAAACCCTCCCCAAACAGCACATGACGCAAAGAAAAAAAGAGGCGCAATGAGGTAGCTGTGTGAGTAAGATTAGCGACCCTAGTGGCCGACACAAACACCGGGCCCATCTAGGAGTGGCACTGCAGTGTCACGCAGGATGTCCCTTCCAAAAAACCCTCCCCAAACAGCACATGATGCAAAGAAAAAAAGAGGCGCAATGAGGTAGCTGTGTGAGTAAGATTAGCGACCCTAGTGGCCGACACAAACACCGGGCCCATCTAGGAGTGGCACTGCAGTGTCACGCAGGATGTCCCTTCCAAAAAACCCTCCCCAAACAGCACATGACGCAAAGAAAAAAAGAGGCGCAATGAGGTAGCTGACTGTGTGAGTAAGATTAGCGACCCTAGTGGCCGACACAAACACCGGGCCCATTTAGGAGTGGCACTGCAGTGTCACGCAGGATGTCCCTTCCAAAAAACCCTCCCCAATCAGCACATGATGCAAAGAAAAAGAAAAGAAAAAAGAGGTGCGAGATGGAATTGTCCTTGGGCCCTCCCACCCACCCTTATGTTGTATAAACAAAACAGGACATGCACACTTTAACCAACCCATCATTTCAGTGACAGGGTCTGCCACACGACTGTGACTGATATGACGGGTTGGTTTGGACCCCCCCCAAAAAAGAAGCAATTAATCTCTCCTTGCACAAACTGGCTCTACAGAGGCAAGATGTCCACCTCATCATCACCCTCCGATATATCACCGTGTACATCCCCCTCCTCACAGATTATCAATTCGTCCCCACTGGAATCCACCATCTCAGCTCCCTGTGTACTTTGTGGAGGCAATTGCTGCTGGTCAATGTCTCCGCGGAGGAATTGATTATAATTCATTTTAATGAACATCATCTTCTCCACATTTTCTGGATGTAACCTCGTACGCCGATTGCTGACAAGGTGAGCGGCGGCACTAAACACTCTTTCGGAGTACACACTTGTGGGAGGGCAACTTAGGTAGAATAAAGCCAGTTTGTGCAAGGGCCTCCAAATTGCCTCTTTTTCCTGCCAGTATAAGTACGGACTGTGTGACGTGCCTACTTGGATGCGGTCACTCATATAATCCTCCACCATTCTATCAATGTTGAGAGAATCATATGCAGTGACAGTAGACGACATGTCCGTAATCGTTGTCAGGTCCTTCAGTCCGGACCAGATGTCAGCATCAGCAGTCGCTCCAGACTGCCCTGCATCACCACCAGCGGGTGGGCTCGGAATTCTGAGCCTTTTCCTCGCACCCCCAGTTGCGGGAGAATGTGAAGGAGGAGATGTTGACAGGTCGCGTTCCGCTTGACTTGACAATTTTGTCACCAGCAGGTCTTTCAACCCCAGCAGACTTGTGTCTGCCGGAAAGAGAGATCCAAGGTAGGCTTTAAATCTAGGATCGAGCACGGTGGCCAAAATGTAGTGCTCTGATTTCAACAGATTGACCACCCGTGAATCCTTGTTAAGCGAATTAAGGGCTCCATCCACAAGTCCCACATGCCTAGCGGAATCGCTCCGTGTTAGCTCCTCCTTCAATGTCTCCAGCTTCTTCTGCAAAAGCCTGATGAGGGGAATGACCTGACTCAGGCTGGCAGTGTCTGAACTGACTTCACGTGTGGCAAGTTCAAAGGGCATCAGAACCTTGCACAACGTTGAAATCATTCTCCACTGCGCCTGAGACAGGTGCATTCCACCTACTATATCGTGCTCAATTGTATAGGCTTGAATGGCCTTTTGCTGCTCCTCCAACCTCTGAAGCATATAGAGGGTTGAATTCCACCTCGTTACCACTTCTTGCTTCAGATGATGGCAGGGCAGGTTCAGTAGTTTTTGGTGGTGCTCCAGTCTTCTGTACGTGGTGCCTGTACGCCGAAAGTGTCCCGCAATTCTTCTGGCCACCGACAGCATCTCTTGCACGCCCCTGTCGTTTTTAAAAAAATTCTGCACCACCAAATTCAAGGTATGTGCAAAACATGGGACGTGCTGGAATTTGCCCATATTTAATGCACACACAATATTGCTGGCGTTGTCCGATGCCACAAATCCACAGGAGAGTCCAATTGGGGTAAGCCATTCCGCGATGATCTTCCTCAGTTGCCGTAAGAGGTTTTCAGCTGTGTGCGTATTCTGGAAAGCGGTGATACAAAGCGTAGCCTGCCTAGGAAAGAGTTGGCGTTTGCGAGATGCTGCTACTGGTGCCGCCGCTGCTGTTCTTGCGGCGGGAGTCCATACATCTACCCAGTGGGCTGTCAAAGTCATATAGTCCTGACCCTGCCCTGCTCCACTTGTCCACATGTCCGTGGTTAAGTGGACATTGGGTACAACTGCATTTTTTAGGACACTGGTGAGTCTTTTTCTGACGTCCGTGTACATTCTCGGTATCGCCTGCCTAGAGAAGTGGAACCTAGATGGTATTTGGTAACGGGGGCACACTGCCTCAATAAATTGTCTAGTTCCCTGTGAACTAACGGCGGATACCGGACGCACGTCTAACACCAACATAGTTGTCAAGGCCTCAGTTATCCGCTTTGCAGCAGGATGACTGCTGTGATATTTCATCTTCCTCGCAAAGGACTGTTGAACAGTCAATTGCTTACTGGAAGTAGTACAAGTGGGCTTACGACTTCCCCTCTGGGATGACCATCGACTCCCAGCAGCAACAACAGCAGCGCCAGCTGCAGTAGGCGTTACACGCAAGGATGCATCGGAGGAATCCCAGGCAGGAGAGGAATCGTCAGAATTGCCAGTGACATGGCCTGCAGGACTATTGGCATTCCTGGGGAAGGAGGAAATTGACACTGAGGGAGTTGGTGGGGTGGTTTGCGTGAGCTTGGTTACAAGAGGAAGGGATTTACTGGTCAGTGGACTGCTTCCGCTGTCACCCAAAGTTTTTGAACTTGTCACTGACTTATTATGAATGCGCTGCAGGTGACATATAAGGGAGGATGTTCCGAGGTGGTTAACGTCCTTACCCCTACTTATTACAGCTTGACAAAGGGAACACACGGCTTGACACCTGTTGTCCGCATTTCTGGTGAAATACCTCCACACCGAAGAGCTGATTTTTTTGGTATTTTCACCTGGCATGTCAACGGCCATATTCCTCCCACGGACAACAGGTGTCTCCCCGGGTGCCTGACTTAAACAAACCACCTCACCATCAGAATCCTCCTGGTCAATTTCCTCCCCAGCGCCAGCAACACCCATATCCTCCTCATCCTGGTGTACTTCAACACTGACATCTTCAATCTGACTATCAGGAACTGGACTGCGGGTGCTCCTTCCAGCACTTGCAGGGGGCGTGCAAATGGTGGAAGGCGCATGCTCTTCACGTCCAGTGTTGGGAAGGTCAGGCATCGCAACCGACACAATTGGACTCTCCTTGTGGATTTGGGATTTCGAAGAATGCACAGTTCTTTGCTGTGCTGCTTTTGCCAGCTTGAGTCTTTTCATTTTTCTAGCGAGAGGCTGAGTGCTTCCATCCTCATGTGAAGCTGAACCACTAGCCATGAACATAGGCCAGGGCCTCAGCCGTTCCTTGCCACTCCGTGTCGTAAATGGCATATTGGCAAGTTTACGCTTCTCCTCCGACAATTTTATTTTAGGTTTTGGAGTCCTTTTTTTTCTGATATTTGGTGTTTTGGATTTGACATGCTCTGTACTATGACATTGGGCATCGGCCTTGGCAGACGACGTTGCTGGCATTTCATCGTCTCGGCCATGACTAGTGGCAGCAGCTTCAGCACGAGGTGGAAGTGGATCTTGATCTTTCCCTAATTTTGGAACCTCAACATTTTGGTTCTCCATATTTTAATAGGCACAACTAAAAGGCACCTCAGGTAAACAATGGAGATGGATACTAGTATACAATTATGGACTGCCTGCCGAGTGCAGACACAGAGGTAGCCACAGCCGTGAACTACCGTACTGTACTGTGTCTGCTGCTAATATATAGACTGGTTGATAAAGAGATAGTATACTCGTAACTAGTATGTATGTATAAAGAAAGAAAAAAAAACCACGGTTAGGTGGTATATACAATTATGGACGGGCTGCCGAGTGCCGACACAGAGGTAGCCACAGCCGTGAACTACCGCACTGTACTGTGTCTGCTGCTAATATAGACTGGTTGATAAAGAGATAGTATACTCGTAACTAGTATGTATGTATAAAGAAAGAAAAAAAAACCACGGTTAGGTGGTATATACAATTATGGACGGGCTGCCGAGTGCCGACACAGAGGTAGCCACAGCCGTGAACTACCGCACTGTACTGTGTCTGCTGCTAATATAGACTGGTTGATAAAGAGATAGTATACTCGTAACTAGTATGACTATAAAGAAAGAAAAAAAAACCACGGTTAGGTGGTATATACAATTATGGACGGGCTGCCGAGTGCCGACACAGAGGTAGCCACAGCCGTGAACTACCGCACTGTACTGTGTCTGCTGCTAATATATAGACTGGTTGATAAAGAGATAGTATACTCGTAACTAGTATGTATGTATAAAGAAAGAAAAAAAAACCACGGTTAGGTGGTATATACAATTATGGACGGGCTGCCGAGTGCCGACACAGAGGTAGCCACAGCCGTGAACTACCGCACTGTACTGTGTCTGCTGCTAATATAGACTGGTTGATAAAGAGATAGTATACTCGTAACTAGTATGTATGTATAAAGAAAGAAAAAAAAACCACGGTTAGGTGGTATATACAATTATGGACGGGCTGCCGAGTGCCGACACAGAGGTAGCCACAGCCGTGAACTACCGCACTGTACTGTGTCTGCTGCTAATATATAGACTGGTTGATAAAGAGATAGTATACTCGTAACTAGTATGTATGTATAAAGAAAGAAAAAAAAAACACGGTTAGGTGGTATATACAATTATGGACGGGCTGCCGAGTGCCGACACAGAGGTAGCCACAGCCGTGAACTACCGCACTGTACTGTGTCTGCTGCTAATATATAGACTGGTTGATAAAGAGATAGTATACTCGTAACTAGTATGTATGTATAAAGAAAGAAAGAAAAAACCACGGTTAGGTGGTATATACAATTATGGACGGGCTGCCGAGTGCCGACACAGAGGTAGCCACAGCCGGGAACTACCGCACTGTACTGTGTCTGCTGCTAATATAGACTGGTTGATAAAGAGATAGTATACTCGTAACTAGTATGACTATAAAGAAAGAAAAAAAAACCACGGTTAGGTGGTATATACAATTATGGACGGGCTGCCGAGTGCCGACACAGAGGTAGCCACAGCCGTGAACTACCGCACTGTACTGTGTCTGCTGCTAATATATAGACTGGTTGATAAAGAGATAGTATACTCGTAACTAGTATGTATGTATAAAGAAAGAAAAAAAAAACACGGTTAGGTGGTATATACAATTATGGACGGGCTGCCGAGTGCCGACACAGAGGTAGCCACAGCCGTGAACTACCGCACTGTACTGTGTCTGCTGCTAATATAGACTGGTTGATAAAGAGATAGTATACTCGTAACTAGTATGTATGTATAAAGAAAGGAAAAAAAACCACGGTTAGGTGGTATATACAATTATGGACGGGCTGCCGAGTGCCGACACAGAGGTAGCCACAGCCGTGAACTACCGCACTGTACTGTGTCTGCTGCTAATATATAGACTGGTTGATAAAGAGATAGTATACTCGTAACTAGTATGTATGTATAAAGAAAGAAAAAAAAACCACGGTTAGGTGGTATATACAATTATGGACGGGCTGCCGAGTGCCGACACAGAGGTAGCCACAGCCGTGAACTACCGCACTGTACTGTGTCTGCTGCTAATATATAGACTGGTTGATAAAGAGATAGTATACTCGTAACTAGTATGTATGTATAAAGAAAGAAAAAAAAAACACGGTTAGGTGGTATATACAATTATGGACGGGCTGCCGAGTGCCGACACAGAGGTAGCCACAGCCGTGAACTACCGCACTGTACTGTGTCTGCTGCTAATATATAGACTGGTTGATAAAGAGATAGTATACTCGTAACTAGTATGTATGTATAAAGAAAGAAAAAAAAACCACGGTTAGGTGGTATATACAATTATGGACGGGCTGCCGAGTGCCGACACAGAGGTAGCCACAGCCGTGAACTACCGCACTGTACTGTGTCTGCTGCTAATATAGACTGGTTGATAAAGAGATAGTATACTCGTAACTAGTATGTATGTATAAAGAAAGAAAAAAAAACCACGGTTAGGTGGTATATACAATTATGGACGGGCTGCCGAGTGCCGACACAGAGGTAGCCACAGCCGTGAACTACCGCACTGTACTGTGTCTGCTGCTAATATAGACTGGTTGATAAAGAGATAGTATACTCGTAACTAGTATGACTATAAAGAAAGAAAAAAAAAACACGGTTAGGTGGTATATACAATTATGGACGGGCTGCCGAGTGCCGACACAGAGGTAGCCACAGCCGTGAACTACCGCACTGTACTGTGTCTGCTGCTAATATAGACTGGTTGATAAAGAGATAGTATACTACTAATATTATATATACTGGTGGTCAGGTCACTGGTCACTAGTCACACTGGCAGTGGCACTCCTGCAGCAAAAGTGTGCACTGTTTAATTTTAATATAATATTATGTACTCCTGGCTCCTGCTATAACCTATAACTGGCACTGCAGTGCTCCCCAGTCTCCCCCACAATTATAAGCTGTGTGAGCTGAGCACAGTCAGATATATATATACATTGATGCAGCACACTGGGCTGAGCAGTGCACACAGATATGGTATGTGACTGAGTCACTGTGTGTATCGTTTTTTTCAGGCAGAGAACGGATATATTAAATAAAACAAACAACTGCACTGTCTGGTGGTCACTGTGGTCGTCAGTCGCTAAACTCTGCACTCTCTTCTACAGTATCACAGCCTCAGGTCAATCTCTCTCTCTCTCTCTCAACCCTAATCTAAATGGAGAGGACGCCAGCCACGTCCTCTCCCTATCAATCTCAATGCACGTGTGAAAATGGCGGCGACGCGCGGCTCCTTATATAGAATCCGAGTCTCGCGATAGAATCCGAGCCTCGCGAGAATCCGACAGCGTCATGATGACGTTCGGGCGCGCTCGGGTTAACCGAGCAAGGCGGGAAGATCCGAGTCGCTCGGACCCGTGAAAAAAAACATGAAGTTCGGGCGGGTTCGGATTCAGAGAAACCGAACCCGCTCATCTCTAGTTACAAACAAGTGCATAACTACAGGGATACTTAGTACAAGTATCCTGTGATATACATCCAGTATTTTTACTGTGCATTGTTATATCTGTATACATACTAGAGATGAGCGGGTTCGGTTCTCCAGGATCCAAACCCCCCGAACTTCACATATTTTACACGGGTCCGAGGCAGCCTTGGATCTTCCCGCCTTGCTCGGTTAACCCGAACGCGCCCGAACGTCATCATCCCGCTGTCAGATTCTCGCGAGATTCGTATTCTATATAAAGAGCCGCACGCTACCGCCATTTTCGCTCGTGCATTGGAGATTGAATGGAGAGGACGTGGCTGCGTTCTCTCCCTGAAAAGCTCTGTATCTGTGCTCAGTGTGCTGCAAATATCTGTGCTCAGTGTGCTGAAAATATCTACGTTCTCTGCCTGAAAACGCTCCATATCTGTGCTCAGTGTGCTACAAATATCTGTGCTCAGTGTGCTGCATTGTGGGGACCACCAGTATATAATTATAGTAGTACAGTACAGTAGGCCATTGCTGTATCTTGCAGCTCTGTGTCAAGTATACTATCTCTGTGCTGCATTATTGTGAGCAGTATATAGTAGGACAGTGCAGCATTTTGGTGACCAGCAGTATACATATAGTACAGTACAGTAGGCCATTGCTGTATCTTGCAGCTCTGTGTCAAGTATACTATCTCTGTGCTGCATTATTGTGAGCAGTATATAGTAGGACAGTGCAGCATTTTGGTGACCAGCAGTATACATATAGTGCAGTACAGTAGACCATTGCTGTATCTTGCAGCTCTGTGTCAAGTATACTATCTCTGTGCAGCATTATTGTGAGCAGTATATAGTAGGACAGTGCAGCATTTTGGTGACCAGCAGTATACATATAGTACAGTACAGTAGGCCATTGCTGTATCTTGCAGCTCTGTGTCAAGTATACTATCTCTGTGCTGCATTATTGTGAGCAATATATAGTAGGACAGTGCAGCATTTTGGTGACCAGCAGTATACATATATTGCAGTACAGTAGGCCATTGCTGTATCTTGCAGCTCTGTGTCAAGTATACTATCTCTGTGCTGCATTATTGTGAGCAGTATATAGTAGGACAGTGCAGCATTTTGGTGACCAGCAGTATACATATAGTACAGTACAGTAGGCCATTGCTGTATCTTGCAGCTCTGTGTCAAGTATACTATCTCTGTGCTGCATTATTGTGAGCAGTATATAGTAGGACAGTGCAGCATTTTGGTGACCAGCAGTATACATATAGTGCAGTACAGTAGGCCATTGCTGTATCTTGCAGCTCTGGGTCAAGTATACTATCTCTGTGCAGCATTATTGTGAGCAGTATATAGTAGGACAGTGCAGCATTTTGGTGACCAGCAGTATACATATAGTACAGTACAATAGGCCATTGCTGTATCTTGCAGCTCTGTGTCAAGTATACTATCTCTGTGCTGCATTATTGTGAGCAGTATATAGTAGGACAGTGCAGCATTTTGGTGACCAGCAGTATACATATAGTACAGTACAGTAGGCCATTTCCGTATCTTGCAGCTCTGTGTCAAGTATAATATCCATATCTGTGCTGCATTGTTGTTGTGAGCAGTATATAGTAAGACAGTGCAGCATTGTGGTGAACACCAGTATACATATACAGTAGTACAGTACAGTAGGCCATTGCTGTATCTTGCAGCTCCGTATCACTTCAAGTATCCATATCTGTGCTGCATTATTGTGAGCAGTATATAGTAGGACAGTGCAGCATTTTGGTGACCAGCAGTAGTAGTACAGACAGTACAGTAGGCCATTGCTATTGATATATTACTGGCATATAATTACACACATTAAAAAATGGAGAACAAAAATGTGGAGGTTAAAATAGGGAAAGATCAAGATCCACTTCCACCTCGTGCTGAAGCTGCTGCCACTAGTCATGGCCGAGATGATGAAATGCCATCAACATCGTCTGCCAAGGCCGATGCCCAATGTCATAGTAGAGAGCATGTAAAATCCAAAAAACTAAAGTTCAGTAAAATGACCCAAAAATCTAAGTTAAAAGCAACAACTAAATCCCTTCCTCTTGTACCCAAGCTCCTGCAAACCACACCACCAACTCCCTCAGTGTCAATTTCCTCCTTAGACAGGAAAGCCAATAGTCCTGCAGGCCATGTCACTGGCAAGTCTGACGAGTCCTCTCCTACCTGGGATTCCTCGAATGGATCCTTGAGTGTAACGCCTACTGCTCCTGGCTCTGCTGTTGCTGCTGCTGGGAGTCGATCATCATCCCAGAGGGGAAGTCGGAAGACCACTTGTACTACTTCCAGTAAGCAATTGACTGTCCTACAGTCCTTTGCGAGGAAGATGAAACATCACAGCAGTCATCCTGTTGCAAAGCGGATAACTCAGGCCTTGGCAGCTGTGTTGGTGTTAGACGTGCATCCGGTATCCGCCATTAGTTCACAGGCAATTAGAGAATTTCTTGAGGTAGTGTGTCCCCGGTACCAAATACCATCTAGGTTCCACTTCTCTAGACAGGCGATACCGAGAATGTACACAGACGTCGGAAAAAGACTCACCAGTGTCCTAAAAAATGCAGTTGTGCCCAATGTCCACTTAACCACGGATATGTGGACAAGTGGAGCAGGGCAGACTCAGGACTATATGACTGTGACAGCCCACTGGGTAGATGTATTGCCTCCCGCAGCGGCGGCACCAGTAGCAGCATCTCGCAAACGCCAACTCGTTCCTAGGCAGGCTACGCTTTGTATCACCGCTTTCCATAAGAGGCACACAGCTGACAACCTCTTACGGAACCTGAGGAACATCATCGCAGAATGGCTTACCCCAATTGGACTCTCCTGGGGATTTGTGACATCGGACAACGCCAGCAATATTGTGCGTGCATTACATGTGGGCAAATTCCAGCACGTCCCATGTTTTGCACATACATTGAATTTGGTGGTGCAGAATTATTTAAAAAACGACAGGGGCGTGCAAGAGATGCTGTCGGTGGCCCGAAGAATTGCGGGCCACTTTTGGCATTCAGCCACCGCGTGCCGAAGACTGGAGCACCAGCAAACACCCCTGAACCTGCCCCGCCATCATCTGAAGCAAGAGGTGGTAACGAGGTAGAATTCAACCCTCTATATGCTTCAGAGGATGGAGGAGCAGCAAAAGGCCATTCAAGCCTATACATCTGCCTACGATATAGGCAAAAGTGGGGGGACGCAGTGGAGAATGATTTCAACGTTGTGCAAGTTTCTGCAACCCTTCGAACTTGCCACACGTGAAGCCAGTTCAAACACTGCCAGCTTGAGTCAGGTCATTCCCCTCATCAGGCTTTTGCAGAAGCAGCTGGAGAGATTGAAAGAGGAGCTAAAACGGAGCAATTCCGCTAGGCATGTGGGACTTGTGGATGGAGCCCTTCATTCGCTTAACCAGGATTCACCAGCACTACATTTTGGCCACCGTGCTCGATCCTAGGTTTAAAGCCTACGTTATATCTCTCTTTCCGGCAGACACAAGTCTGCACATGTTCAAAGACCTGCTGGTGAGACACTTGTCAAGTCAAGCAGAACGTGACCCGTCAACAGCTCCTCCTTCACATTCTCCCGCAACTGGAGCTGCGAGGAAAAGGCTAAGAATTCCGAGCCCACCCGCTGGTGGTGATGCAGGGCAGTCTGGAGCGAATGCTGACATCTGGTCCGGACTGAAGGACCTGCCAACGATTACTGACATGTCGTCTACTGTCACTGCATATGATTCTGTCACCATTGAAAGAATGGTGGAGGATTATATGAGTGACAGCATCCAAGTAGGCACGTCAGACAGTCCGTACGTATACTGGCAGGAAAAAGAGGCAATTTGGAGGCCCTTGCACAAACTGGCTTTATTTTACCTAAGTTGCCACCCCTCCAGTGTGTACTCCGAAAGAGTGTTTAGTGCAGCCGGTCACCTTGTCAGCAATCGGCGTACGAGGTTACTTCCACAAAATGTGGAGAAGATGATGTTCATCAAAATGAATTATAATCAATTCCTCTGTGGAGACATTCACCAGCAATTGCATCCAGAAAGTACACAGGGACCTGAGATGGAGGATCCAGTAAGGAAGAATTAATACTCTGTGAGGAGGGGGATGTACACAGTGAAAGGGGTGATGAATCGGACGATGAGGAGGAGGTGGACATCTTGCCTCTGTAGAGCCAGTTTGTGCAAGGAGAGATTGATTGCTTCTTTTTTGGTGGGGGCCCAAACCAACCAGTCATTTCAGCCACAGTCGTGTGGCAGACCCTGTCGCTGAAATGATGGGTTTGTTAAAGTGTGCATGTCCTGTTTATACAACATAAGGGTGGGTGGGAGGGCCCAAGGACAATTCCATCTTGCACCTCTTTTTTTTAATTTATCTTTGCATCATGTGATGTTTGGGGCTAATTTTTTTAAGTGCCATCCTGTCTGCAACTGCAGTGCCACTCCTAAATGGGCCAGGTGTTTGTGCTGCCCACTTGGGTCGCTTAGCTTAGTCATCCAGCGACCTCGGTGCAAATTTTAGGACTAAAAATAATATTGTGAGGTGTGAGGTGTTCAGAATAGACTGGAAATTAGTGGAAATTATGGTTATTGCGGTTAATACCACTATGGGATCAAAATGACCCCCAAATTCTATGATTTAAGCTGTTTTTGAGGGTTTTTAAAAAAAAAAAAAAAAACACCCAAATCCAAAACACACCCGAATCCGACAAAAAATTTTCAGGGAGGTTTTGCCAAAACGCGTCCGAATCCAAAACACGGCTGCGGAACCGAATCCAAAACCAAAACACAAAACATGAAAAATTTCCGGTGCACATCTCTAAATATATACATAGCTTTACTTAGTATTGCTAGTCCAATGCAGTTTTATTGTTGTTTGTAATAATTTCTGCATTGTACATGTGACTGTGTGTGCCAATAGCTGCTGTGTGGTTCCTATTCCGTGTAACTCAGATATTGCTATCCCTATATTCAGTACCCTGACGGGGGCTAAGTGCATCAGGGTCCTATAAATATAGAGTTTCACAGGATATACTGTTTGGTATTTCTCTGTGTATTTCAGTCACCTTATACCACTTAAATCCTCTGTGATTTGCTTTGCAATCACAATCCACAGTTTTTTTTGTCTGGTACTGTGTCTGGCTATATTGTACTGTTACACCCTAGAGCTACATTCTCCTATAATGTCTGCGTAACAGGGCGGGAGATCTGTGGCTGATCCTGCATCATGCGGAAAATATTCCAGCTGAGGGTCCAGGTATTGGGGGTCCTGTACCCCTAGGTCAGCCTGCAGCACTGGTAGCACACCAAGACCCACCTTCGGCTGCTTTTTCTAATTTACTGACTACGCTAGTAACAAGACATGCGCCCCCTGTGGGACCTCCTGTGCCTGTACAATCACATATTGTCCCTGTTGTAAATCCACCATGGGTGGATTCTCTGTCGACCCAGTTACAGCAGTTTAATCAGTCTTTGGGTAAAAAAAAGCCTGACCCTCGCCCCCCTTGGACCAAAGGGTCATCTAAGTGGGCCATTTCTTCCTCAGAATCCACACATGTTTTGGATACTTCATCCGATAAAGATGGAGTATATACTGACCCCTCAGACACTGATGCAGATGCTTCTGATGGGGAATCTATAACACAGGTGGATGTTCCTGACCTCTTGGAGGCTATCAAACTGATTCTAGAGATCGATGATGAAACTGAACCTCCAGATACGTCTAAGAAACCTGATAAGTTCAAACGTCAGAAGGTTACTAAATTAGTTTTGCCCCATTCTGACCATTTAGTTGACATACGTCAGGAATCCTGGGAGTCTCCAGGAAAGAAATTCTCCCTGTCTAAAAAGATGCTAGCTCATTATCCCCTCACTGCAAGTAAAAATTGGGAAACACCGCTGCCGGTGCACTCACATGTCGCACGTCTGGTGGTGTCATCTACTCTGCCTGTCACTATCGTCACCTCTCTGAAGGAACCGACGGATAAGCGTGTGGAGGGTTGCTTAAAATCTACACTCATGGGCTGCAAAAGCTATAGAAGCCTGGGTTCAAGAAGTTGAAGCAGAGCTACCTTCTAATTTTTCTGATAATGCCAGACAGTGTCTTTCATATATTACCACAGCTTTTCATTACATTCAGGAGGCGGCCTCTGATGCCGGTGTCCTGGCAGCCAAAGTGTCTACTACGTCAATTCTGGCTCACCGGATTCTGTGGTTGCGGTCCTGGTCTGTGGATCTAGACTCTAAAAAGAGCTTGGAGGTGATCCCTTTTAAGGGAAACATTCTTTTTGGGGTAGATCTGAACAAGATTGTTGCTGGCTTAGCGTCTACTAAAACTGTATGTCTGCTGAGTACTAATCCTTCGGCTCCGAAGGCTAAAAGTACATCCTTTCGCTTCCTTTCGACGTCCAAGTAAAGCAAAGTGTCAGGCGTACCCGAAACAGACTCGCACTTCCAAATCCACTAAGCCCAAACCTAAACGTTCCTGGGCTGCCTGTCAGCCTGCTTCCAAAACAGACAAGCCTGCTGCATGATGGGGCAGGCCTCCTCCTGGGGGACCCCAGGGTGGGAGGCTGACTGCTGCGGTTTGATCAGGTATGTTTACAGACCACTTTAGATGCCTGGGTGAGGGAAGTCGTCACTCACGGATACACGATCTCTTTCAGGAAACGTCCCCCTCACCAGTTTTGCTCGACAAATATCCCTTCGGATCCATTGAAAGCAAAATCTCTATATTTGGTGGTACAATCCCTTCTGGACACAGGAGTGATAGTGCCGTGGCCTCTGGCTCAGAGAGGCAAGGGGTACTATTCAACAATGTTCCTAGTTCCGAAACCGAATGGTTCCTCCCAGCCCATTCTCTAACCTCAAGTCTTTGAACAAATTTGTGAAGGTATCCAAATTCCGTATGGAAACTCTTCGCTCTATTGTTCTGGCCTTGGAGCCCAAGGACTATATGGTATACCTGGACATACAGGATGCTTACCTACATATACCTATTGCCATGTCACATCAGCAATATCTGCGGTTTGCTATTGGCAACCTACATTATCAATTCCAGGCCTTGCCTTTTGGACTAACCATGGCTCCGCAAATCTTCACCAAGGTCATGGCAGTCATGACGGCCCTGCTCCGTCATCAGGGTATCAGGATCCTACCGTATCTGGACGACTTGTTGATCTGACAAACTCCCCAGAGGTTCTCCTTCATCATCTGGAACTGACGGTCCAATTCCTGCAAGCTCACGGGTGGCTCATCAACTGGAAGAAATCCTCACTGGTCCCTGCTCAGAGCATGGTGCACCTGGGGGCATTATTGGACACACACAACCAACGGTTGTTCTTGTCTCCAGAGAAGGTCCTGAAACTTTAGGACAAGATAAGATGCTTCCTATCTTGCCCACGTGTGACGATACACTCGGCGATGCAAGTACTAGGCTTCGTGGTGTCGTCTTTCGACATGGTAGAGTGCACTCAATTTCATTCCCGCCCTCTGCAGAGGTTAATCCTTTCCAAGTGGGATGGCCTGCCTCACCGGATCAGGACTCACATGATGTCCTTGACTCCGGAGGTTCGCCTGTCACTGACCTGGTGGCTACAGGATCAACGATTGAGCAGGGGTCGTCCCTACTGGATCTCCAACTGGGTCCTCCTAACGATGGATGCCAGTCTGCGGGGTTGGGGCGCGGTGTTGGAGCAACGCTCTCTTCAGGGTCGGTGGACCAGGGAGGAATCTCTCCTTCTGATAAACATTCTGGAGTTGCGGGCAGTGTTCAATGCTCTGAAAATGGCCCTGCCTCTAGTACAGAACAGGCCTGTCCAAGTACAGTCGGACAACACCACCACGGTGGCGTACATAAATCATCAAGGCGGCACTCGAAGCCGCATGGAAATGATGGAAAAGATTCTTCTATGGGCGGAACGCCACCTACCAGCCATAACGGCAGTGTTCATTCCGGGGATCCTCATCTGGGAAGCGGACCATATGTAGACCTGATGGCGCCTCGACACAATCACAAGGTTCCGGTCTTCGGGGCAAGGACAAGGGATCCTCAAGCAGCGTTCGTGGATGCACTGTCAATTCCATAGAACTTTCGGCTGCCGTATGTGTTCCCTCCAGTGTCACTCCTGCCCAGGGTAATAAGGAAGTTCAAGCAAGAAGGAGGATTACTACTTGTATTCACTCCAGCGTGGCCCAGACGGATTGGTTCTCAGACCTGCAGGGTCTCTCGATCGAGCGTCCTCTTCTACTTCCGCAACGCCCAGACCTCCTCGTTCAGGGCCCTGGCCCAAATAGCTTTGACGGCGTGGCTCTTGAAGCTTCAGTTCTGAGGGCGAAAGGATTTTCTGAGGCGGTCATTCAAACTATGTTGAAAGCCCGTAAACCGGCTTTGGCTCGGATTTATTATAAGGTCTGGAATTCTTACTTCACCTGGTGTGCGGCTAAGAATTATGATGCATACAAGTTCAGTACTGCCAAACTTTTGGCTTTTCTGCAACAGGGCCTGGACTTAGGCTTTCGTCTCAAGGTTCATATTTCAGCCTTGTCGGTGTGGTTTCAAAGAAAAACTGTGACTCTGCCTGACGTTCAAACTTTCACTCAGAGTTTTTTACGGATTCAACCTCCCTATGTTCCTCCTGTGACTTCTTGGGATTTGTCGGTTGTTCTGGATGCCCTACAAGAGTCTCCATTTGAACCTCTTGAGTCTGTGGATCTTAAATGGCTTACAATTAAGGTCTTATTTTTGCTGGCTATTGCCTCTGCTAGAAGGATTTCAGACTTGGGTGCCTTGTCCTGTCGGTCACCCTTTTTGGTTTTTTCACCATGACTGTGCGGTTCTTAGAACTCGCCCTGGTTATCTGCCTAAGGTGGTGTCGTCTTTCCACCTTACCCAAGAGATCGCGGTTCCGGCCTTTATCTCTCCTGGTTTGTCCTCCAAAAATAAGATTTTACTCACCGGTAAATTTATTTCTCGTAGTCCGTAGTGGATGCTGGGAACTCCATAAGGACCATGGGGAATAGACGGGCTCCGCAGGAGACTGGGCACTCTAAAAGAAAGATTAGGTACTATCTGGTGTGCACTGGCTCCTCCCTCTATGCCCCTCCTCCAGACCTCAGTTAGGATACTGTGCCCGGAAGAGCTGACACAATAAGGAAGGATTTTGAATCCCGGGTAAGACTCATACCAGCCACACCAATCACACCGTATAACTCGTGATACTATACCCAGTTAACAGTATGAAATATAACTGAGCCTCTCAAAAGATGGCTCAACAATAACTATATACAAGTATTGCAGACAATCCGCACTTGGGATGGGCGCCCAGCATCCACTACGGACTACGAGAAATAGATTTACCGGTGAGTAAAATCTTATTTTCTCTGATGTCCTAGTGGATTGCTGGGAACTCCGTAAGGACCATGGGGATTATACCAAAGCTCCCAAACGGGCGGGAGAGTGCGGATGACTCTGCAGCACCGAATGAGAGAACGCAAGGTCCTCCTCAGCCAGGGTATCAAATTTGTAGAATTTTGCAAACGTGTTTGCCCCTGACCAAGTTGCAGCTCGGCAAAGTTGTAAAGCCGAGACCCCTCGGGCAGCCGCCCAAGATGAGCCCACCTTCCTTGTGGAATGGGCTTTTACTGATTTAGGATGCGGCAATCCAGCAGCAGAATGCGCCAGCTGAATTGTGCTACAAATCCAGCGAGCAATAGTCTGCTTAGAAGCAGGGGCACCTATTTTGTTGGGTGCATACAGGATAAAAAACGAGTCAGTTTTCCTGACTCCAGCCGTCCTGGAAATATAAATTTTTAAGGCCCTGACTACGTCCAGAAACTTGGAATCTTCCAAGTCCCTAGTAGCCGCAGGCACTACAATAGGTTGGTTCAAGTGAAAAGCTGATACCACCTTAGGGAGAAACTGGGGACGAGTCCTCAATTCTGCCCTATCCATATGGAAAATCAGATAAGGGCTTTTACATGACAAAGCCGCCAATTCTGACACACGCCTGGCCGAAGCCAAGGCCAATAACATGACCACTTTCCACGTGAGATATTTCAGATCCACAGTTTTAAGTGGCTCAAACCAATGTGATTTCAGGAAACTCAACACCACGTTGAGATCCCACAGTGCCACAGGAGGCACAAAAGGGGGCTGAATATGTAGCACTCTTTTTACAAAAGTCTGAACTTCAGGCAGTGAAGCCAGTTCTTTCTGGAAGAAAATCGACAGAGCCGAAATCTGGACCTTAATGGAACCCAATTTTAGGCCCATAGTCACTCCCGACTGTAGGAAGTGCAGAAAACGACCCAGCTGAAATTCCTCTGTTGGGGCCTTCCTGGCCTCACACCACGCAACATATTTTTGCCAAATACGGTGATAATGGTTTGCGGTTACTTATTTCCTGGCTTTTATCAGCATAGAAATGACTTCCTCCGGAATGCCCTTTTGCTTTAGGATCCGGAATTCAACCGCCATGCCGTCCAACGCAGCCGCGGTAAGTCTTGGAACAGACAGGGCCCCTGCTGTAGCAGATCCTGTCTGAGCGGTAGAGGCCATGGGTCCTCTGATATTATTTCTGTAAGTTCTGGGTACCAAGCTCTTTTTGGCCCATCCGGAACCACGAGTATCGTTCTTACTCCTCGTTATCTAATTATTCTCAGTACCTTTGGTATGAGAGGCAGAGGAGGGAATACATAAACCGATTGGTACACCCACGGTGTCACTAGAGCGTCCACAGCTATTGCCTGAGGGTCCCTTGACCTGGCGCAATATCCAGTTTTTTGTTTAGGCGGGACGCCATCATGTCCACCTGTGGCCTTTCCCAACGGTTTACCAACAGTTGGAAGACTTCTGGATGAAGTCCCCACTCTCCCGGGTGTCGGTCGTGTCTGCTGAGGAAGTCTGCTTCCCAGTTGTCCACTCCCGGAATGAACACTGCTGACAGTGCTAAGACGTGATTTTCCGCCCATCGGAGAATCCTTGTGGCTTCTGCCATTGCCATCCTGCTTCTTGTGCCGCCCTGTCGGTTTACATGGGCGACTGCCATGATGTTGTCTGATTGGATCAGTACCGGCTGGTTTTGAAGCAGAGGCCTTGCCAGACTTAGGGCATTGTAAATGGCCCTCAGTTCCAGAATATTTATGTGTAGGGACGACTCCTGACTTGACCAAAGTCCTTGGAAACTTCTTCCCTGTGTGACTGCCCCCCAGCCTCGAAGGCTGGCATCCGTGGTTACCAGGACCCAGTCCTGTATGCCGAATCTGCGGCCCTCTTGAAGATGAGCACTCTGCAGCCACCACAGTAGAGATACCCTGGTCCTTGGAGACAGGGTTATCAGCCGATGCATCTGAAGATGCGATCCCGACCACTTGTCCAAGAGGTCCCACTAAAAGGTTCTTGCATGGAACCTGCCGAATGGAATTTTGCTTCGTAAGAAGCTACCATTTTTCCCAGGACTCGTGTGCAGTGATGCACCGATACCTGTTTTGGTTTCAGGAGGTCTCTGACTAGAGATGACAGCTCCTTGGCTTTCTCCTGCGGGAGAAACACTTTTTTCTGTTCTGTGTCCAGAACCATCCCCAGGAACAGTAGGCGTGTGGTAGGAACCAGCTGTGACTTTGGAATGTATAGAATCCATCCGTGCTGTTGTAGCACTTCCCGAGATAGTGCTACTCCGACCAACAACTGCTTCTTGGACCTCGCCTTTATAAGGAGATCGTCCAAGTACGGGATAATTAAAACTCCCTTTTTTCGAAGGAGTATCATCATTTCTGCCATTACCTTGGTAAAGACCCTCGGTGCCGTGGACAGTCCAAACGGCAGTGTTTGGAATTGGTAATGGCAATCCTGTACCACAAAATTTGAGGTACTCCTGGTGAGGATGGTAAATGGGGACATGTAGGTAAGCATCCTTGATGTCCAGGGATACCATGTAATCCCCCTCCTCCAGGCTTGCAATAACCGCCCTGAGCGATTCCATCTTGAACTTGAATTTTTTTATGTATGTGTTCAAGGATTTCAAATTTAAAACGGGTCTCACCGAACTGTCCGGTTTCGGTACCACAAACAGTGTGGAATAGTAACCCCGTCCTTGTTGAAGTAGGGGCACCTTGACTATCACCTGCTGGAAATACAGCTTGTGAATTGCCTCTAGCACAGCCTCCCTGCCTGAGGGAGTTGTCGGCAAGGCAGATTTGAGGAAACGGCGGGGGGGAGACGCCTCGAATTCCAGCTTGTACCTCTGAGATACTACTTGAAGGATCCAGGGATCCACCTGTGAGCGAGCCCACTGATCGCTGAAATTTTTGAGGCAGCCCCCCACCGTACCTGGCTACGCCTGTGGAGCCCCCGCGTCATGCGGTGGACTCAGAGGAAGCGGGGGAAGAATTTTGATTCTGGGTACTGGCTGACTGGTGCAGCTTTTTCCCTCTTCCCTCGTCTCTGTGCAGAAAGGAAGCGCCTTTGACCCGCTTACTTTTCTGAAGCCGAAAGGACTGTACCTGATAATACAGTGCTTTTCTTAGGCTGTGAGGAAACCTGAGGTAAAAAAATTTCTTCCCAGCTGTTGCTGTGGATACGAGGTCCCAGAGACCATCCCCAAACAATTCCCCACCCTTATAAGGCTCTATGTGCCTTTTAAAGTCAGCATCACCTGTCCAGTGTCGGGTCTCTAATACCCTCCTGACAGAATGGACATTGCATTATTTCTGGATGCCAGCCGGCAAAATATCCCTCTGTGCATCCCTCATATATAAGACGACGTCTTATGTTCGCAAAATAGTATCCCTGTTTGACAGGGTTACAGACCACGCTGCAGCAGCACTATCTGCAGGTCTCAGTCTAGTACCTGAGTGTGTAAATACAGACTTCAGGCTAGCCTCCTGCTATTTATCAGCAGGTACCTTCAAAGTGGCCGTATCCTAAGACGGCAGTGTCACCTTTTTTGACAAACGTGTGAGCGCCTTATCCACCCTAGGGGATATCTCCCAGCGTAACTTATCCTCTGGCGGGAAAGGGTACGCCATCAGTAACTTTTTAGAAATTACCAGTTTCTTATCGGGGGAACCCACGCTTTTTCACACTTCATTCACTCATTTGATGGGGGAACAAAACACTGCCTGCTTTTTCTCCCCACACCTAAAACCCTTTTTTAGTGGTACTTGGGTTAATGTCAGAAATGTGTAACACATTTTTTATTGCCGGGATCATGTAACGGATGTTCCTAGTGGATTGTGTATATGTCTCAACCTCGTCGACACTGGAGTCAGACTCCGTGTCGACATCTGTGTCTGCCATCTGAGGGAGCGGGCGTTTTTGAGCCCCTGATGGCCTTTGAGACGCCTGGGCAGGTGCGGGCTGAGAAGCCGGCTGTCCCATAGCTGTTACGTCATCCAGCCTTTTATGTAAGGAGTTGACACTGTCGGTTAATACCTTCCACCTATCCATCCACTCTGGTGTCGGCCCACAGGGGGCGACATCCCATTTATCGGCCTCTGCTCCGCCTCCACATAAGCCTCCTCATCAAACATGTCGACACAGCCGTACCGACATAACGCACACACACAGGGAATGCTCTGACTGAGGACAGGACCCCACACAGCCCTTTGGGGAGACAGAGAGAGAGTATGCCAGCACTCACCAGAGCGCTATATAATGTAGGGATAAACACTATCACTGAGTGAATTTTCCCCAATAGCTGCTTGTATAAACAATATTGCGCCTAAATTTAGTGCCCCCCCCCCTCTCTTTTTAACCCTTTGAGCCTGAAAACTACAGGGGAGAGCCTGGGGAGCTGTCTTCCAGCTACACCGTGAAGAGAAAATGGCGCCAGTGTGCCGAGGGAGATAGCTCCGCCCCTTTTTCGCGGACTTTTCTCCCGCTTTTTTATGGATTCAGGCAGGGGTAATTATCACATATATAGCCTCTGGGGCTATATATTGTGATTATTTTGCCAGCCAAGGTGTTTTTATTGCTGCTCAGGGCGCCCCCCCCCCCCCCCCCAGCGCCCTGCACCCTCAGTGACCGGAGTGTGAAGTGTGTATAAGGAGCAATGGCGCACAGCTGCAGTGCTGTGCGCTACCTTGGTGAAGACTGAAGTCTTCTGCCGCCGATTTTCCGGACCATCTTCATGCTTCTGGCTCTGTAAGGGGGACGGCGGCGCGGCTCCGGGAACGAACACCAAGGACGGGTCCTGCGGTCGATCCCTCTGGAGCTAATGGTGTCCAGTAGCCTAAGAAGCCCAAGCTAGCTGCAAGCAGGTAGGTTCGCTTCTTCTCCCCTTAGTCCCTCGTTGCAGTGAGCCTGTTGCCAGCAGGTCTCACTGTAAAATAAAAAACCTAACATATACTTTCTTTCTAGGAGCTCAGGAGAGCCCCTAGTGTGCATCCAGCTCGGCCGGGCACAGAAATCTAACTGAGGTCTGGAGGAGGGGCATAGAGGGAGGAGCCAGTGCACACCAGATAGTACCTAATCTTTCTTTTAGAGTGCCCAGTCTCCTGCGGAGCCCGTCTATTCCCCATGGTCCTTACGGAGTTCCCAGCATCCACTAGGACGTCAGAGAAAATTGGTCTTTGGATGTGGTACAAGCACTCCATATATATGTTAGGAGAACCGCCTCTTTTAGGAGATTTGATTCTCTCTTTGTCCTTTTTGGTTTTCACAAAAGTGGTTGGCCTGCGAATAAGCAGACCTTGGCCAGATATATTAGAATGGTGATTGCACAAGCTTATGTACAGGCTGGACTTCCAGCTCCTGCTACTATCAAGGCCCATTCTAGTCGGTCTGTTGGACCTTCTTGGGTGGCCCGCCATGGCGCGTCCCTAGAACAATTGTGCAAGGTGGCTACGTGGTCCTCAGTGAACACGTTCATCAGGTTCTATGCCTTTGATACTTCCGCCTCCCAGGATTCTTCCTTTGGACGCCAGGTTCTTGTACCCACTACAGTGCGTCCCCTCCCATGAGGAACTGCTTTAGGACATCCCGATGTTATTCCCTGTGGAATACCAGTGTACCCCGCTGCAGAAAAGGAGATTTATGGTAAGAACTTACCATTGTTAAATCTCTTTCTGCGAGTTACACTGAATTCCACAGGGCGCCCACCTTTACGCACTTAGCTTCTTTGGGTTTGTATGGCATTAGCCGCTGGTACCTTCTCCTGTCATGAGAATGTTGTTATCTGTGGCTACTAACTATTGTCGTCTTTTACCTGCTACTGCATTGGACTGGTTAACAAAACTGAGCTCCAGTGCCGGGAGGCGGGGATATAGAGGAGTTGATGCAGTGCATCCTGGGAACAAAGCTTTAGCCTGTTGGTGCCTCGGATCAAGATTCAACTCTACACCCTGATGTTATTCCCTGTGGAATCCAGTGTACCTCACAGAAAGAGATTTAAGTTCTTACCATAAATCTCCTTAGTTTTTGCTTTAATGTGTTACCTCACAAAGGCTCAGCCGGGGCTGTATTTGTCGAGAAAGTCTGCTGGACTAGGGACACTCTTGAAGTCCCTTTAGCATACAAAGGCCCTGATTCATCTTCAATCGCTGAAGTGCAGAATTCAGCGATTTCCGCACTTCTGCATGTGCACGCACACCGCTGCGCGCATGTGTGAGGACTTAAATTGTGATCACATGCGATCACAGTCTAAGTGGTGGCAGTGGGTGGTGACAGGGTGGCATTGCAGCGTTTTGTGGGCATCAGAGCTGCGTTAGGGTGGCGCGGTCTGGACAATGGAGGCATGTCCGGACCATTTGCGGGGAAGGCCGCACCAGCTGCTTCATGTCACATGTAGCCGCTGCGACCCTAAACATGGCAGCCTGGCGACTGCCTTCACAGCTAGGCTGCGAAGGCAGGGGGCTACCTTAAAGATGCAAATACTTTGCAGTTTTGCACAGCTTTTCGCATTTTAGTGGGGGGGAAGGACCCCACTAGAGATAAAGGTCAGATACATATAGTATAATAATGTGGCTGTGATATCTAGGTAACTGTATGCAGTCCTAACCCATTAAAAGGATAGAATGCAGAGAAGAAAATCACCCAGATAATAGCAGAGTTAATATTTTATCACTGAATAACTCAACTAAACAGTATAGTGAGGGATAGAGGAGAATTTATGCTAAATGAGATGGGAAAAAAAGCGTGAGAATCCGATTTTCGGACCTCCCTGGTTCTATCCACATTAATGCGGAAAGCCCGCATGACATGCAATGATACTTTTGCTTCAGAGGAATCAGTGAAAGCTGGAACTACAATCTCCTGGTTGACATGAAATTTAGAGACAACCTTTGGAAGATAAAGTAGCTGAGTGCGAAGCACTGCTCTATCCTGGTGAAAAAATGTGAATGGAGAGTGGCAGGATAAGGCACTAAGGTCCAATACCCTACGAGCTGAGGCAAACATGTCTTCCAGGTGAGACAACGTAGGTCCACTGTTTCCAATGGCTCAAAGGGGGCTTTCCCCAAAGATCCCAGGATGAGTCCCAAGGAGCTGCTGGAGGCCTGAAAGGAGGCTGCACATGTAATACCCTCTGGAAAAAGTGTGAATGTCCAGCATCAGGGCTAACTGTCTCTGAAATAAGTGAGACAGTGCGAAGACCTGGACCTTTTATGAGGACAGTCTTAGTCCCCGGACGAGACCTGATTGTAGAAAGGCCAGAAAGCGTTAAAGCCGCAAGGATCATGGGCTGAACCCTCTAGCCAAGCACCACTGAAAAAAAGTCCTCCATTCTTGGTGATAAATTTTTGCTGAGGATGGCTTCCTAGCCTTGAGCACGGTACCTGTTATCCTTCTGGAAAATCCTTTCTGCCTTAGGATGGATGTTTCAATAGCCACCCTGTCAAAGAGAGGTGTTTCCGGATTTGGATGAAGGTAGGAGCCCTGTGATAGAATATACGGACGTCAAGGCAGCGGCATCAGAACGTCTATGGACAGTGCCTGAAAATCTGCTTACCACGCTCATCGTGGCCAATCTGGAGCCACTAGAATCAACACACCTCGTTCCTTTTTGAACTTGCGAAGAACTCTCATCAACATCTGGATTGGAGGAAACACGTAAATTAGCTGGAATGCCCAAGGAGCTGTTAGAGCATCCACCAGACTTGCTTCTGGATCTTACATTCTGGAGCAGTATCTTGGTACCTGACGATTGTAATGAGATGCCATCATGTCTATGGGCCTAATTCAGACCCGATTGCAGCAGAAAATTTGTCCTCTAATGGGCAAAACCATGTGCACTGCAGGGGGGAGTAGATATAACACATGCAAAGAGAGTTAGATTTGAGTGGGTTATATTGTTTCTGTGCAGTGTAAATACTGGCTGCTTTACTTTTACACTGCAATTTAGATTTCAGTTTGAACACACCCCACCCAAATCTAACTCTCTCTGCACATGGTATATCTGCCCCCCCTGTAGTGCACATGGTTTTGCACATTAGAGAACACATTTGCTGCTGCAATCAGGTCTGATTTAGGCCCTATGTCCGTAAGTCCCCATCTGTTGACCAACAACTGAAAGACTTCCAGATGGAGAGCCCACTCTCCTGAATGTAAGTCCTGTCTGCTCAAGAAATTCGCTTCCCAATTGAGAACCGTGGGGAAGAACACTGCCAAGATGGCAGAAAGATGACTCTCCACCCACTTTAGAATGCGTCTTACCTCTGCCATGGCCCTGCGACTGCACTGTCAGTTTATGTATGCGATAGCCGTTGCGTTGTCCGACTAAACCTTGACTGGACAACCTTGCAAGAGAGACCTGGCCAATGTCAGTGGTGTGAAAATAGCCCTGAGTTTTAGGACATTGATTGGGAGTCTGTTCTCTTGTAGCGACCACTGACCCTGAAATGACTGATTGTTCCAGACTGCACCCCATCCTCTTAGACTTGCATCCATTGTGACCAGGGTCCAATCTGCTATCCAGAAGGGATGTCTTTGTGTGAGGTTGCCCAGGAAGAGCTACCACATGAGTGAGTGATGAACTTTCCTGGAGAGAATAATTGTCTGTGTCCTGAGGTGAGGATATGATCCTTTCAATTGCGCCAGGATCTGCAGCTGTAAAGGATGCATGTGAAACTGGGCATACTCTACCATATCGAACATGGCTACCATGGACCACAGAATCTGCATGCAAGCATGAATGGAAACGCTGCGGTGTCTTAAGAAAGTTTGAATCCTGGTCTGTAAATGAAGGATCCTGTCCTGTGGTAGATAACCTTTCTGGGAGCGTGAGTCCAGGTGCGCTCCCAAATGAAGCATGTTCTGTAAAGGCTGCAGAGACGATTTGCGACAATTTATCTTACAACTGTGAGATTGTAAGAGGCTGATTGTCACTTGAATATGATGTTCCAAGGCCTCCTGTTGACAACCCGAATGGCAACACCTGAAATTGATAATGGTCCTCTTGAACTGCAAACCTGAGAAATCGCTGGTGGGCGGGTTGAGTAGGAATGTGTAAGTAAGCATCCTGAATGTCGAGAGATGCCATAAAGTCCTCCAGTTCTAACAATTGATCTCAGAGATTCCATACAGAACCTGGGTAATTTGAGATATTTGTTTAGAGATTTTAAGTTCAGCATTGGGTGGTAAGAGCCATCTGGCTTTTGTACCAGAAACAGGGTGGAATAGTACCCCTGGCCTCTTTGAGCTGGAGACACAGGTACGATCATGTTGGAGGCTAAAAGTGAGTGAATTGCCTTTAAAGCTTCTGACCTTTGTGGATCCCCTCAGAGAGCAGTGGTGAAGAACCTCTGGGGTGGATGACTTGGGAACGCCACAGCATATCCCTGAGAAATGATGTCCCTGACCCATGCATCTCTTGTGATGTTCATCCATTGGGGGGAAAAGGACAGAAGTTGGCCTCCTACCCTGGGATCCGGTGCTGTGGAAGGAAGAAATGCATTCTTGGAGGCAGCCAATGAGTCCACAATCTTATTAAGTGCACTCTCAAAGAGAGTATCACCTGCAAATGGAAGTGCCTCTAATGCCTTTTTAGAATTTGCATCTGCTTTCCAAGAGCGAAGCCAAGGAGACCTCCTAGCTGCAATCCCGTATCCATGGCTGCTTCTCCTAAGTATGCACTTGCCCTCTGGATGTCTATTACATATGGGAGTAAATCCCTTCTGCTTGTCTTAGTAGCAAGCTTCTCTGCTAAAGTTCCAATGGCTTTTGGTACCTAAGCCGAGGCTAAGGCAGTCCGGAATATGGCTCCCGCATGAGAAAATGCCATCTTCAAGAAATTTTATAGCTTTCTATCAGTAGGATCTTTGAGTGATGACATATCATGAATAAGGAGCACCAAAGACCTTACTAATCTAACCACATGCGCATACACCGGTGGCAAATTCTTCCATTTGGTCCTTTCTTTAGGTGAAAATGGGTAAAAGGTAGATGTACGTTTGGGTAGTCGAAACCTCTTTGAGGGTTGCTCCCAAGCAAACTCTAATGGGTCCTCCAGTTGCACCCTTTTTTTCTTGAAGAGAAGTGCCTTTCCCTAGGGGACGGATCCCCTCTTTAATTTGCAAAACCTCCCTCACTGACCTGACAAGTGCCTCTACATCTGTCAGTGACCAGGAATCCTCCGGGACCAAGGCTGACCCACCCTCGGATGTGACAGACCCACTATCATCCTGATCCATTAGGAGTCCCAGCTCTGATTCTCCCTCAGAAATAAGGGTAGAGCTCTCACGTCATGTGAGTCTAAGCTTAGAAGTCCTTTCCCTGTCCAGGAGCTGCTGAACTGAAGAGGATGCCTGCACTAGATCTTGTATAGATTATGTAAATGATTGCATCCATGGTGGTTTCGCAATGGGAAAAGTAGTAGCCTGCATAGGCGCAGCTACCAGTGGAGCAGGTGTAGGGACTACTAGCTGAGGCGCAGCTAAACGGTCCACTAACTGAGACATTACCTGTGTCAATGTAGACGCCCATGCCGGCTCCTGAAGACTTGCTTCCGTAACAGGTAGCGCTCTAGAAGGAGCTGTAAAACAGGGAACACACATGCCATCACTGTCTGGATCCTGTGGAGAGAGGATATTGACACAATCCGTGCAAGTGTGGGGCACAGGAGCAGGAGTCCCCTTGCTAGCTTTGTTTTTGGAAGACATAGCAGCATTAACGACGAGATAAAATAGGTATCCAAACTATAGAAGAGTGGCATATCCTTTATCAAAATGTGTGTTACACAATATTGTATACACAGAAAAAGCACTAACCAACGGTTGTTCCTATGGCTGTATGAGTGACTATTTTATATATATATATATATATATAAATAAAGAAGAAAAAAGACCGTTCTCACGCGCTTTTTTGTTAAAGCAGCACCTCACAGTAGAACCTCTGTTAGCAGGAACAATGGGCCTAATTCTGAGCAAATTTGTTAGCAGTTGGGCAAAACCATGGGCATTGCAGGGGGGATAGATATAACATGTGCAGAGAGAGTTAGATTTGGGAGGGGTGTGTTCAAACTGAAATCTAAATTGCAGTGTAAAAATAAAGCAGCCAGTATTTACCCTGCACAAAAACAAAATAACCCACCCAAATCTAACCCTCTCTGCAAATGTTATATCTGCCACACCTGCAGTGCACATGGTTTTGACCAAATGCTAACAAACTTGCTGCTGCGATCAACTCAGAATTACCCCCAATAAATTTGTAGAAAGAAGATGGACCCGGAGGGCGCTATACATATAAAATTGTCCACATAAAGTCCATAAACAATTTGTATGGCGAGTGTCCCAACAAAGTTTTTCTTTATCGGACTTAATTCAATTTTCAACTTGGGATAGGAACACAGTTCTAATTCGGGTTCAGCCAAAAGATAATCCTCCTGTAATGATACCCTCTCACCAGAAATATAAACACCCAAAATAGTTGGCCAAAGGCCTTAGATTAATAAAAATGTATTGATGTTACAAGCATCCAATTAAAATATAGCACAATGCCAGATCAATTTTGCATTAACACACAGGTGCTTCCAGGAACCCAATAAACATCAGGGTAGATGTAATTAGTGCCACCAACCACCCTAGGATGTGAGCTCAGTGGTAGGTGCTCCCTAATGTAATTAAGGTATCCTAGTCACCTAGGATACCGTCTTTCTGTGACGAGCTGTACTTTTCACATACACCTTCAAAGCCCTCACAAAATCCAAAGACTTTGAAGTAGCAGAGGTGTCGGTGGCAACCGGAACCACAATAGGTTGGTTGATGTGAAACGCAGACACCACCTTAGGAAGAAACTGCTGACGAGTTCTGAGTTCAGCTCTGTCCACATGGAAAATTAAATAGGAACTTTTGTGAGACAAAGCCCCCAGCTCCGACACACGTCTTGCTGAAGCCAAGGCCAACAGTGTGACGGTCTTCCACGTAAGATAGTTTACATCCACCTCCTGTAACAGCACAAAGGGAGGTTGAATGTGCAGAACACCTTTCAAGAACATCAGGACCTCAGGGAGAGTAGCCAATTGTTTCTGAAAGAAAATGGACAAGGACGAAATCTGGATTTTCATGGAGCCCAGACGTAGGCCCACATCCACTCCAGCTTGCAGAAAAAGCAGGAAATGTCCTAGATGGAATTCCACCGCAGAAAATGTTCTGCTCTCACATCAATAGGTGTATTTCTTCAAATACGATGGTAATGCTTAGAAGTTACCCCTTTCCTGGCTTCGATCATAGTAAGGATAACCTTGTTAGGGATCCCTCTCTTGGCTAGAATCAGCTGTTCAACTTCCATGCCGTCAAACGTAGCTGCAGTAAGTCCTGATAGACAAATGGGCCCTGTTATAGAAGATCCTCGCGAAGAGGTAGAGGCCACGGATCTTCGAGGAGCATCTCCAGGCCCTTCTTGGCCAGTCCGGTTCAATTAGAATTGCTTGAACCTTTTCCCTTTTTATTCTTTTTAGAATTCTTGGGATCAGAGGAAGTGTAAGAAACATGTACCCCATCTGATAGACCCATGGAGTCGAGAAGAGAAAATGTATCTGCACACTTAATAATCTATAAATTGATTGAATCTTATCTGATGTTTGAACCCCAATAAAGAAAATATAAGTCTATTAATAGATCTCACTGTATGGGGGTGCAGCCCAATTACAACTCAAACTGAATATAAACGAAAAGGGAAAAGACAGGGAGGGAAATCGAAAAGTAGTTGCCTAGTAGGGCGCACTGATATAATTTATATTGTGATATATTGTTTAAAACTTAGCTTTTATTGCTTATGCCTTCTAAAAAATCCCTTTTCTCTGGGGATTTACACAGCAAAACATAGAGGTTAAAAATAATGGACATATACAAACATGTAGTGAGTGAGAAGAAATAAAGATACGTGTGAATAGATTTAAAAAGTGGCACTGCCACATATAACTCCTAATGTGGTGTAGAAATAGAATTTATGGTGCCCTTATGGATCCAAATATAATATCCAATCAGATCACTCAGTACTGACTATTCAATATTAATGCAGCTTATTTCAAACATATGACATATTACAAAATAGAAAGGTGTATGTCTAATTGCAACCTAGTGTTGTGAAATTGTGATGTAAAAATTCACTTATCCCAATAAATCTCTTTTGCAGATGTGGTGTGTGTTTATTAAATGAACATATATCTACATGTTCTTATTCATTTTGTTTTATACATTAACACCATCACTGCATATAAATCTTACTGACTTTTTGATTGGGAAAAGGTGCCCCACAAGTGAATGCCCCTACAATCAGGGTCAAAATTGCTGGAAAATTATGTCTTTTATTTCTTTATATACTTAGACAAATTCCACTTATTAATTTCACATTTTATAGATTTTTATTGAAAAGATACAGTGGATTAATGTCCCTGTAATAAACACTGATCAAGGAATATGTCACAAAATTGTGCTGTTGCTCTTAAATTACATAGATGACAATTCTATCACTCCTATGCACTTGCCAGCATTTATCTATCAGTGATACTTTCACTTAAATGTTGTAGCAACCTGTATTTGTAATAAAATGACACAGGAATAATATTGCTACATTGCTGTTATTAGTCTGGCTGCACCTGTGTTTGTAATTATACAATGTATCGAGTTATACTGCACAATACATTTCACTTGTGTGTCACTGGGTTCTGCTTGGGGGCTAGAAAGTGTGTACTCAATCACTGGTTCAATCTTTTATATTACTAAGTGGAGCACTGTATTGTGTGTAATTACCATAAATCAACTACTACCACTGTAGAGTATGGTAAGTATATTATTTAATTACCACTTGCTAAGAATAGCACCTGATTGAGTAAATTGCAAAGTGGTTACACAGTGCTGCTACTGACATACACATATATTAAACATTAACCTCATTCCTTTATGGTCTATGTCTGAATACATGCTAAATATAGCGCCTAGGTAAATGAATTACACAGTGGCCGCATGGTGCTGCTGCTAACATGCACATATATTAAGCAGGAATTTCATTCATTTATAATCTGTGTCTGAGAGTCTGAATTATTGTAGGGTTTAGACACTCTTAGTAATTTCCCTTGATGACCTATCCTGATACTTGCATTCAATTGCTATCACCTCAATATTCGAGGGTATCATGAGGTCTACAGAGACTATCTATACAATAATTTCTACACCATTCAATACATTATTAAGGAGTGTGGCAGGCTACTGAAACGCCGACGTGCTCAGCCTCGTTAAAGCTATACAGCGAAACGTGCACGTCGGCGTTTCAGTAGCCTGCCACACTCCTTAATAATCATAATACTCCATCTTGAATTTGAACACGGGTTCAACGACTTAAGGTTCAAAATTGGTCTTACCAAACCGTCCGGTTTCGGCACTACAAATAAGTTGGAATAGTACCCCTTGTTTAACTGATGAGGTGGAACTGGAACAATGACGTGAGTCTGTACCAGTTTTTGGATAGCATGTTGTAAAGTTATACTTGCCTCTTGTGAAACTGGCAAGCCTGATTTGAAGAATCTGTGAGGTGGGAGCTCCTGGAACTCCAGTCTGTAGCCCTGGGAAATAAGATTTATGACCCAGGGATCCTGGCACAAATGTGACCATATCTGACTGAAGAATTGTAGGCGTGCTCCCACCTGACAGCCATCCAGGCATTGCAGTCCACTGATCATGCTGACGTCATGCTGAAGGCCTGAGCTCTGTTCCTGATCACCTGCTGATGCTGGTTTGCGTGGTGTACCTCTTGCATGCTGGAGGACGTAGAAGCACCTCTGGATTTGCCCTTGAACTTGGCCATCTGAAGGGACTGTAACTTAGAAGCTGAATAAGTTTTCTTGGTTAGGGGGGGAGGGGGGGCTGCGGAAGGAAGATACGTAGATTTACCCGCAGTAGCTGTGGAGATCCATTTGTCTAATTCATCTCTGAACAAGGTCTCTCCTGTGAACGGTAGGCCTTTCATGCCTTTCCTGGAATCCGCGTCAGCAGTCCACTGGAATAGCCACAAGCCAGCTTCCACCATAACATTCGCAGAGTCCTGTATATGCTGCAGGAGTAAGACAACAGCACCCCTAGATAAGGAATCTAACCCCTCAATTAGGTTACCTGACCATTTAGAAATGGCTTTAGTGATCCACACACAGCGGGTCTTTGGGCCACCCCAGCAGCTGTGTACAATGATTTGAGTGTAGTCTCTATTTTACGATCAGCCGTGTCTTTCAGGGAGGCTGCACCAGGAACAGGCAATACAATTTTTACGTGACAGCCTAGAGACTGATGAGTCCACTATCGATGGATTTTCCTATTTTTTCCTATCCTCCCGAGGAAAAGATGAGAGCAACCTTTTAGGGATCTGAAACTACTTATCAGGATTAACCCATGGTTCTTCAAACAGGGTATTCAATTCCTTTAACACAGGAAAAGTGACTGAGGACTTCTTTTTACGTTAAAATAAGATTCCTCACTCTCTTCTGACACTTTATCAGGAATATGCAGAACATCTCTGATAGCCTCTATAAGAGCTTCTATTCCTTGTGGCAAAGCTGCATCCTCCCCCCCCCCTCCCCCACACACACACCTGAGTCCACCTCTCCCACCTCCATGTCTGACCTGTCAGCGTCAGAGTCAGACTGCAGGATATGGGCCAGAGATTGCTTTTGCAGACAAATAGGAGGGGACTGAGACGTTGTTTTAGAGACTGAGTCTCTATTCATAAACTCATCCACAGTTTCTTTTAAGTATTGCGTCTCTTTCTCCTTGCAGGACAATTTTGTAGAAAGAGTTGAGATCATTCCCTTAAGAGAATTAACCCATTCTGGTTCAGCCGTGCTAGCCTGTGAACCCTGAGTCCCAGTAGTGAGCCCCCAAGTGAAGAGGATCACTCTGCGGTACAAGACACACACTCTCTGCTTGACATAATGTAATGTGACAGCACACACACACACACACACACACACACACACACACACACACACCTGAAAGGTTAAGCACAATTAAACCACAAAGAGCCCTTCAGGGAGACACAGAGTTGATTGGAGCCACCACCTACCGCACCATTATCGCTAAAGCCAAGCTTAACCAGATTGCAGACTAAGTACCCTGATAGGGGACTTAGTACACTAATAAATCGCTCCCCCCCTGCTATGACACCCTGGTACCGCTGAGGTAATCTGGAGTCACACTGGAGAAGCTGCGCATCCCTGTCCTGTCAAATGGCATTGGTGAGCTGATGGATCCTCTCATAGTGAAGCCCCGCCCCTTCAATGGCACGCGGTCTTCCCACTTTTTTTATACTGGCTGAGGTATCTGGTGCTTAAAATGGAGAAAACCGTTTTAAGGCTGTTGTGCCACTATGGGTACTGTGTACAGTGCACGGGGAAGCAGTCATGTACAGTGTCCAGAGATGCACGTAGGAGCCGTGCGTCTCCGTACCCTCATGCCGCCATAGGCGCCGGCTCAGTACTCACTACTCTTCACAGTTCTGACTCTGTTAGGGGTGGCGGCGTGCTGCGGGACTGTACACTCGCCATGGTGGGCTTGCATATAGGTCCCTCAGGAGCTCAGTGTCCTGTCAGCGGGGAACGGACCATTACCCCTTCAAGAGGTTGGGCCGTTCCCCTTCCCCCCTAAGTCCCACGAAGCAGGCAGGCTGCCAAACAGCCCTGCCTGAAAACAACAAACATAAAAAATAAATGTAGAAAACTCTTCAGGAGCTTCCTTAAGCGTGACCGGCTCCTCCGGGCACATTTTCTAAACTGAGTCTGGCAGGAGGGGCACAGAGGGAGGAGCCAGCCCACACTATCAAATTCTTAAAGTGCCCATGGTTCCTAGTGGACCCGTCTATACCCCATGGTACTAAATGGACCCCAGTATCCTCTAGGACGTAAGAGAAAGAAATAGTACTTATCTTGATGGGCCATAATTATTTAATTCATCTATTATTGGAACAATAATGTAAAAAAAAAAAAAACACAACATTTTGAAATGTGCATACAATAATATTTTTCTGATAATAATTAGATTTCAGAAATCCCAAGGTGCAAATTAAAACAAAAGTTGGAGAATTCCGCACCATAAGAGATATATGTGTATATATATATGTATGTGTGTGTGTGTGTGTGTATATATATATATATATATATATATATATTTATTGTTTAATGGAATATTGATCTATAAATAATACTTTAATCTAGAATAATATTGCAGTGAAGTGATCACAATGCAGAGATAAGGCAGGGATAGAGCCTTTCCACAAAAAGCACTTTAGGATATGGAGGACATGCTGTATTTAGGATTATCTGTCTAAAGAGGGGACACCCACTACTGCAATATAAATATCTAGATAGATGGCACAATTGTTATAGCACATACAGAAAAAGGTGAGTTTTATAATACACAATCAGGAACACACATATTCGCAGTACCATTAAACTTCTGGTGAGGGCTGACCTTGTGAGTGAGTGAGAGGGTCTCTTACTTGGAGTAGCAGAGGGGCTGTGATTGTGCGTGGGTGAGGGGCAATTTTTTTTTTTTTAGCAGGAGCTGTAAGCCGAGTGAAAAGGAGGTGCAGTGAGCTGGAACAACTGCAACTGCTAAGTGGAGTATCGGTGCCGCAGGAGAGAGTACTACGGCTGCATAACAGTGAAGGACCAAGAACCGCTCAAAGATAGATAAGTATAAGCCAGCTTAATTATTGTATAAGTGAGATTGTTTGTCTTCTACTTTTTCTTTTTGCTTCTTTTCTTTGAGAGTAACAGGGAGTTAGACCTTACAAACAATATGGGAGGGGCTGTGGTTGGGGACCTCACTCAGTGCATGTCGTGCAAGATGTATGCACACCTGGAGCTACCGGCCCAGTGTGATTACATCTGCACGAGGTGTATGCGAACGGTTGCCCTGGAAGCCCAGGTAACTGATCTAGAGCAAACCGTTATGCGACTGAGGGAGATTCACAATCTCAAGCGAAGTTTAGACAGAACGGTGGAGGAGTTGCGGGAGGGGTCACTGGTAGAAGAGGATGATGATCAGGTAGCCAGCTGGGTCACAGTTAGAAGGAAGAAAAAGAGGGGGAGGCTCTACATCTCCGAACTATCAAACCCGAACAAATTTGCCCGACTGGACGAGGACTCGGAAGATAATAGTGAAGAAATGACGGTGCCGGAGGAGACTGCTACCTCTAGCATCCAGAGGAGTGGTCCCTCTGGCGCAGTTGGGATAAAAGATAGTGAGGTACCTAGTCAGATGGTGGTGGTAGGGGATTCTATCATCAGGAAGGCAGATAGGGCAATCTGCTACCGGGACCGTGATCGCCGTACAGTCTGTTGTCTCCCGGGTGCTCGGGTACGGCACATCGCGGACCGGGTAGATAGATTGTTGGGAGGGGCTGGGAAAGACCCGGCGGTCTTGGTGCACATTGGCACCAATGACAAAGTTAGCGGAAGGTGGGATGTCCTTAAGAAATACTATAGGGACTTAGGAAAGAAGCTTAAGGCAAGGACATCTAGGGTAATATTCTCCGAAATATTACCCGTGCCACGCGCTAGTCCAGGGAGGCAGAGGGAGATTAGGGAGGTAAATGTGTGGCTTAGGGATTGGTGCAAGAAAGAGGGGTTTGTGTTCCTGGAACACTGGGCGGACTTCTCAGTCAGGCGCCATCTCTTTTGTCGTGACGGATTGCACCTGACTGAGGAGGGGGCAGCGGTGCTGGGAGGAAGGATGGTTAGAAGGTTGGAGGAGATTTTAAACTAGGAGCCTGGGGGGAGGGTTTAGCTAGAAACTACGGGTCATGCAGTGAGAATAGTGGGGATGGCGGTAGTAAACGAAATGGGGGAGAAGTTGGGGGTAGGGTAAGAGCAGGCGGTAAGGTTACTAACATGGGTACTAAAAGAGATTTTACCAAAGCACTAACCAATGATGATTACAGGTCATCATTGCTACATAAGGTGAAAGATATCCCTAATGCAAGGGAAAATGCTTATCTTAGTTGTATGTATGTAAATGCTAGAAGCATTACTGGTAAAAAGGGTGAGCTAGAAATACTTGCAGCAAGCAAACAGTATGATATTATAGGCATTACTGAAACTTGATGGGGCGAATCTCATGATTGGACAGTCAATGTAGAGGGCTATACACTGTTTAGGAGAGACAGACTAAATAAAAAGGGTGGAGGGGTGTGTCTTTACGTAAAGCCGTTTTTAAAACCTGATATACGGGAAGATATTCAGGAGGGGACTGTAGACACTGTCGAGACATTATGGGTAGAAATTGCATCCGGGGAAAAAGGAATAAAAAAGTTAGTATTGGGTGTATGCTATAGGCCGCCTGGTATCAACGTATCTGATGAGGAATTGTTACTAAAGCAAATTGAAAGAGTAGCAGGAGTAGGAGACATAGTAGTGATGGGAGATTTTAACTATCCAGAGATAAACTGGAAAAACGATTCATGTGATACTGCTAGGGGCAATATGTTTTTAAACACACTTAATGATAACTACTTAGTTCAACTAATTGAAGAACCAACTAGGTACAATGCAATCTTAGACCTGGTATTAACAAACAATGGGGATTTGGTATCAGGTATTATATAGAGATGAGCGCCTGAAATTTTTCGGGTTTTGTGTTTTGGTTTTGGGTTCGGTTCCGCGGCCGTGTTTTGGGTTCGAACGCGTTTTGGCAAAACCTCACCGAATTTTTTTTGTCGGATTCGGGTGTGTTTTGGATTCGGGTGTTTTTTTCAAAAAACACTAAAAAACAGCTTAAATCATAGAATTTGGGGGTCATTTTGATCCCAAAGTATTATTAACCTCAAAAACCATAATTTACACTCATTTTCAGTCTATTCTGAATACCTCACACCTCACAATATTATTTTTAGTCCTAAAATTTGCACCGAGGTCGCTGTGTGAGTAAGATAAGCGACCCTAGTGGCCGACACAAACACCGGGCCCATCTAGGAGTGGCACTGCAGTGTCACGCAGGATGTCCCTTCCAAAAAACCCTCCCCAAACAGCACATGACGCAAAGAAAAAAAGAGGCGCAATGAGGTAGCTGTGTGAGTAAGATTAGCGACCCTAGTGGCCGACACAAACACCGGGCCCATCTAGGAGTGGCACTGCAGTGTCACGCAGGATGGCCCTTCCAAAAAACCCTCCCCAAACAGCACATGACGCAAAGAAAAAAAGAGGCGCAATGAGGTAGCTGACTGTGTGAGTAAGATTAGCGACCCTAGTGGCCGACACAAACACCGGGCACATCTAGGAGTGGCACTGCAGTGTCACGCAGGATGTCCCTTCCAAAAAACCCTCCCCAAACAGCACATGACGCAAAGAAAAAAAGAGGCGCAATGAGGTAGCTGTGTGAGTAAGATTAGCGACCCTAGTGGCCGACACAAACACCGGGCCCATCTAGGAGTGGCACTGCAGTGTCACGCAGGGTGTCCCTTCCAAAAAACCCACCCCAATCAGCACATGATGCAAAGAAAAAGAAAAGAAAAAAGAGGTGCAAGATGGAATTATCCTTGGGCCCTCCCACCCACCCTTATGTTGTATAAACAAAACAGGACATGCACACTTTAACCAACCCATCATTTCAGTGACAGGGTCTGCCACACGACTGTGACTGATATGACGGGTTGGTTTGGACCCCCCCAAAAAAGAAGCAATTAATCTCTCCTTGCACAAACTGGCTCTACAGAGGCAAGATGTCCACCTCATCTTCACCCTCCGATATATCACCGTGTACATCCCCCTCCTCACAGATTATCAATTCGTCCCCACTGGAATCCACCATCTCAGCTCCCTGTGTACTTTGTGGAGGCAATTGCTGCTGGTCAATGTCTCCGCGGAGGAATTGATTATAATTCATTTTAATGAACATCATCTTCTCCACATTTTCTGGATGTAACCTCGTACGCCGATTGCTGACAAGGTGAGCGGCGGCACTAAACACTCTTTCGGAGTACACACTTGTGGGAGGGCAACTTAGGTAGAATAAAGCCAGTTTGTGCAAGGGCCTCCAAATTGCCTCTTTTTCCTGCCAGTATAAGTACGGACTGTGTGACGTGCCTACTTGGATGCGGTCACTCATATAATCCTCCACCATTCTATCAATGTTGAGAGAATCATATGCAGTGACAGTAGACGACATGTCCGTAATCGTTGTCAGGTCCTTCAGTCCGGACCAGATGTCAGCATCAGCAGTCGCTCCAGACTGCCCTGCATCACCGCCAGCGGGTGGGCTCGGAATTCTGAGCCTTTTCCTCGCACCCCCAGTTGCGGGAGAATGTGAAGGAGGAGATGTTGACAGGTCGCGTTCCGCTTGACTTGACAATTTTGTCACCAGCAGGTCTTTCAACCCCAGCAGACCTGTGTCTGCCGGAAAGAGAGATCCAAGGTAGGCTTTAAATCTAGGATCGAGCACGGTGGCCAAAATGTAGTGCTCTGATTTCAACAGATTGACCACCCGTGAATCCTTGTTAAGCGAATTAAGGGCTGCATCCACAAGTCCCACATGCCTAGCGGAATCGCTCCGTGTTAGCTCCTCCTTCAATGCCTCCAGCTTCTTCTGCAAAAGCCTGATGAGGGGAATGACCTGACTCAGGCTGGCAGTGTCTGAACTGACTTCACGTGTGGCAAGTTCAAAGGGCATCAGAACCTTGCACAACGTTGAAATCATTCTCCACTGCACTTGAGACAGGTGCATTCCACCTACTATATCGTGCTCAATTGTATAGGCTTGAATGGCCTTTTGCTGCTCCTCCAACCTCTGAAGCATATAGAGGGTTGAATTCCACCTCGTTACCACTTCTTGCTTCAGATGATGGCAGGGCAGGTTCAGTAGTTTTTGGTGGTGCTCCAGTTTTCTGTACGTGGTGCCTGTACGCCGAAAGTGTCCCGCAATTCTTCTGGCCACCGACAGCATCTCTTGCACGGCCCTGTCGTTTTTTAAAAAATTCTGCACCACCAAATTCAAGGTATGTGCAAAACATGGGACGTGCTGGAATTGGCCCAGATTTAATGCACACACAATATTGCTGGCGTTGTCCGATGCCACAAATCCACAGGAGAGTCCAATTGGGGTAAGCCATTCCGCGATGATCTTCCTCAGTTGCCGTAAGAGGTTTTCAGCTGTGTGCGTATTCTGGAAAGCAGTGATACAAAGCGTAGCCTGCCTAGGAAAGAGTTGGCGTTTGCGAGATGCTGCTACTGGTGCCGCCGCTGCTGTTCTTGCGGCGGGAGTCCATACATCTACCCAGTGGGCTGTCACAGTCATATAGTCCTGACCCTGCCCTGCTCCACTTGTCCACATGTCCGTGGTTAAGTGGACATTGGGTACAGCTGCATTTTTTAGGACACTGGTGACTCTTTTTCTGAGGTCTGTGTACATTTTCGGTATCGCCTGCCTAGAGAAATGGAACCTAGATGGTATTTGGTACCGGGGACACAGTACCTCCAACAAGTCTCTAGTTGGCTCTGCAGTAATGATGGATACCGGAACCACGTTTCTCACCACCCAGGATGCCAAGGCCTCAGTTATCCGCTTTGCAGTAGGATGACTGCTGTGATATTTCATCTTCCTCGCAAAGGACTGTTGAACAGTCAATTGCTTACTGGAAGTAGTACAAGTGGGCTTACGACTTCCCCTCTGGGATGACCATCGACTCCCAGCGGCAACAACAGCAGCGCCAGCAGCAGTAGGCGTTACACGCAAGGATGCATCGGAGGAATCCCAGGCAGGAGAGGACTCGTCAGACTTGCCAGTGACATGGCCTGCAGGACTATTGGCATTCCTGGGGAAGGAGGAAATTGACACTGAGGGAGTTGGTGGGGTGGTTTGCGTGAGCTTGGTTACAAGAGGAAGGGATTTACTGGTCAGTGGACTGCTTCCGCTGTCACCCAAAGTTTTTGAACTTGTCACTGACTTATTATGAATGCGCTGCAGGTGACGTATAAGGGAGGATGTTCCGAGGTGGTTAACGTCCTTACCCCTACTTATTACAGCTTGACAAAGGGAACACACGGCTTGACACCTGTTGTCCGCATTTGTGGTGAAATACCTCCACACCGAAGAGCTGATTTTTTTGGTATTTTCACCTGGCATGTCAACGGCCATATTCCTCCCACGGACAACAGGTGTCTCCCCGGGTGCCTGACTTAAACAAACCACCTCACCATCAGAATCCTCCTGGTCAATTTCCTCCCCAGCGCCAGCAACACCCATATCCTCCTCATCCTGGTGTACTTCAACACTGACATCTTCAATCTGACTATCAGGAACTGGACTGCGGGTGCTCCTTCCAGCACTTGCAGGGGGCATGCAAATAGTGGAAGGCGCATGCTCTTCACGTCCAGTGTTGGGAAGGTCAGGCATCGCAAACGACACAATTGGACTCTCCTTGTGGATTTGGGATTTCAAAGAACGCACAGTTCTTTGCGGTGCTTTTGCCAGCTTGAGTCTTTTCAGTTTTCTAGCGAGAGGCTGAGTGCTTCCATCCTCATGTGAAGCTGAACCACTAGCCATGAACATAGGCCAGGGCCTCAGCCGTTCCTTGCCACTCCGTGTGGTAAATGGCATATTGGCAAGTTTACGCTTCTCCTCCGACAATTTTATTTTAGGTTTTGGAGTCCTTTTTTTTCTGATATTTGGTGTTTTGGATTTGACATGCTCTGTACTATGACATTGGGCATCGGCCTTGGCAGACGACGTTGCTGGCATTTCATCGTCTCGGCCATGACTAGTGGCAGCAGCTTCAGCACGAGGTGGAAGTGGATCTTGATCTTTCCCTAATTTTGGAACCTCAACTTTTTTGTTCTCCATATTTTATAGGCAGAACTAAAAGGCACCTCAGGTAAACAATGGAGATGGATGGATTGGATACTAGTATACAATTATGGACGGACTGCCACGGTTAGGTGGTATAAAAAAACCACGGTTAGGTGGTATATATTATAATAATAATACAATTATGGATGGACGGACTGCCTGCCGACTGCCGACACAGAGGTAGCCACAGCCGTGAACTACCGCACTGTACACTGGTTGATAAAGAGATAGTAGTATACTCGTAACAATTAGGATGACACTATGACGGTATAAAGAATGAAAAAAAAACCACGGTTAGGTGGTAGGTATATAATAATAAATAATACAATTCTGGTCGGACGGACTGCCTGCCGTGTGCCGACACAGAGGTAGCCACAGCCGTGAACTACCGCACTGTACACTGGTTGATAAAGAGATAGTAGTATACTCGTAACAATTAGGATGACACTATGACGGTATAAAGAATGAAAAAAAAAACCACGGTTAGGTGGTAGGTATATAATAATAAATAATACAATTCTGGTCGGACGGACTGCCTGCCGTGTGCCGACACAGAGGTAGCCACAGCCGTGAACTACCGCACTGTACACTGGTTGATAAAGAGATAGTAGTATACTCGTAACAATTAGGATGACACTATGACGGTATAAAGAATGAAAAAAAAACCACGGTTAGGTGGTAGGTATATAATAATAAATAATACAATTCTGGTCGGACGGACTGCCTGCCGTGTGCCGACACAGAGGTAGCCACAGCCGTGAACTACCGCACTGTACACTGGTTGATAAAGAGATAGTAGTATACTCGTAACAATTAGGATGACACTATGACCGTATAAAGAATGAAAAAAAAACCACGGTTAGGTGGTAGGTATATAATAATAAATAATACAATTCTGGTCGGACGGACTGCCTGCCGTGTGCCGACACAGAGGTAGCCACAGCCGTGAACTACCGCACTGTACACTGGTTGATAAAGAGATAGTAGTATACTCGTAACAATTAGGATGACACTATGACGGTATAAAGAATGAAAAAAAAACCACGGTTAGGTGGTAGGTATATAATAATAAATAATACAATTCTGGTCGGACGGACTGCCTGCCGTGTGCCGACACAGAGGTAGCCACAGCCGTGAACTACCGCACTGTACACTGGTTGATAAAGAGATAGTAGTATACTCGTAACAATTAGGATGACACTATGACGGTATAAAGAATGAAAAAAAAAACCACGGTTAGGTGGTAGGTATATAATAATAAATAATACAATTCTGGTCGGACGGACTGCCTGCCGTGTGCCGACACAGAGGTAGCCACAGCCGTGAACTACCGCACTGTACACTGGTTGATAAAGAGATAGTAGTATACTCGTAACAATTAGGATGACACTATGACGGTATAAAGAATGAAAAAAAAAACCACGGTTAGGTGGTAGGTATATAATAATAAATAATACAATTCTGGTCGGACGGACTGCCTGCCGTGTGCCGACACAGAGGTAGCCACAGCCGTGAACTACCGCACTGTACACTGGTTGATAAAGAGATAGTAGTATACTCGTAACAATTAGGATGACACTATGACGGTATAAAGAATGAAAAAAAAACCACGGTTAGGTGGTAGGTATATAATAATAAATAATACAATTCTGGTCGGACGGACTGCCTGCCGTGTGCCGACACAGAGGTAGCCACAGCCGTGAACTACCGCACTGTACACTGGTTGATAAAGAGATAGTAGTATACTCGTAACAATTAGGATGACACTATGACGGTATAAAGAATGGAAAAAAAACCACGGTTAGGTGGTAGGTATATAATAATAAATAATACAATTCTGGTCGGACGGACTGCCTGCCGTGTGCCGACACAGAGGTAGCCACAGCCGTGAACTACCGCACTGTACTGTGTCTGCTGCTAATATAGACTGGTTGATATTTAAAGAGATATTAGTAGTATACAACAATACTATACTGGTGGTCAGGCACTGGTCACCACTCCTGCAGCAAAAGTGTGCACTGTTAATTAATATAATTGTACTCCTGGCTCCTGCTAACAACCTGCAGTGCTTCCCAGTCTCCCCCACAATTAATTATAAGCTTTTAATTTATACATTGATGACTGTGCAGCACACTGGGCTGAGCTGAGTGCACACAGACTGAGTCACACTGTGTGACTGACTGTGCTGTGTATCGTTTTTTTTTTCAGGCAGAGAACGGATATAGCAGAGAGAAGTGAACGGATATATTATATTAAATAAAAGTTAACTAGCAACTGCACTGGTCACTGACTGTGGTAAACTAACTCTGTCTGCGACTCTGCACAATCTCTCTCTCTCTATCTAATCTATCTCTATTCTAATGGAGAGGACGCCAGACACGTCCTCTCCCTATCAATCTCAATGCACGAGTGAAAATGGCGGCGACGCGCGGCTCCTTATATAGAATCCGAGTCTCGCGATAGAATCCGAGCCTCGCGAGAATCCGACAGCGTCATGATGACGTTCGGGCGCGCTCGGGTTAACCGAGCAAGGCGGGAAGATCCGAGTCGCTCGGACCCGTGAAAAAAAACATGAAGTTCGGGCGGGTTCGGATTCCGAGGAACCGAACCCGCTCATCTCTAGTATTATAGTAGGGGAACCCATAGGAAACAGCGACCACAATATGGTCACATTCAATATCAGTTTTCATAAACAGCCCTATACTGGCTCAACTAGGTCTCTAAACTTTAGCAAAGCGAATTTTGAAAGGATGAGGGTATTTTTCAGGGATATTGAATGGGAAGGTTTGTTTTTAGGAAAAAATACTAAAGAGAAATGGAGGTACTAAAATTCCTGCTAGCTAAAAATACACTTAAATTTATTCCTACGAGCAGCAAAAAAAGGAATAAAAATCATAAACCGATGTGGCTTAACAAAAAGATAAAGGAACTTATGGGCAATAAAAGGAGAGCATTTAAAAAATACAAATCTGACAGGGAATGCAGAGTCATTTCAGCACTATAAGGAATGTAACAAAATATGCAAAAAGGAAATAAGAGCGGCTAAAGTAGAAACTGAATAACTAGTAGCAAAGGAAAGCAAAGCGAATCCCAAAAAATTATTTAAATACATTAATAGCAAGAGATTAAAGAAGGAGAGTATAGGCCCTTTAAAAGACAAGTTGGGAGTCTTAAGCAAAAATGATAATGACATAGCGGACACACTAAATGAGTTTTTTTCAACAGTATTTACTAGAGAGGACCCAATTCAGGGACTAACACATAATCTCAATAATGAGAATATCCCACTGATAGGTACTTATTTATACGAGGAAGTAGTCTGTGACCGATTAAAACAATTAAAGATTAATAAGTCACCAGGTCCCGATGGTATTCACCCAAGGGTTCTAATGGAGCTTCACTCTTAACTTGCAAAACCGCTATTTTTGATCTTTAAGGATTCAGTAATATCAGGGATGGTTCCCAAAGACTGGCGTATAGCGGAAGTAGTGCCTACATTCAAAAAGGGAAGTAAAGCTGAACCAGGTAATTATAGACCAGTTAGTCTTACATCTATAGTGGAGAAAGTATTGGAAGGTATTCTAAGAGATAGTATTCAGAAGTTCCTTGAAGTCAATAAGGTCATTAGAAGGAATCAACATGGGTTTATGAAGGACAGATCCTGTCAAACCAATTTACTTGGCTTTTATGAAACAGTAAGCGCAAACCTAGATCAGGGTAAAGAGGTGGATGTAATCTTTTTAGATTTTGCCAAAGCATTCGACACTGTACCACACATGAGACTTATCTACAAGCTACAAGAATCAGGGCTAGGAAGCACAATATGCACTTGGGTCAAAAACTGGTTAGATAATAGGGAGCAGCGCGTTGTGGTTAATGGATCTTTTTCAACTTGGACTGAAGTTGTCACGATCCGGGTATCTGGACGCTATTACTTACCCTTCAGATGCCTCCTAAGGCGGGCTCAGCGTTCCAGGACCGGATTCCGCTGTTCCTGAGTTTCCACATGCAGAGTGGTCTTTTCATCAGCCGCGGCCTCCGCTGTGCCCGCGTGGTTAAATGTGCATCTATCAGCCTGGCGTCTCCTGTCTCCGGTGGCCGGCGCCGCCATTACTGTTTCCCAGACCACATGGATTACAAACCAAACTTCCCTCCAAGTGTCTGCATGGGCGCAGCCATCTTGGATTCTGTCATCTGATCATTTCCACCAATCTGCTGTCTGTGTTGTTGATTTGCATAATTGCCTAGCCAACCCCTTCCTTGCTGCAGGTATAAGTAAGCTGTACCTGAGCAAGGAAGACGTCAGTGCTTTGGTTGTCAAACCTAGTTCCTGTTTGTCTCTCTTCTATGATTGTCTTCCAGGTTCCAGCTCCTGTCTCAAGACTTCCACCATAGAGACCCGCACCAGCATTCCACCTGCGGTGTAGCCTGACTCTCCAATCCATTGTGGATTCATCTGTTTCCAGCTACAACACTACCTGCTTCCAGCCTCAGCTTCCAGCAGAGTACAGCTTCCCTTAAAGGGCCGGTGTCCTTTCTACACTTTACCACTCTCCACCGGAATTATTATTTCTCCGCTCTCAAGTTCTACATTTCAGTTCACATTTCATCGCTCCCAAAGTTCATTTATTATTTAACTGGTTCCAGCCAGTATCCACTCCGTGCTAACAACAGTCTGGTTCCAGCCAGTATCCACAGCAGCTGTTTTACCTTCAGCAACCCAGCTCTTCCTGGAACACCAGCTGGTACAATCCTGGGTTATCTCCATTGCTACAGCCGGGCCTGGTAAGGACTTTCCATCTAGAAGATCATAAGAACTATCTCACACTACCAGTGCCCTGTGGCTCCTGCCATGCTGTAGTACTCAGGAACTGTATTTATTCTTTGCTGACTTTTACGTTTTCTTTTATTGCTGCTGTGATGCGGAGTTGTCATAATAAACATCATTGACTTTTATCTAAGTTGTCGTGGTCACGCCTTCGGGCAGTTATTATTCATGTTACTTACATGTCCAGGGGTCTGATACAACCTCCCAGGTTCCGGTACATCTCAGCCCCTACAACTGAGGCTGCCTCCCGTCAGCTCAGGCCCTCAGTTGTGACAGTAAGCACTGACCTAATGAATCCAGCCGGAGACCAGGATCAAGCGGCCAGGCCGATGCAAGAACTGGCAGCCCGACTAGAACATCAGGAGGCTGCACAGGGCCACATCATCCGCTGTCTCCAGGATCTCTCTACTCGGCTGGATGGGATTCAGACAACTCTCCGTGGATCAGGCGCGTCTGGTGCGTCAACCACAGTGACTCCAGCTATAACCCCACCCACCTTACCCATTTCTGCTCCACGTCTTCATCTTCCAACGCCAGCAAAATTTGACGGATCTCCAAGATTCTGCAGGGGATTTCTCAACCAGTGTGAGATTCAGTTTGAGCTACAACCTGGCAATTTTCCCAGTGACCGTACAAAAATTGCCTACATTATTTCTCTTCTCAGTGGCTCAGCCCTTGATTGGGCATCACCGTTATGGGAGAGGTCCGACACCCTGCTATCTTCTTACACTGCATTTGTGTCAACATTCAGGCGCATCTTCGACGAGCCAGGCAGGGTAACTTCAGCTTCGTCTGAGATTCTCCGTTTACGCCAGGAATCACGTACTGTAGGACAATATCTTATACAGTTCCAGATCCTGGCATCCGAACTGGCATGGAACGACGAGGCCCTGTATGCTGCATTCTGGCATGGTTTATCCGAGCGTATTAAAGATGAGTTAGCTACCAGAGACTTACCCTCCAAGTTAGATGAGCTAATCTCACTTTGTACGAAAGTTGACTTACGTTTCAGAGAGAGAGCAACTGAGCGTGGAAGATCATCTGCTCCAAAATCTTCTACTCCTCCTCCTCGCCAACTGTCACCAACTACAGATGAACCCATGCAAATTGGCCGTTCCCGTTTAACTCCTGCTGAGCGCCGAAGACGTCTCTCCGAGTTTCTCTGTCTGTATTGTGCAGCTCCGTCTCACACCATTAATGCCTGTCCCAAACGTCCGGGAAACTCCAAATCCTAGCTCGCCAAGGAGAGGGCCGGCTAGGAGTAATGATCTCCTCTCCATCTCCTCAAGATTGTAACCTCCCAGTCTCGCTTCAAGTTGCTCAACGTTATCAGAACGTCATTGCCCTCCTGGATTCCGGAGCAGCTGGGAACTTTATTACTGAAGCCTATGTTAAACGGTGGTCCCTACCCACCGAGAGACTTCCTTCGTCCTTTTCCTTAACTGCTGTGGATGGCAGTAAAATTTTTGATACAGTTATTTCTCTAAGGACTCTACCAGTTCGTCTGAGAGTGGGAGTTCTTCATTCCGAACTTATTTCATTTTTAGTGATTCCAAGAGCCACACATCCTGTGGTCCTGGGCCTTCCATGGCTCCGTCTTCACAATCCTACAATTGATTGGACGACTACGCAAATCCTGGCATGGGGTTCCTCCTGTACTAAGACATGTTTGTTTAAAGTGTTGCCTGTCTGTTCTTCCTCCCCCAGGTCGTCTGATGTTCCACCTCCTCCATATCAAGATTTCACGGATGTGTTCAGTAAAGCTTCTGCTGATATCCTTCCTCCTCATAGAGAATGGGACTGCCCGATTGATCTCGTTCCAGGGAAGGTTCCACCTCGAGGCCGAACTTATCCGTTGTCTCTCCCCGAGACACATTCTATGGAGGAATACATTAAAGAGAACCTAGCAAAGGGGTTCATTCGACCTTCTTCTTCTCCAGCCGGCGCAGGCTTCTTTTTTGTAAAGAAGAAAGATGGTGGTCTGCGGCCGTGCATCGACTACAGAGGTTTGAACGACATTACCATCAAGAACCGCTATCCTTTACCCCTGATTACTGAGCTCTTTGACAGAGTTAGCGGAGCTACCATCTTTACAAAGCTGGACCTGAGAGGTGCATACAATCTCATCCGGATCCGTGAGGGTGACGAGTGGAAGACCGCATTTAACACCCGTGACGGACATTATGAGTACCTCGTCATGCCCTTCGGATTGAGCAATGCTCCAGCTGTCTTCCAGCATTTCGTCAATGAGATCTTCAGAGACATTCTATACCGTCATGTCGTGGTCTATCTAGATGATATCCTCATTTTTGCCAACGATTTAGAGGAACATCGTTTCTGGGTAAAGGAGGTTCTGTCCCGTCTCCGTGTCAATCATCTCTACTGCAAATTAGAGAAATGCGTCTTTGAAGTCAAGTCCATTCCGTTTCTAGGGTACATTGTGTCCGGTTCCGGACTAGAGATGGATCCTGAGAAACTACAAGCAATCCAGAATTGGCCGGTACCCTTAACCCTCAAAGGGGTCCAGAGGTTCTTAGGGTTCGCCAATTATTACCGAAAGTTTATACGAGACTTTTCCACCATTGTGGCGCCTATTACTGCTTTCACCAAGAAGGGTGCTAACCCGTCCAAGTGGTCTGAAGAAGCCATGCAAGCTTTTCATCTTTTAAAACAGAGGTTCATCTCTGCACCTGTCCTGAAACAGCCTGACATCGACTCTCCTTTCATCTTAGAGGTGGATGCCTCCTCCGTTGGAGTAGGAGCGGTGTTATCTCAGAGGGCTAAAGATGGTCATTTACATCCTTGCAGTTTCTTCTCACGGAAGTTCTCCCCAGCGGAGCGCAACTATGCCATTGGCGACCAGGAGTTGCTAGCCATCAAGCTCGCTCTAGAGGAGTGGAGATATCTGTTGGAGGGAGCTTCTCATTCAATCACCATCCTTACAGACCACAAGAACCTTCTATATCTAAAAGGCGCACAATGTCTCAACCCTCGTCAGGCCAGATGGGCACTTTTCTTTTCCAGGTTCGACTTTAAACTCCAGTTCTGTCCGGGCTCTCAGAATCGCAAGGCCGATGCCCTTTCCCGCTCATGGGAGCAAGAAAATGAGTCAGAGTCTTCAGACAAGCATCCTATTATAAATCCGTTGGCATTCTCCACGGTAGGGATGGACTCTACGCCCCCATCAGGGAAAAGTTTTGTGAAGCCGACACTAAGGAAGAAGCTCATGCATTGGGCCCATGCTTCCCGTTTTGCCGGACATACAGGTATCCAAAAAACCCTGGAGTTTATCTCTAGGTCCTATTGGTGGCCAACTCTGAAAAAGGACGTTTTGGAGTTTATTGCATCTTGCCCAAAGTGTGCTCAACATAAAGTATCCCGCCAGTCGCCTGCGGGGCAACTGGTTCCACTATCTGTTCCCCGTCGACCATGGACCCATTTGTCGATGGATTTTATTACAGATTTGCCCATGTGCAACAAGTTCAATACCATCTGGGTGGTAGTTGACCGGTTCACCAAGATGGCACACTTCATTCCTCTCACCGGTCTTCCGTCAGCTTCCAAGTTGGCTCAAGTATTCATACAAGAGATCTTCCGACTCCACGGTCTTCCAGAAGAAATTATCTCAGATCGAGGAGTTCAATTCACAGCCAAATTCTGGCGAAGTTTATGTCAAGTCCTCCAAGTCAAGTTAAAGTTTTCCACGGCTTACCATCCTCAGACCAATGGTCAAACTGAGAGGGTGAATCAGGACTTGGAGGCCTTCCTCCGCATCTATGTGTCCTCCTCTCAAGATGACTGGGTTCAATTACTTCCCTGGGCCGAGTTCTGTCATAACAACCAGTATCATTCTTCATCTTCCTCAACACCATTCTTCACCAACTTTGGATTCCACCCTAAAGTCCCTGAGTTCCAACCGCTTCCAGCAACTTCTGTTCCCGCAGTGGATATCACCTTGCATCAGTTTGCCAATATCTGGAAGAGCGTACGATCAGCTCTGCTCAAGGCATCGTTCAGGTACAAGAAGTTTGCGGATAAGAAGCGTCGAGCAGTTCCTGCTCTCAAGGTGGGTGATCGGGTATGGTTATCCACGAAGAATTTGAGGTTAAGAGTTCCCAGTATGAAGTTTGCACCTCGCTACATCGGTCCTTTTAAAATTGATCAAGTCATCAATCCTGTTGCTTACAGACTCCAGTTACCTCCCTTCTTAAAAATACCCAGGACATTCCATGTTTCCCTGTTGAAACCGCTAATCTTGAATCGGTTTCATTCTTCACTTCCACCAACTCCGAAAGTCCAAACTCAACGAGGCGTTGAGTATGAAGTGGCCAAGATCCTGGACTCACGTCACCGTTACGGTCAACTTCAGTATCTCATTGACTGGAAGGGCTATGGTCCTGAAGAACGCTCTTGGACCAATGCCTCTGACGTCCATGCTCCTGCCTTGGTCCGAAATTTCCACGCAAAGTTTCCTTTAAAGCCTAAGAAGTGTCCTGGGGCCACTCCTAAAGGGGGGGGTGCTGTCACGATCCGGGTATCTGGACGCTATTACTTACCCTTCAGATGCCTCCTAAGGCGGGCTCAGCGTTCCAGGACCGGATTCCGCTGTTCCTGAGTTTCCACATGCAGAGTGGTCTTTTCATCAGCCGCGGCCTCCGCTGTGCCCGCGTGGTTAAATGTGCATCTATCAGCCTGGCGTCTCCAGTCTCCGGTGGCCGGCGCCGCCATTACTGTTTCCCAGACCACATGGATTACAAACCAAACTTCCCTCCAAGTGTCTGCATGGGCGCAGCCATCTTGGATTCTGTCATCTGATCATTTCCACCAATCTGCTGTCTGTGTTGTTGATTTGCATAATTGCCTAGCCAACCCCTTCCTTGCTGCAGGTATAAGTAAGCTGTACCTGAGCAAGGAAGACGTCAGTGCTTTGGTTGTCAAACCTAGTTCCTGTTTGTCTCTCTTCTATGATTGTCTTCCAGGTTCCAGCTCCTGTCTCAAGACTTCCACCATAGAGACCCGCACCAGCATTCCACCTGCGGTGTAGCCTGACTCTCCAATCCATTGTGGATTCATCTGTTTCCAGCTACAACACTACCTGCTTCCAGCCTCAGCTTCCAGCAGAGTACAGCTTCCCTTAAAGGGCCGGTGTCCTTTCTACACTTTACCACTCTCCACCGGAATTATTATTTCTCCGCTCTCAAGTTCTACATTTCAGTTCACATTTCATCGCTCCCAAAGTTCATTTATTATTTAACTGGTTCCAGCCAGTATCCACTCCGTGCTAACAACAGTCTGGTTCCAGCCAGTATCCACAGCAGCTGTTTTACCTTCAGCAACCCAGCTCTTCCTGGAACACCAGCTGGTACAATCCTGGGTTATCTCCATTGCTACAGCCGGGCCTGGTAAGGACTTTCCATCTAGAAGATCATAAGAACTATCTCACACTACCAGTGCCCTGTGGCTCCTGCCATGCTGTAGTACTCAGGAACTGTATTTATTCTTTGCTGACTTTTACGTTTTCTTTTATTGCTGCTGTGATGCGGAGTTGTCATAATAAACATCATTGACTTTTATCTAAGTTGTCGTGGTCACGCCTTCGGGCAGTTATTATTCATGTTACTTACATGTCCAGGGGTCTGATACAACCTCCCAGGTTCCGGTACATCTCAGCCCCTACAACTGAGGCTGCCTCCCGTCAGCTCAGGCCCTCAGTTGTGACAGAAGTGCTAAGTGGTGTGCCGCAAGGCTCAGTATTAGGGCCGCTATTGTTCAATATTTTCATTAACGACCTAACAGAAGGTCTAGAGAGCATGGTGTCAATTTTTGCAGATGATACCAAATTGTGTAAAGTTATAAATGCGGAGGGGGATGCTGAGTCGCTTCAGAACGACTTAGTTAAATTAGAAGCTTGGGCAGCGAAATGGAGAATGCGCTTCAATACAGACAAGTGTAAGGTAATGCACTGTGGTAACAAGAACAAAAATAACACCTACCTACTAAATGGGGTAGAATTAGGGGATTCTGTACTGGAAAAGGACTTAGGTGTCCTCATAGATAGCAAACTAAGCAGTAGCACCCAAAGTAGGACTGCAGCAAAGAAGGCTAATAAGATATTAGCATGCATAAAATGGGGAATTGATGCTAGGGACGAGAGTATTATACTCCCGTTATATAAATCACTTGTGAGGCCACACCTTGAATACTGTGTACAAATCTGGGCACCTTACTACAAAAAGGATATCCTGGAGCTAGAAAAGGTTCAAAGGCGGGCGACCAAACTAATTAAGGGTATGGAGACGCTGGAATACGAGGAAAGGCTTGCAAGACTAGGCATGTTTACACTGGAAAAGAGGAGATTAAGAGGGGACATGATCAACAATTACAAATATATAAGGGGACATTATACAGATCTTGCGCAGCACCTGTTTTTGGTTAGATCAACACAGAGAACTCGTGGACACTCACTCAGGTTAGAGGAGAGGAGATTCCGCACAATACGGCGTAAAGGCTTTTTTACGGTAAGGAAGATACGTGTTTGGAATTCCCTGCCTGAGGGAGTTGTAATGGCAGACTCAGTCAACACCTTTAAGAATGGGTTAGATAAATTCCTAATGGATAAGGATATCCAGGGTTACGGGGCATAGTCACGCACTATGGTATTTATAAAAAAGAGGGGTAAAACGTAACGGCAGTCGTCAACTTCAGTCAAAATTTTCTACATAATAATCGTGCATAGAGACCACAAATAGGTTGAACTCGATGGACAATTGTCTTTTTTCAACCTTAGATACTATGTTACTATGTTACATTGTATGTGCATTTTTATTGTTAATTTATTTTGAAAATCAATCACAAGAAACAAATTGTTGTACTAACAGGACAAATAAAATTAATGCAATGCCATAAGTGTAATTAAGGATGTAAAATATCTGCACACTACTAAATTAAATAACTGGAGCATTCATAACAATCACAAGTCACTTTATATTGTCCAGCACTAATGATTAACGGAAAGAGAGCGCTAGCTGGAAACAGTGATATGTCATGTGTCTTTCTTGTTTTGCAACATTGTAATAATTTGGTGCAGCTGCTACAAGCTGTGCACATTCCTGAAATGTAAATACATAATGTTTTCTGAATGAAACCAGAAATATTGAATGCACACACTTGAAAAATCATGACACAGTACAAGTGAATTTCTAATTCATAAGAAACATAGATGATTATGCAGCTTTGAGAATATTATTATCTACCTATGGGGGTCATTCCGAGTTGTTCGCTCGTTGCCGATTTTAGCTATGCTGCGATTTGTTGCTAACTGCGCATGCGCATGGTACGCAGAGCGCATGCGCTTAGTTATTTTACTAAAAACTTAGCAGTTTTGCTGTGGCTTTTCAATCGCTCTGCTGATCGGTGTCTGATTGACAGGAAGTTGGTGTTTCTGGGCGGCAACTCAGCGTTTTCACAGCGTTTGCAAAAAAATGCAGGCGTGTCAGGGTAAAACGCGGGAGTGGCTGGAAAAACGGGGGAGTGGCTGGCCGAACGCAGGGCGTGTTTGTGACGTCAAACCAGGAACTAAACGGACTGAGCTGATCGCAATTTGTGAGTAGGTCCGGAGCTAGTCAGAAACTGCAAATAATTATTTAGTATCAATTCTGCTAATATTTCGTTAGCAATTTTGCTATGCTAAGATACACTCCCAGAGGGCGGCGGCCTAGCGTGTGCAATGCTGCTAAAAGCAGCTAGCGAGCGACCAACTCGGAATGACCCCCTATATCTGTAAGTAAGGAGAGAACACAAGAAATAATTTTAACAACAATTTTATTTATAAACACAGGGGGTGATTCTGAGTTGATCGCAGCAGCAAGTTTGTTAGTAACTGGGCAAAACCATGTGCACTGCAGGGGGGGGCAGATATAACATTTGCAGAGAGAGTTAGATTTGGGTTGGTTATATTGTTTCTGTGCAGGGTAAATACTGGCTGCTTTATTTTTACACTGCAATTTAGATTTCAGTTTGAACACACCCCACGCAAATCTAACTCTCTCTGCACATGTTATATCTGTCCCCCCTGCAGTGCACATGGTTTTGCCCAACTGCTAACAAAATTGTTGCTGCGATCAACTCAGAATTAGGCCCACAGTTTTTTCTCATCATGTCACAGCCCCCCCCCCTTTTTTTCTTTATTATTTTCTAATACTTTGCTTCATTTAGCCTCACAGTAGGTTCAGTGCTGCAAGTATGGCGGTATGGGGCGATACAGCGTACCCGTAAGAAAATCCCAGCAGGTACGCCGTACCACTGGGCCGCCACTTTGCAGGCACGGAGTGTGGGAGAGAGGAGAGCGCAGCATGCGCCTCTCCTCTCCTGCCTGCGAGTCCCCTGAGTCCGGCAGCGGCGGCGGTGTGGTGCACTGAGCCGGTTCGTGAGCCAATCAGAGTTTGCGGACCGGCAGCCAATCAGGAGCCATTAAGCCAGTTCAGGAGACCGGACTGAGGGCAGGAGAGGGACAGGAGGAATGCTTACTGCGCTCTCCTCTCCCCAGCAGAAGATCGTGCCAGCCCCAGGCAGCAGCAAGAATGGTAAGTTGCACTGCTGGGGCCAGAGCCGGCGCAAGCCAATCAGCAAAGGGATGCAGTGCAGGGAGGTGCTCTCCCTGCTCTGCATTCCTGTGCTGAGCTGATGTCCCCCTGTTGCTGCTGCGGCGCCTGCAGGAACGGCTCTTGCCGCTCTGAAGGAGCGCTGCCGCTGCTCCGCTGCCTACCCTCCCGGCTCCCACATGCTGCCGTGCGGTCAGGACCGGACCGACGCGGGCGGCCACATGACGCTGCTCAGACAGTGAGAGACTGTCACTGTCTATACTGCGGGCGCAGCGGCCGCTCAGGCTGCACCTTGATAGCGCAGCTGTGCATCCTCCTGGCTCCTAGCCCTCCCGCGATGCCAGGGAAAATGGGAAGGAGACAATCTGCGTGCAGTATCAGGTGAGGATGGGGAGCTGGAGCTGCACTGTGACAGAGTTGGGAGGTATGTGTCTCTGCATGGCTGCCAGCTCTACAACGTGTGTGTGTGTGTGTGTGTGTGTGTGTGTGTGTGTGTGTGTCAGTGTGCCTATAAACAATGTTTGTAAGTGTGCCACTGGGACCTATATAGTGTGTGTCAGTGTGCCTATGTACAATTTGTTAGTGTGTCAGTGTGCTCCTGGTCCGTGTGTGTGTGTGTGTGTGTGTGTGTGTGTGTGTGTGTGTGTGTGTGTGTGTGTGTCAGTGTTCCCTATACAATCTATGAATGTGTGCACTAGTGGATCCAGGGATGGGAGAGGGCACGCGAGACTGTGCTCCCCCTGTTGTTTCTGCCTTTTTAAAAAAAAAACAGCAGTAGTGATGGAGATAGCGCAGGTCCAACCCGACGCATATGCAGGGTACATGGCTGCCTCGAACGCAAAATGATGAGGGAACTGCCGCAATGTTACCCCACCTCCCGCAGCCACACTGGAGGCAGCCTAGCTGCGGCTCTCCCTCCTGTCTTCTACCCGCTCTCCCGGGCCCGCTGGCGGCACCTGTGGGAAGCGGAGGAGGTTCACAGCGTTCAAACACCACCAGTTTATGAGCAGCCAGGTCCCAAGGCGACGGGTTGTGCTGTTCTAGATACAGCAGTCGGAAGCTATGGCCCCCGACCATGACTCCCTCCCCATTTGAAGCACCACCATATTCTGGAGCAGAGAGAGGAGGCGTTGCGTGTTTGTAGGCGTCACTGCTACAGGGGGTGTTGCATGCGTAAGCGTCACTGCTACAGGGGGCGTTACGTGTGTAAGCGTCACTGCTACAGGGGGCATTATGTGTGTAAGCGTCACTGCTACAGGGGGAGTTACGTGTCTAAGCATCACTGGTACAGGGGGGGGTTACGTGTAGCATCACTGGTAAAGGGGGTGTTGCGTGTGTAAGCGCCACTGCTACAGGGGGCATTACGTGTGTACACTGCGTTACATGTTTAAGCGTCACTAATACGGGGGGCTTTGCGTGTGTAAGCATCACTACTACAGGGGGCATTACGTGTGTAAGCGTCACTACTACAGGGGGCATTACGTGTGTAAGCATCACTGGTACAATGGGGCGTTACATGTGTAAGCGTCACTGGTAAAGGGGGGCGTTACATGTGTAAGTGTCACTGGTACAGGGGGCGTTACGTGTGTAAGCGTCACTGGTACAGGGGGCGTTACATGTGTATGCTGTGTTACGTGTGTAAGCGTAACTAATACAGGGGGCGTTACGTGTGTAAGCAACACTACTATAGGGGCGTTATGTGTGTAAGCGTCACTGGTACAGGGGGCGTTACGCGTGTAAGCGTCTCTGGTACAGGGGGCGTTACGTGTGTAAGCATCACTGGTACGGGGCGTTACGTGTGTATGCGTCACTGGTACAGGGGGCATTACATGTGTAAGCATCACTGGTACAGGGGTGTTACGTGTGTATGCGTCACTGGTGCAGGGTGGCGTTACATATGTAGGCGTTACATCATGGGTAAAGTGGGCATTACATATGTAAGCATCACTGGCACAGGGGGGCGTTATGTGTGTAAGCGTCACTGGTACAGGGGGCGTTACGTGTGTAAGCGGCACTACTACAGGGAGCATTATGTGTATATGTGTCACTGCTTTGTAAAGTATGGGAGGGCGCAAATTTATAGTTTGCAGGAGGGCGCCGAACACCCTAGCACCGGCCCTGGCTGGGGCATATCTGACACTCTGGGGGTATGTGTATCTGGCACTGTGGGGGGCATATCTGGCAATATGGGGGTATATCTGGCACTGTGAGGGCATATCTGGCATTCTGGGGGCATGTGTATCTGGCACTGTGGAGGCTTATCTGGCACAGTGGGGGCATGTGTATCTGGGACTGTGGGGGCATATCTGGCACTGTGGGCATGTATATCTGGCACTGTGGGGGCATATCTGGCACTGTGGGGGCATATCTGGCACTGTGGGGGCATATGTGTATCTGGCACTGTGGGGGCATATCTGGCACTGTGGGGGCATATCTAGCACTGTGGGGGCATGTGTATCTGGCACTGTGGGGGCATATCTGGCACTGAAGAGGCATATCTGTCACTGAAGGGGCTTATCTGGCACTCTGTGGGCATATGTGTATCTGGCACTGTGGGGGCATGTGTATCTGGCACTGTGGGAGCATATGTGTATCTGACACTCTGGGGCAATGTGTATCTGATACTCTGGGGCAATGTCTATCTGGCACTGTGGGGGCATATATGGCACTACTGGGGGCATTTGTGTATCTAGCATCATGGGGCATTTGTGCATCTGGCACCGTGGGGTATTTGTGCATCTGGCACTGTAGGAACATATCTGGCATGGTGGGGGCGTATCTGGCACTGTGGGGGCATATGTGTATCTGGCACTATTGGTGCCATAAGTGTATTTGGCCCCCATATGTGAATCTCGCCCCAGTTTTCATTGGCCAAGCCCCATGTGGCATTTGGCCTCACCCATTTTTTGGGCGTGCGCACACAGTACCTATAAGACATTTTTTCTGGTTGCACCACTGAGTAGGTTAACTAGTTTTCTCTGACGTCCTAGTGGATGCTGGGGACTCCGTAAGGACCATGGGGAATAGCAGCTCCGCAGGAGACTGGGCACAGCTAAGAAAGATTTAGGACTACCTGGTGTGCACTGGCTCCTCCCACTATGACCCTCCTCCAGACGTCAGTTAGAATCCTGTGCCCGGCTGAGCTGGATGCACACTAGGGGCTCTCCTGAGCTCCTAGAGAGAAAGTATATTTTAGGTTTTTTATTTTACAGTGAGATCTACTGGCAACAGACTCACTGCAGCGAGGGACTAAGGGGAGAAGAAGCGAACCTACCTAACTGGTGGTAGCTTGGGCTTCTTAGGCTACTGGACACCATTAGCTCCAGAGGGATCGACCGCATGGAACCGGCCATTGATGTTCGGTCCCAGAGCCGCGCCGCCGGCCCCCTTACAGAGCCAGAAGCAAGAAGAGTCCGGAAAATCGTCGGCAGAAGACATCAGTCTTCACCAAGGTAGCGCACAGCACTGCAGCTGTGCGCCATTGCTCCTCATACACACTTCACACTCCGGTCACTGAGGGTGCAGGGCGCTGGGGGGGGGCGCACTGAGCAGCAATAAAAACACCTTGGCTGGCAAATATATCACAATATATAGCCCCAGACGCTATATATGTGATAAATACCCCTGCCAGAATCCATAAAAAAGCGGGAGAAAAGTCCGCGAAAAAGGGGCGGAGCTATCTCCCTCAGCACACTGGCGCCATTTTCTCTTCACAGTGCAGCTGGAAGACAGCTCCCCAGGCTCTCGCCTGTAGTTTTCAGGCTCAAAGGGTTAAAAAGAGAGGGGGGCCACAAAAATTGAGGCGCAATATTGTTTATACAAGCAGCTATTGGGGGAAAAATCACGTTACCTCAGATGGCAGACACAGATGTCGACACGGAGTATGACTCCAGTGTCGACGAGGTTGAGACATATACACAATCCACTAGGAACATCCGTTACATGATCTTGGCAATGAAAAATGTGTTACGCATTTCTGACATGAACCCAAGTACCACATAAAAGGGGTTTTATTTTTGGGGAGAAAAAGCAGCCAGTGTTTTGTTCCCCCATCAGATGAATGAATGAAGTGTGTAAAGTAGCGTGGGTTCCCCCAATAAGAAACTGGTAATTTCTAAAAAGTTACTGATGGCGTACCCTTTCCCGCTAGAGGATAGGCCAGGAAGGCCCCAAAGGAGAAATTTCAGCTAGGTCGATTTCTGCACTTCCTACAGTCAGAGGTGACTATGGGCCTACAATTGGGTTCCATTAATGTCCAGATTTCGGCTCTATCGATTTTCTTCCAAAATGGAACTGGCTTCACTGCCTGAAGTTCAGACTTTTGTTAAGGGAGTGCTGCATAGTCAGCCCCCGTTTGTGCCTCCAGTGGCACCGTGGGATCTCAACGTGGTGTTGGATTTCCTGAAGTCGCATTGGGTTTAGCCACTTAAATCCGTGGAGCTATAATACCTCACGTGGAAAGTGGTCATTCTGTGGGCCTTGGCGTCGGCCAGGCGTGTATCAGAATTGACAAAAGCCCTTATCTGTATTTTATATGGGAAAGGCGGAATTGAGGACTCGTTCCCAATTCCTTCCTAAGGTGGTATCAGTTTTTCATGTGAACCAACCTATTGTGGTGCCTGCGGCTACTTGGGACTTGGAGGATTCCAAGTTACTGGACGTAGTCAGGGCCCTGAAAAGTATATGTTTCCAGGACAGCTGGAGTCAGGAAGACTGACTCGCTATTTATCCTGTATGCACCCAACAAGCTGGGTGCTCCTGCTTCTAAGCAGATGATTGCTCGCTGGATCTGTAGCACGATTCAACTTGCACATTCTGCGGCTGGACTGCCGCACTCTAAATCTGTAAAAGCCCATTCCACGAGGAAAGTGGGCTCTTCTTGGGCGGCTGCCTGAGGGGTCTCGGCTTTACAACTTTGCCGAGCTGCTACTTGGTCAGGGGCAAACACGTTTGCAAAATTCTACAAATTTGATACCCTGGCTGAGGAGGACCTTGAGTTCTCTCATTCGGTGCTGCAGAGTCATCCGCACTCTCCCGCCCGTTTGGGAGCTTTGGTATAATCCCCATGGTCCTTACGGAGTCCCCAGCATCCACTAGGACGTCAGAGAAAATAAGATTTTACTCACCGGTAAATCTATTTCTCGTAGTCCGTAGTGGATGCTGGGCGCCCGTCCCAAGTGCGGACTGTCTGCAATACTTGTATATAGTTATCGTTAACTAAAAGGGTTATTGTTGAGCCATCTGTTGAGAGGCTCTGTTATGTTCATACTGTTAACTGGGTATCATATCACGAGTTATACGGTGTGATTGGTGTGGCTGGTATGAGTCTTACCCGGGATTCAAAATCCTTCCTCATTGTGTCAGCTCTTCCGGGCACAGTATCCTAACTGAGGTCTGGAGGAGGGTCATAGTGGGAGGAGCCAGTGCACACCAGGTAGTCCTAAATCTGTCTTAGCTGTGCCCAGTCTCCTGCGGAGCCGCTATTCCCCATGATCCTTACGGAGTCCCCAGCATCCACTACGGACTACGAGAAATAGATTTACCGGTGAGTAAAATCTTATTATTAAAGACATAAGAAATATAAAGCCTAACAGGCAAAATTAAATGAATGACTTGATATCTTTAAAATTAATACATGAATAAAAGTTATATTTTAAAATGATATATGGAAAATGTGCACCCAATAATCCAATCTCTTTCTTTTCATATTCATTCAGCAAACTAAAACAAAAGCAGTCACCTGTACAATAGTACCATCAAATCCAGCAGACATAAATGTAGACAAAAATACAGGTCTGGCGATTTGTCCTGTTGGAAGAGATTTCAGACAGACTGAACATTTATGTATGGACTATTTTATTTATTTATTTATTTGTATGTAAAAGAGGACAAAGCACACAGGCACCCCCTAATGTCCGGCAACCCCTGCACTCTCGCCTGCTGCTGCAGTGATTGGCGATCCCTATAGCACCATTCTTGTGTCACCACCCGCTGCGCCCTCCACCCGGTCTGGCCGCCAGCTGTCTGGACACCTGAGATGGGTTCATTGTTTATTTGCATGGGTGCAGTGTCACTGACAAAATCCTCTTCCCGACTCCGCCTAACTGCGCGATGTGACATGATGATGTCATGCTGTGACCCGCCCGCCTCTCTCTCCACTCGTTGTATTCCATGCCACACTGACGCCACAGTCCGCAGTGTTCCTCTTAGAGGAGAGGAGGAGGACTGGGGGACAAATTCAAATCAGTGATGACAGTTTGAGTGACAGTAAGTTATAATAACTTTAAGTAAACTGCTGCAGCCGAGGTTGCTCATGCAGGGGAAAGAGAGGGGGCAGCCAGGGGGATATACAGTACAGTATATTATTAATAATAATGTATTATTATTTCATATATTACACAGTATATTATATTACACAGTATATTATATGACACAGTATATAATATACTGTGTCATATAAGTAATAAGAATATATTATTATTATTAATAATAATAATATATATTTTGAGTGATTAGTTAATAATCCATGGTAATAAAATATACAAATTTAACATACATGAAACAGATGATATATATATATATATATATATATATATATATATATATATATCTAACATTTGTGACTAACCTCCGAAAACGTGTGTTTATTTGGGAAATAGCCGTAAATATTGTTTGACAAATGGGCCCCTTAGTCCCCTTTTTCTTTACCAAGAGCCATTTATGGATGACCTATACCAGTAGTTGCCATACTTTTTTGAATCTTGGCATCCTAGAGTATCAGAACTTTTTGCACGGCATCCCGAAAACAAAAGTTTCTTATTGAGAAGTTTTGAAAAAAAATTGCAGGTTTACAGCTTTTGGGTTTAATAATTATCTAAGGAGCCAGCCCTCACTGTACACTCTGTTTAATCAAATTCCCAATATCATTTAGTTTGCATTGAGTGGCAATATGTGGTGCTAGACACGCCCAATAGGTGGTGCTAGACACGCCCCTCCAATAGTGCACCCCTAATAAAATGTGCTGCGCACGCCTATGGCCACGGTGGACATAGAGTGCATGTATACTGTGAGCTCTCCATCCATTTTCATCCTGACCTACATACAGTATCTTGTTCTGGACGTTGGGGTGGTGACTTGTGCCAGCTGCTGCGGAAAGTGATGGGGTATATTGAAGAGTGCATCCGACTCGCTCCGTGCATCAGAGTAGCCTAGTGGGCTATTCCCGTGGATCAGCATGCATTGCCAGATACCCACATGGAACATCAAGTGCTTCCTGATCGGGTGGCTACTAGCTCCTGTGCAGCTAACAGTGGCGGAAAGTCCAGATTTAGGAGGGTCCTCTCCTGCCTCTTCCTCCTACAGTTTGTGTGCATCAAGCTCTCTCCCGCTGCCTTCACTGTGCCATGGTGTCTGCTTTCTGCAGCATGAGTCCTGTTGCTCTCCTCAGCCCAGACTCAGTGTACAAGACAATGGTATTTCTAGAACACTGGACCACAGCTGATGTGATCTTTATCCACCTTGTTACTGGACATTTGTACCTTCTACATCTATCCCGGTCCTTGGGGTTCTCATCATGGGGAAGTCTAATCAGCCATCTGTAGCTGCCAAACTATAATGTTTTGCCCACTCCTCTGTGTATTCTGTTTTATTTGTGTTACGCACACGTAGTTAATCACACGACTCCTGCACTGACTATAAAGGGCCTCACCTATAGCAGCCGCTGTTCCTGGGTGACACAAGATCACCCTATACTAGGATGCTATCACAACTTAATGCATTGAGGAGACAAGGAGTCAGTATGGACAGTAGGTGAACACAGGAGTGGGCTAAAGTTGGAAACAGGGAGAAGGGAAGTAAAGGTCGGGGGCAAGGTAAGGGGAAAAAAAAAATAACCAAGAGACACAAGGAAAAAAGAGGCACAGGTCTGGGCTAAGTCAGGTGCACACTGAATATACAAGACGGGAACAAGGAGCTAGAAACTGAAGACCAGGTTCTGGCAGGGTTTCCACTGGATAACAGTAGCAGGGCCAGTCATCAGATGTTGACAAAGAGCTGTGACTAACTGGGAGGCTAACCCCTCTGCCTTTTACCATGTATCAATGTAGGGATGCAGTCAATTAACCCACAATCAAAATCCTGACGGTCAAAATACCAACAACCATTGACCGATGGTCAAAATACAGACAAGGTAAAAATACAGACATGGTCAAAATAGCAACATAAAAAATGTCAACACAGTCCAATACCGACATTTAAAATGTCGTCGGGTCAAAAAATCGACATGAGTATTTCATGATTTTTTTTCATTAAAACCGACATGTTCATACTTCACCATCCCAGTGTACCTGGAGGGAGAATATAATAGTGTGCCTGAAGCATGGCAAGTGCAGCGAGCCATGCGAGGGGATGCGGTACACTTATATGGTGTCCATGTTGACCTATGTCGACATACACCAAAAAATTAGAAAAACTTGTGTTGACCTTTTAACCTGTTGACATTTTAAATGTCGGTATTTTGACTGTGTCGACATTTTAAATGTTGGTATTTTGACCATGTAGGTATTTTGACCTTAACAGTATTTTGACCATCGGTCCATTGGTGTCTGTATTTTGACCATCGGGATTTTGATTGTAGGTAAATCATACTGATCCCTTATTATTAATGCACGTGATCAATGTGCACCAAATAGTACAACTACAGATAGATATTTATTTATTTATTTTAACTTGCAGCTCCATTCAAACTGTGTGGATCACAGGACTTATAATGAATGAAATATAATCACTCTATGAGGAAGCTCCAATTGGAGCTAAATGCGTCAGAGCCACTCATTTGGGGACCCAAAATTGAATTTATACCTGTCACTGCTACAAGGCCGTGAGGACGTGCATCTCAAAATTTCAGGAGCGAGTGCTAGTGAGGTGGAGGACGTCGTATATGGCGGTAACAAAACGGGAGCTCACTCAGCTAAAGGCACCTGCAGTGTGCCAAATCCCGTTGCTGGACACAGCCCTCCAAAGTCTGAAGGACACCTCTCTCTCTCCTCTAGATACAATTCCTTGCTGTGAATATACGTAATACTCCCGCTGATGGAGAATTCTTTATTTCTATTTGCAAAGTGCTGCTTGTTTCATATAACCAATAAATACACACATTAAATTCTTATTGACTGTGCCGGTAATAACTATTTGAGACTGATCTATTCACACTTTAGTTGCAGCTGACAGCAAAGTCTGATTATGGACAGCTATAGATCTATTACTCAGTTTTATATATGATCCACCTCTCTTAGCAATTAATTGTGTATTATATTGTTTTATGCTATTTTATTGATTCTTTAAAATTTATATGACTAGTCATTATTGATTAAAATTAATTATTTTACATAAGTGTGCGAATCAAGTGTATTCATGCCCTATTGCTTCAAAATTGACAGCGCAGGGAGAAACCTTTGCACTTTCTATGTTATACACACCTGATTAGTTCAGGTGAAATTATTTTTTGGTTTTACCACACGCCAAATACTCCACTGCTGCTATTTGGTTTGCTACTTGTATTCTGTATAATCAGTTTTTTATTATTATTATTATTATTATTATTATTATATGTATTTATCTTCTTTGAAATAAGCGCCAGGCATCTGTGGTTGTGACTTATAATTAATGTACGTGAACAAAGCGCACCAAACAGGACAACTACAAACAATAGATTTTTATTTATTTTTTTAACTTACAACTCTGTTCAAGCTGCGCGGATCACACGGCTCATTATTATTAATGCATAAGAAATTTAAACACATAAAATATGACCAGATAGAGCACTCTCACTGTAGCAAATTCCAAAAAGAGTGTGTGAGAAAAACAGATAGTAGTATATCACCAAAGAAAATACATAATTACAATAATCTCCGTAATTAATTAATTTAAATAAATTCAGGGCATATAGTCTGTCACCACATGGAATTCTTTCAGTAATCTGAAAAATATAAACCTTCCCTTCCAATGTACAGGTTGAATCACATTGGTTCAGGAGGATATGGAGAGACAAAACATAGTACAGATTATTCTTAAATAAAAGGAAATTTAATTCACAAGTTGCCCTTACAAACAGTGGTAGATAAAAAGCATCACAGTAAGCTTCACAAATGCAGACAGCATCAGACAGAAGCTTTATTTCTTGCAATTATATATATATTTTTTTGGGTGATATACCACTATCTGTTTTTTCACACATTGTTTTTGCACCCTATCCGGTGCATATTTTATATGTTTACATTTTGTTTGAGTACATTTTGGATGTGTACTTTTATGCACTGATTTTGGCTGCACTTGAAGTTTAATTGCGCACAGTGTCCTTACCTATTTGATGTATATTAATAAACATGAACGAAGCGCAGTAGGGTACAGCGCACCAAACAGTACAATTTACAGCAGAGTATAGCGCAGCACACAGCAACATGCAGCTTGCTCCCTATACACAATCACTATACTGCACAGCCACTAATGAGTCTGGCCACAGCACAATACAGCAAAGTATAGCACAGCACACAGCAGAATGCAACATGCCCTCTATACACAGTCATTATACTGCACAGTCACTTATGAGTCTGGACACAGTACAATACAGCAGAGTATAGCGCAGCACTCAGCAGCGTGCAGCATGTTCCCTATACACAGTCACTAATACTGCACAGACACTAATGAGTAACACAGCAGTGTGCATTTCTGTGAAATGGCGCAGAGCCCTGGCCGAGGCACCTTACATAGAATCCAACTCTTGCAAGAATCCTTGAGGATGACGTTCGGCCTTGAAGAGGGATCCGAGTCTGGCAGGAACACCCGAGCCTCAGCTTGGATGGGGTATCCTCAGAAATAATTAGTAACACTTGTAGATCTATTATGTAAGTCAAATAACACACCTGTACTCCAGCCAGATGATATAGAAAACATTTGGATTCCATGAGGATCAGGTTTGAAAAACATTTCTCTACAATACTGTACATAGAAGAGATTTGCATAATATAACCCATTTTAGGATATTGCTATTTTGTCATTCCCCATACCATCAATGTTAGAATATATAACATACTGTACCTGGTAAAAAGTGACTTGAGGTTTGTTGAAGTCTATCTGCAGAATGTTACCCAGAAAGGGCACACCTTTAGGACCTTGGGGGAACCGTGAACACTTCTTCCTTCTCTTCACAAAATCAAAGAGGAAAAGACAAATAATGAAGACGATTCCCAGTAAAAATACATTGGAAAACAGAAGGGAGAGAACCTCTGGTTTTCCCATGTCTGTTAAATTCTAGATTTACTAACAGTATTTGCTGTCAGATCGTTTTCTCACATACAGTATGTGCGTGCCAGATCTAGCTGCCTAGTCAAAGTACAAGTTTACAGTTTTATGAGACAAAACAACTTCCTCTTAATGTATGTAAAGCCTCCTCCTCTCTCTCCACCCCCTCTCTCCTCACCAGTACACACACAAGTGATACTATTCATTGAATTCTACTGTATATGTAAACATATACATAAGCACTTAAACCAGTATATGGATGTGTATAGATAAAAGCATAAAGTATAAATAATAAAAAAGTAAGAGAGAAATGTCACACATCTGTTTTATGAAAGAAAATAATTGGATGCATTGCACAGGACAGTTTAACATCTGATTATCCAAATGGTGTACTGTTTGGATTTATTAGTCATGGCAGATTTGAAAAAGAAGACATGAGGGGTAATTCAGAGTTGATCGCAGCAGCAAATTTGTTAGCAGTTGGGCAAAACCATATGCACTGCAGGTGGGGCAGATATAACATTTGCAGAGAGAGTTAGATATGGGTGGGTTATTTTGTTTCTGTGCAGGGTAAATACTGGCTGCTTTATTTTTTCACTGCAATTTAGATTTCAGTTTGAACACACCCCACCCAAATCTAACTCTCTGTACACATGTTATATCTGCCCGCCCTCCAGTACACATGGTTTTGCCCAACTGCTAACAAATTTGCTGCTGCGATCAACTCTGAATTAGTCTCATTGTTCTAAAGACCACTTCAGTCATACCCCCACAACTGTCCTGCTTTGGGCAAGACAGTCCCACTTTTTTCAAGACCCAAAGTTCCACCTGCAGTTTCCCGTGTGGGGTGGGGAGAGCTGGTGGGTACACTTTCACACTTACGTTAGGTAACTCGCAGGAGAACAGATGTCGGTGACTACGCATGTGGGTGGTTTCTGCTCACAGTGTGGGGAGATCCTGGGGGCAAGCCCAACATCTCCTGTGGTGCTGGGAACTCCCCTAGAGTGATGGAAACAGGTGGCTTCCCATAGGTCACACTTCTTAACACAAAGTCATACACATTGGGGGTAATTCCGAGTTGATCGCAGCAGGAAATTTTTTAGCAGTTGGGCAAAACCATGTGCACTGCAGGTGTGGCAGATATAACATGTGCAGAGTGAGTTAGATTTGGGTGGGTTATTTTGTTTCTGTGCAGGGTAAATACTGGCTGCTTTATTTTTACACTGCAATTTAGATTGCAGATTGAACTCACCACACCCAAATCTATCTCTCTCTGCACATGTTATATCTGCTTCCCCTGCAGTGCACATGGTTTTGCCCAATTGCTATCAAAAATCCTGCTGCGATCAACTTAGAATTACCCCCATTGGGCCTAATTCTGAGTTGATCGCAGCTGCAACTTTGTTAGCAGTTGGGCAAAACCATGGAGGTCATTCCGAGTTGTTCGCTCGCAAGGCGATTTTAGCAGAGTTGCTCACGCTAAGCCACCGCCTACTGGGAGTGAATCTTAGCATCTTAAAATTGCGAACGAAGTATTCGCAATATTGCGATTACACACCTCGTAGCAGTTTCTGAGTAGCTTCAGACTTACTCGGCATCTGCGATCAGTTCAGTGCTTGTCGTTCCTGGTTTGACGTCACAAACACTCCCAGCGTTCGCCCAGACACTCCTCCGTTTCTCCGGCCACTCCTGCGTTTTTTCCGGAAACGGTAGCGTTTTTTCCCACACGCCCATAAAACGGCCTGTTTCCGCCCAGTAACACCCATTTCCTGTCAATCACATTACGATCGCCAGACCGATGAAAAAGCCGTGAGTAAAATTACTAAGTGCATAGCAAATTTACTTGGCGCAGTCGCAGTGCGGACATTGCGCATCCGCATTAAGCGGAAAATCGCTGCGATGCGAAGATTTTTACCGAGCGAACAACTCGGAATGAGGGCCCATGTGCACTGCAGGGGAGGCAGATATAACATGTGCAGAGAGAGATAGATTTGGGTGTGGTGAGTTCAATCTGCAATCTAAATTGCAGTGTAAAAATAAAGCAGCCAGTATTTACCCTGCACAGAAACAAAATAACCCACCCAAATCTAACTCACTCTGCACATGTTATATCTGCCACACCTGCAGTGCACATGGTTTTGCCCAATTGCTATCAAAAATCCTGCTGCGATCAACTTGGAATTACCCCTATTGGGCCTAATTCTGAGTTGATCGCAGCTGCAACTTTGTTAGCAGTTGGGCAAAACCAAGTGCACTGCAGGAGGGGCAGATATAACATGTGCAGAGAGAGTTAGATTTGGGTGGGGTGTGTTCAAACTGAAATCTAAATTGCAGCGTAAAAATAAAGCAGCCAGTATTTACCCTGCACAAAAACAAAATAACCCACCCAAATCTAACTCTCTCTGCAAATGTTATATCTGCCCCCCCCTGCAGTGCACATGGTTTTGCCCAACTGCTAACAAACTTGCTGCTGCGATCAACTCAGAATCACCCCCATTATGTAGGGGATTATTTATCAAAGTAGTTTTTCAGAAAATTACGCAGAAACTGCATTCCCTGCAAAAGGCTAACCATCAGTTTTATCAGTTTTAAAAATGTTATTATTAAAAACAACACTAACAGTGTATAGAAATAAGAATAAATGTAAAAGCTATATATACTGTATTATAGCAATATAAAATATTGTGTTAGATCTTAGATCTAAACAAAAGTACATATGCTACCATCAAATATATGCTTTAAAGTGCAGCCTATGTGTATACACACACAGAAAAGACAATTAATTTATAACCCTCATTTAACAAAGCTCCCTAGGTTTATTAGCATGCATCCTCTGTTGCATAAGAACACATCTGTAGGACCTGTTGGCACACTCATGCCAGGCATCTCCTGCTGCGTGGCATATTGATGCAAGATGTATAAGAACACACAGGGCCGGTGCTAGGGTGTTCGCGTCCCCCTGCAGTGCAAACTATAAATTTGCGCCTTCCCATACTTCACAAAGGGTCAGCGCGCACCTTCTGCGTGTGTCAGGAAAAGGGGTGTAGTCTTGCAAGGAAGGGGCGTGGTTACACAATAGTACCCCCATTTGAATTTACGCACACAGCAGCACAATCTTATTCACATTACACCACACGTAGTAGTGCTGCTCATTCACATAATGCCCCCGATGTAGCGTCATTATACATAATGCCTGTCAATAGTAGCATCCTTATCTGTAATGCCCGCCAGTAGTAGCATCCTTATCTGTAATGTCCGCCACTACTAGCGTCCTTATCCATAATGCCTGCCAGTAGTAGCGTCCTTATCCGTAATGAATGTAATTAGTAGCGTCTTTATCCATAATGCCCGCCAATAGTAGCGTCCTTATCTGTAATGCCCGCCACTAGTAGCATCCTTATAAATAATGCCCCCTACTAGTAACATCCTTATAAATAATGCCCCCCACTAGTAACGTCCTTATAAGTAATGCCCCCCAGTAGTAGCGTCCTTATAAATAATGCCCCCCACTAGAAACGTCCTTATAAATAATGCCCCCCACTAGTAACGTCCTTATAAGTAATGCCCCCCAGTAGTTGCATCCTTATAAGTAATGCCCCCCAGTAGAAGCATCTATAATGCGCGCACACTTACACCCCCCCACCACACACACACACACCACACACCCCCCTGACACACACACACACACACCCACCATACACCTCCACCATATACACACACATTTCTCTCTCAACCTCCACTTACCAAGTCTGGCAGGCCACCATTGTTGACGCTCCCCCTGTACAGCAGCCTGGCCCCATGTAGCTCTGCCCCCCTCCATGCAGTGTAGCCCTGCCCCTCATGACAGGTAGCTCCACCCTCTTTTTCCCGGGACCCGCAGCTGGCACTGCACACAGCCCCAGTCACTTCACAGGGAGGAGGAGGAGGCTACAAGCTGCCGGCGCCACTGCCTGTCATGCAGTGACAGGCACAGCAGCTGGCAGCAGCAGCAGGGGACATGCGGCAGGTGCAGCAGCGGGCATGCAGGACAGGTAGAGAGCCTCTCCTGCCTGGCGCCTACCTGCTTTGCATCCCTTCGCTGAGCGGGTAGCATCGGGCCTGAGAACACATCTGTAGATAGATAGATAGATAGTGATAAAGCTAAATATTTATCTTATATAAAACCCTTTATGAGGTCTAAGAACACTGTACGCTATTTACGTATGGAGTACCGTAAGGGTACGCTCGTTGCGTAACAATCGCTTAGCCGTGGTCGAGACGCCCAAGCGTCACGTTCGCTCACGGCAAAGAGATCACAGGCAGGCACGCTATTGGCTGCCGACTAACGTAATGGTTCACTATAGCGTAACGGACGCTGTATCGGGAGCGGGCTGCTCGAGCGATACAGACGCTCACGAGAATACGCTGTTGGTATCGGGCACACTTATAGGTGAGCGACTACCGTAATGCTACGCTATCAGCGTAGCGGATGCTCGAGACCACGAGGAGATCACGAGCGGCGCAGACGCTCACAATGTTAAACCTTTATATCTAAACCATAAACAATGTAATATGCTGTAAAACCTTAGTGTAGAGATAGGGTGTAGATGCAACACAGTGTAACCTTATTAACTTAAAAGCTGTTTGAGCGTCACCGACGCTCTGAGAATACTTAACACTATAAGAAATACACAGATACCGTGCTTAGGGTCCAACGCCTAATATATATATATTATGAATGTTATACTTGCAAAAGAATTAATACAATACAAGTCATACACTACAATATAACATAGACTACCTAACCAGATAACTACACATGAAATACAATACAATACTATTACGTTTAAGAGAATACGAGAGAAAGAGGAGAAGAGAGAGAGAGAGATATGGCCCACAACAACAAGAAAGACAATATGATTGCGGAGAAAACTTACGCACAAAGGAAACGATCGCATGCGCCTCTGGACATCCAGCTCCCGATTTTCAGCAATGATAACCGTTGAAGAGTGAGCTGGATGCGATCGGCTTGTCTATTTATGCCCCACACACAATACAATTCAATGGTCCCTACAATCTCATTGTTCATTGGACACAGGAATTCCTCCTCGCATTATAACAAAAGGTCATAGGTTGATTCATACAGGTGGGCTGTGACGATTTCCAACTGCTCAGGTGGGTGGGAAACTAGGTTTCCCGCCGCATGGATAAGTAAGTGCAAATAATAGTAAATGGACATAAACTTCTTATGTCCATAATTATTCGCACGAGCGATTAATCCGCTTCAAACCAACACCGGAATATTGCTAATTAAATACTCTTCCGATGGATACTAAACACCACTGTATTACTCCTGTCTGACCCTTCGTATCAAACAAAGGGGGATTTCTCTGTTCATGAACATTCTACATTAACCAAACTTTTAGAATCTATCAAAGGGACCATGATCTACAAAATACATTATATAGTGAAAATATGTAACGATTGAGTCGCACGCTACGAACACATGAACTCTACCGTAAATGCACATACCGCGCGCCCGCGGGTGCCCGCAACAGCGAGTATGTGCACGCACGGGAGAGCGCACGCATGCGCAGCGCAGACCTGTATGAGGTGCAAATATGGCAGTGTGCATCGTGATATTTTTCTGACTTTGACAGTCCACCCTTTGGCAGTCAACAATAACTGCCACTTCCTAAAACATTTCAAAAAGAGAAAAATATATGTCAGGGGTTAATACATTTACATGGTTGGGTAGGGGAGGAGAGGAGAAGGTAGGAAAAGGGTATGACCTAGTGAGATAGCAGAAGCATGTGTGTATGAATCCGTGCTTGGGGGTCATGTATCATCGTGCCGTACGTGTTTTAAATCAAGCTTCGAGGTATTGCGAAGTATACATTTGAATTCCTTCTTATCCCGTGGTACGGGTCTGTGGATGGGCTGTCAAACTTTACCGAGCTCTTTTCGGATTTTGGTTGTAACAAAATGGGGAGCACATTTTAGTTGATGATACATGAATGGGGGAATATGTGATTGCTGATATCTGTGCCTGTATTCCCTATACTATGTGTGTAATTACCTGAAGGTTGTAGAGATGAAGAAAAGACATAATTACGGTAAATGCAGTGGTATTCTATGTCAGGTAAATGAACATTTGTCGGTTGAAGTCTTGTTCGGTGTCTGTTGGTTGCAGTCTTCTTTGTGCTTTTGCCCATAAGGTGCGAGCAAAAGCTTTGTCAATGTCCATAGATTTACAAAAGTGTTGGGCTAGCGTAATTTTAAAATTTCTAGGGAAACTTGGGATCTATGGCATAGTTCATCAAAAATCTGTGTATAAGGTTGTCAAAACTTCTTCTTTAATCCATCTGTTGTCTGTATATCGGCTCATCAAATTCCTCGTCCAAGTGGGTCTTTTTACCTTGGAGAAAACGGAAAAACAGGTGAAAGAAACGGACCGTAGAAATCGCATTTTCATCACATCATTGTTTCTACATTTGGGTCATAAATCAAATCCATTGGAATTACAATTTCCTCACTCCTTAAACTCATCACCCTGGTACTTCGTTTGCACTTCGTTAAAGCCTGACCGCATCTAAATATCAAGCCAATCGTTATGATAACACCTAAGATACATAGGAGAAACTTCCCTACATCCATTATGACTCCTTGAGCCCATTCTCCTAAACCGGAGAACCAATTTCGCGGGTTCAACCATGACACCCAACCAGTCAGCTCATTACTCACAGCAGCAAGGGTGAGATTGTGTCTCCTGCGAAATTCCCACTTCAATTGGAGAATATCGTCCATCTTTTGGTCTATGACCTCGACCGGGTCCTCGGTACTATTCGTTATATATGTGCAGCATTTCACGCCGTACTGCGTTGCCAGTGTGACACAATATCCGCCTGTTACTGCCGTGAGATAATTGAGAATCATTCTATGCTGAACTAGTTCTGTTTTATAAGCTTGAAGTTCTCTTCCAGTATACCTAAACGTGTCATCATACATTTCTGTGATATTGTCTAACAAATTTGCGAGCGCAGATATGTATTTATAATTCAGCACTCCTCTGGCGGTGCGAGTGAAATCTAACGCGATTAGAACCTGAATCCCGGTGGATTCATGGATCATGTCAGAGGCCGGATGCTCTGTTCTTTCTATCAGGTGCCGTTTAACTACGTGCTCGTAATGGGTGTGAGTATAAGGAGCTTGGGCAACACGGTGTATATCTTTCATTTTGGCATGTGATACAGTCATTACTTCAGGCAGTACTTTTCCAATATAACACAATCCTTCAGAGTTTGGGGCAAGCCACTTATACGCCTTCCTCCCGCATATGAAATATGCATCATCGGGGAGAACATATGGGACGGAGTAGGACATAACCATATTACACATCTTCCATGTGAAATCTCCTAACCCTAATTCTCCCATCTGTCTAGTACACGTATCAGCTTGTACGATATGTGCACAGTATCCTGGTGATACCTCTCCAACTCTCGTAATCCTACTTCCTAGGGTATACCTATATCGGAAATATTTTCCTCTACTGGCTATGTGGCGTATAAGCTCTGTATCTGTAGGCATTCTATCTGCTCTATATGAAAAGGTCATGGTTTGGTTACTCCATGACACTTCCCAATTTCCCGGCTTTCGGGGATTGGAAATGTTAAAACATATGAGGGATCTATCCACATGATATTGGTGGAGCTTCAAACTAGGAGGACTGGAGATATTAAACCTCCTGTCCACCGGCCTCCCACCACTTAGCTCAAGTACCTCCCCTATCGTTAAAGGAAATGGTACTAGTCCTGATTTGCTATGACCTTGAGGTACTTGAGAGCATACCCAACAATCTGTTTGATTTAACACATTACCCACTAAGGAGTGATAGTCACTCAAGGGATGCCGGTCCATGTGGATATTAAAACTGGATTGGCATTTCTTAATGCACCCATCCTCAACTACGTTGTCACAGAGCCTACAGATACAGTTTTCTTTTCAGCTAACAATGTTTACAAATAACATGGCTGTTAGATCGTTTCTGGTACTCGCCTTTTGCTTGGTGGTTGTGTTGCTATTGGAAATTTACACCTCTGTCTCAGTCATCGGAACCTTTCTGGATCCTTTCTCGACCTCACTGGTACTCTCGCCGGAACAGACTGCTCTGGTCAACATCATGGTCAACAGGAAAATCCATATCACAGTCTCTTGGGGCAAGTCCATCTTACAGGAGGAGAAAAGAAGAAATTTGTAATGGGGGTACGGGAAAACAGTCTGAGGGGGAGAGAAACTTGTTACGATAATTAAGTTCTCTAGTCTTGTTGTTCTTCTTGTTCTGCTGTCATCTCAAAGGTGCTGTCTCTCAGTCTTCCAAACGAACATTCCGGTGATGCAATATTCCTTCCAAACCAGCGATCTCTCTGTAAGGAGCAAAAATCTTGCATTACCATTTGTCTAACTGATGTGTGACATACCATCTTTATAACACGAAAACATGAGAAAGAAGAGAGAAAACAAAAAAAAACAAAAAGAGAGAGAGAACAATTCATATATGTATATATCACATAAATCAACAGAGAACAACAACAGGGAAAAAAACATTTTTTCAAACATAAACATTTTTAAAACATTGTCAGATCATCAGGCTGTCATATCTACATGTCCAATGGTTTCCTTGCGCAGTCCCTCCCCCCAGCACTTCCATATTCCACTGTCTGTATCTGGCCAGAATACATTGATGCGGATAGGTCATGCTGGGGTTTGGTAGACTTCTGCAAAGACCAATTTCACAGATACATTTACAACGTTTCACCCGGTCATTCCTGTGTCTTCAGGGAATGACCTCCCAATTTATTAACTATAACCTCAGGCTTACCATCAGTCCTAATGATCACCTTTCCTGATTGCACATTATGGGTGTGGCTCAAAATTCTTCCTATATGATCCCTGTTTATAATTGTGTGTGTTTTAATTTTGCTCATTTCTTGGTCTAGGGGGTCTGACTTTATGTGGGTTATTACAGTTGCTGGCATAATGCCCTTCTCTTCTACAATGATAACAAACCCTGGGTTTCCTCCAAGTGTCAATGACCTGAGGTCTTGGTTGATTTGATGCCTCCTCAAACGCTCGGATGCTCATCGCCATCAACCGTTTTCCCTGTGCTTCCCTGATTCCTTGGATACCATGATTATGTCGTTGTCTAGGGGGCTGATGTGACTTTTGTCTACTTCCTGATCTACAATCTCTTGCAAAATGACCTTCCTTCTGGCAATTGTAACAGATTTCCACATTTAAATTTCTCGCAGGGGTTTGGGGCTTATGCTGGAGTGGTCTTGTGGTTAGGGCCTGTATACTTGCGGCCATTAATTTATCACTTTGTGACTCTCTGTATCTGGTGATATTTCGATCAATATCAATAGCGGCCTCTCTTAATGCGGCCACTGAGATATTTCTCCAGTTTGGGTTGGTGGTCTGTACCCTTGTTCTCAATACCTCCTTTAAACCATTCATTAATACCTTAACCGCTATTTCTCTATGCTGTGCGCATGTTTTGATGTCTGTGATCCCAGTGTTCCTAGCCATTACTTGCAGTGCTCGATTGAAATAATTGGAAATACTTTCCCCTTCGTTTTGTCTTATGGAGAAGATTTTGTTCCACTCGACAATGGCTGGGAAATATATTTCTAACTGTCGGTTGATCTGCTTAATACATTCCTGATTGTGTTCCTCTGTACAAGGTACCTCCGTGTCTAATTTACAATCAGCAATAAATTTCGCAGGGTCAACACTGGAGGGCAGACATGCCCTCAGCACTGTCCGCCACTCTTTGTTGGTGGGTTCTGTGGAGTTTCCTAGTTCTTTAACAAACCTTTGACATGCTACTAGATTTTTCCTGGGATCAGGAAATTCAGACATAATTGATCTCAATTCCATCCGGGACCAGGGACAGCGCATTGCACTGTCCTTGACGGGAAGGATTCCCTGATCGTCAGTCTTCCCATTGGGGACTGTGATCACCCTGACAGGACTAAACTCAATTACATCACCTTGTTTTGGTCTTACAATATGGGGTACATTTGTTTGTGCGTGATATAAAACATTGTACGTACCTGTGGACACGACCTCACCTGACCCTCCGTTAGGGGGTTTGATTATTGCCTTTACCGATTTGGTCGCGTCCACCTGGATGTCTTGTGTGATGGCTGCTGGAAGAGGTGCCGACATCGTGTTGGGTTCACTTTCTTGTTTGTATTCCTGAGGGAAGTTTGACATGGGGTGCAACTTGCACGGGTTAACAGTTGTACATTTAACAGCATTACAATTATCATTGTTATGTTTATTACACTTATTCTTATCATCTATACTACAGTTGCTAAGTGCGTTTTTATTGTTCAACATTGTGCCTTTCTCCGCAACCATAATTCTCTCCATTGCCATGTCTCTCCTCCCAAGATAAGAGTCAGATATGTCAGTTAACTCTCTTTGCATTTCACTTTCCTGTTGCCATAATTTTAAACAATCATAATGTTTGATCCGTCTCTTTGCTGGTTTAATAAGACCTATCCTTCTCCTTAAATTCATTAACACTTCTGGGCTGAAGCTACCTATTCTTGGGAATTTCTCCCCGTCATGCATTGTCATTCTTTCCCATTCATCACATAAAATTTCTGTGTGCCTTCCGTATTTTTCACACATTACGTACCTTGCCGACCCGATTGGTCGGTTTATAGAATCAACCCGAACCGAGGTTGATCGCCCCCTTCTTGAACAACTGGCCCCCATAATTTGCAGGTGTTGCTAACCCTTAAAAAACCAAAATATTCAAAGATAGGTTGACGGTGAAGTTTACCGAGCACCTCACTCACTCGCCCACGCCGACCAATATGCCCACACACTGATATAGTGCTGGCGTACTCGACCCAGGGCCCCTATTAACCTGAGTTTACTGGAACATGTGGGTGTGATCCGAAGAGCATTGACCCTTTCCAGTAAAGGTGGGGTTGTCGGATAATTCCTGAGTGACCAGAGAATTTCCCTTTTTGGTTAAAATAAAAAATTACACAAATCACGTTAGAATGTACAAATAGCATTTATGACCGGGTTTGTACACAAATGGTACTGGTCAGGTTACTAACTAATGCACACAATTACGTGCGGTACAATCGTTCAGTACATAAGCAACTAATCTTATGTACGGAGCGACCAGTGGAATCGACATTCAGCAGCTGCGAATTCCTTCAGCCTGAGCTTTATTTTCCTATATGGGTGTCGCACCAACCCTTCTTTGGTGTTGTGCCTTGTCTCTATAGCGGACTTCCTTGTCTGCTGTACCTGGACCTCCTGGTCTGTTATGCGACCTCCTGGTCTGACCTCCTGGTCTGTTACAGTATGACCTCCTGGTCTGCTACACTCTAATGCTCAAATTTTATATATGTTTAACCAGGGATGCCTCCCTAGCCACCATGTATGTCACTTACACGTATGTACCTTCACGAGAACTCGATGATTTCTTTGGTTCAATCCCCAATATTGTAAAAACAAACACTCACTCACCACATACACACATTTGTTTCTATTTCTATTTCTGCGCAGAAATTTTTCTTTAGACCAGATGTGTTGTAAATTTGGAGAAGGATCTGTTAATTTAAATTTCGGATTTAAAATAGATTTGCGCTATTTATCGCCTGATGCGCTATTTATCGCTTGTTGCGCTACTTATCGCCTGTTGCGTTACTTATCGCCTGTTGCGTTACTTATCGCGCCTGTTGCGCTACTTATCCCGTCTGTTGCGCTATTTAAAAATCAACACTATCGTGTGACTTGAGTTACGTGGGTGTACCCAGACGCTCCGTTGCGTAATTTACGCTGCGTGCGTCGGCCTTTGCGTACGCGAGTCTCAGCCCTTTGTTAGAGACACGTGTACACAAAACCAATGTCCACCGTAACACAACTAACACGTTTTATCAATGTAGATGATCCTCGATCGTCTACCGCGCAACACACCAATCTCTCCTTTTACCTTTAGGTAGAGCTGTGTGTGCTTTACACTTTATCCCTTAACGCATTACTTTTACACTTTAACTATGAAATAGCGACAAATCTCTCTTAGCACGTTTTATCAATTATAAAATGGCAAACAGGAGAGTGATATATGAAAATACACGAATGAAAAAGAAATGCAGATATGTGCGTGTGTACGCAAGACAGAAATAAACAGTTTTAAAATACACTAGCGTGTTGTTCTTACCTCCGGTTCCGGATTCCTTCAGCACCCTTTACTAAGCAAAGCAGACGCTTATCCCGTCAGCACTGCGAAGAATATGATCTCCCGCCCTTTGCTGATGGATAATGTCTGCTGAAATTACCTAGCAGAGATATGTGAAGGACAGGACGAGCCGCCAATTGATAAAGCTAAATATTTATCTTATATAAAACCCTTTATGAGGTCTAAGAACACTGTACGCTATTTACGTATGGAGTACCGTAAGGGTACGCTCGTTGCGTAACAATCGCTTAGCCGTGGTCGAGACGCTCAAGCGTCACGTTCGCTCACGGCAAAGAGATCACAGGCAGGCACGCTATTGGCTGCCGACTAACGTAATGGTTCACTATAGCGTAACGGACGCTGTATCGGGAGCGGGCTGCTCGAGCGATACAGACGTTCACGAGAATACGCTGTTGGTATCGGGCACACTTATAGGTGAGCGACTACCGTAATGCTACGCTATCAGCGTAGCGGATGCTCAAGATCACGAGGAGATCACGAGCAGCGCAGACGCTCACAATGTTAAACCTTTATATCTAAACCATAAACAATGTAATATGCTGTAAAACCTTAGTGTAGAGATAGGGTGTAGATGCAACACAGTGTAACCTTATTAACTTAAAAGCTGTTTGAGCGTCACCGACGCTCTGAGAATACTTAACACTATAAGAAATACACAGATACCGTGCTTAGGGTCCAACGCCTAATATATATATATTATGAATGTTATACTTGCAAAAGAATTAATACAATACAAGTCATACACTACAATATAACATAGACTACCTAACCAGATAACTACACATGAAATACAATACAATACTATTACGTTTAAGAGAATACGAGAGAAAGAGGAGAAGAGAGAGAGAGAGAGAGAGATATGGCCCACAACAACAAGAAAGACAATATGATTGCGGAGAAAACTTACGCACAAAGGAAACGATCGCATGCGCCTCTGGACATCCAGCTCCCGATTTTCAGCAATGATAACCGTTGAAGAGTGAGCTGGATGCGATCGGCTTGTCTATTTATGCCCCACACACAATACAATTCAATTGTCCCTACAATCTCATTGTTCATTGGACACAGGAATTCCTCCTCGCATTATAACAAAAGGTCATAGGTTGATTCATATAGGTGGGCTGTGACGATTTCCAACTGCTCAGGTGGGTGGAAAACTAGGTTTCCCGCCGCATGGATAAGTAAGTGCAAATAATAGTAAATGGACATAAACTTCTTATGTCCATAATTATTCGCACGAGCGATTAATCCGCTTCAAACCAACACCGGAATATTGCTAATTAAATACTCTTCCGATGGATACTAAACACCACTGTATTACTCCTGTCTGACCCTTCGTATCAAACAAAGGGGGATTTCTCTGTTCATGAACATTCTACATTAACCAAACTTTCAGAATCTATCAAAGGGACCATGATCTACAAAATACATTATATAGTGAAAATATGTAACGATTGAGTCGCACGCTACGAACACATGAACTCTACCGTAAATGCACATACCGCGCGCCCGCGGGTGCCCGCAACAGCGAGTATGTGCACGCACGGGAGAGCGCACGCATGCGCAGCGCAGACCTGTATGAGGTGCAAATATGGCAGTGTGCATCGTGATATTTTTCTGACTTTGACAATAGATAGATAGATAGATAGATAGATAGATAGATCTTAGCCAAATATTTAGCCAATATCTCCATGTTAAATTGCAGAGTTTCTTATAATTGTTCTGATTGCCAGTGTTCTTAGTGTTTAGAGTGCGCACCTACAATTTTCTTTATCCCAGCTCTGTAGCAAAATTCAAGCAGCTTGTAGAAACAGTATGAAATATTCCAAAAATGTGTCTTATTCTCATTGCTTTGTGTATAGGCAGGGGTGTATCTTCCTATTGTCCAGGATGGCACTCGCCAGGGGCGCCAGCCGAGGAGGGGCGCCATCCAGAGGTGCCACCCGTGGGCAGTAGGTAGATTCACTTTTAGAGGCAGCAGCTATCCCCCCAACCCTGTGTAGTTCCTCACCAGCAGGGATGCCCAGTAATGATCACGGTATGCAGCAGCTGCTGCTGGGGGGTGTAGTTTATGTAGAGTTTCTTGTCTGTATTGTGGTGTGGTGCTGGACCCCGGCGCCAATTACAGTGGCTGCTGCTGCTGCATTCTTTGATCATTAATGGGCATCCCTGCTGTTGAGGAACTACACGGCTGTGGGGGGATAGCTGTTGCCTCTAAAAGTGAATCTACCTAAAAGTGCTGCCTTTAATAGTAAAATCAACATGGGGGCATATGTGTGTCTGGCACTGTGGGGGCATACGTGTCTCTGGCACTGTGGGGGCATACGTGTATCTGACACTGTGGGGGCATACGTGTATCTGGCACTGTGGGGGCATACGTGTATCTGGCACTGTGGGGGCATTTGAGTGTCTAGCACTGTAGGGGCATACGAGTGTCTGGCTCAGTGGGGGCATGTGTATCTGGCACTGTGGGGGCATATTTCTATCTGGCACTGAGGGGGCATATGTGTATCTGGCACTATACTCTGAGGCATTATGTGTATCTGGCACTGCACTACTGGGGTCATTATGTGTAACTGGCATTATACCGGGGGACAAAAGGTGCATCTAACACTATACTGGGGACATAATGGTGGTCATTCCGAGTTGTTCGCTCGCTAGCCGTTTTTGGCAGCCGTGCAAACGCTATGCCGCGTCCCACTGGGAGTATTTTAGCTTAGCAGAAGTGCGAACGAAAGGATCGCAGAGTGGCGGAAAAAAATTTTTGTGCAGTTTTAGAGTAGTTCAATACCTACTTCAGACTGTTCAGTTCCTGTTTTGACGTCACGAACACGCCCTGCGTTCGCCCAGCCACACCTGCGTTTTTCCTGGCACGCCTGCGTTTTTCCGAGCACTCCCTTAAAACAGTCAGTCGACACCCAGAAACGACCTCTTACTTTCAATCACTCTGCGGCCAGTAGTGCGACTGAAAACCTTTGCTATACCTTGTGTGAAACTACTTCGTTCGTTGCAGCTGTACGACGCGCGTGCGCAGTGAGCCGCATGCGCAGAAGTGCCGTTTTTTTGCCTCATTGCTGCACAGCGAACGAATGCAGCTAGTGATCAACTCGGAATGACCCCCATTATGTGTAATGAGAACTGCTGTGGGTACTGTGTGTAAGGCTGCTAATTGTGTGTGTTTGCATGTGTAGGGGGTGTGATTATATATTTATAGTTGTATATAATATAAAATTGTGAGGCCACGCCCACTTTCCCAGGAGCATGCACGCCTTCCCATATATATATATGGGCACTACTGTGTGGCATAATGTGTGTAAGGGGTACTACTGTGTAGCATAACGTGAATAATGTACATTACTGTGCTGTGTAATGTGAGTAGGGCACACTAATGTGGTGTAATTTGAATTGGGGTACTTTTGAGTGGCCACGCCCCTTTTTTGGCACACGTGCCTTCCCTATTTCAAATATGGGGGGGAGGGCGCCAGTCCTTTGCCAGGGGCGCTTGGACCCCTAAATACACCCCTGTGTATAGGATGCACAAGCAGACTCATTAAAATGATATGCGGCATGCATATAGTCTGTGTGTGACTGCGGCTGTATCTGCATACAAAATGATACGTTACAGTGTCTTAGCATAGCCTTTTGTATGCAGATACAGCCACAGTCACACACAGAATATAGACATGCTGCATATAATTTTAATCAGCATAAGCTGCTCATGCATCCTTTTCACGTTGTTTTGTGAATAAGACGCATTTAACGGAAAAAGTCGCCCGAATAGAGGTTTGGCGCTACCGAGTCCCGCCTCAACATGGTGTGACTAGAAGGTCTGTTTAACGTGCCAGGAGACTATATGTATGTGAACACATCTGTATATATCCATGATATAGCGGTGGCACTCACAGGACTTTTTTCCAATAATGATAAATCAATAGACCAAAGCTCCAAATAATGAATAACGTTTCAGTTATATTGTTACTTTCATCATATTTCATTCTGGGACTCATTATTATTGAACAGTGGAGCATTGCATATTGTATATTGTGTGGGGATCAAGGAAGGGGATAGAGCAGTGGTTCTCAACCTGTGTGCCGTAGCACCCTGGGGTGTCTCAGGACACTTGCAAGGGTGCCTAGGATTGGTGATCCAGGATCAATTCAAATTATTTATGATCAATGTAATAGGAAAAACCAGTGCTGGTGGCTGCAGTGCCAATCATAAAATTTGTGGACAAAAAAAAACAAATCTTGTCCCTCACCATACAACTGAACCTAAGGATGATATATAAAAGCAATGTACTCAATATAATATTTCTTTTTATATTTCTCAATAAGAAACTTTTGGCCTAGGAGTGCCGTAAAAAAGAAAATTCTGATCCTCTCGGGTGCCGTGATTCAAAAAAGTTTGAGAACCACTGGGATAGAGTGTACCCCCTGGATGAGGAAAACCACAGTGCAGTGAACATTGCACACTCTGCTCTATGAGGGTCATTCCGAGTTGATCGCTCGCTAGCAACTTTTTGCAGCCATGCAAACGCATAGTCGCTGCCCACAGGGGAGTGTATTTTAGCTTTGCAAGTGTGCAAACTCTTTTGCAGCCGAGCACTACAAAAACAATTTGTGCAGTTTCTGAGTAGGTCTGAACTTACTCAGCCCTTGCGATCACTTCAGCCTGTCCAGTCCCGGAATTGACATCAGACACCCGTCCTGCACACACCTGGACACGCCTGCGTTTTTCCAACCACTCCCAGAAAACGGTCAGTTGACACCCATAAACGCCTTCTTCCTGTCAATCTTCTTGCGATCGGCTGTGCGAATGGATTCTTCATTAAATCCATCGCCCAGCAACGATCTGCTTTGTACCCGTATGACACACCTGTGCATTGCGGTGCAAACGCATGCGCAGTTTTGCCGACTTTTGACCTGATTGCAGCGCTGCAAAAAGTTGCTAGCGAGCGATCAACTCGGAATGACCCCCTATATCCAAGCCATTTCCATTTCCTGCCACTAACACAATTGATACTTTATATACCAGCCCATGGATTCTAAAAAATTACTATTATTTATCCCTACTAATATAAGGGAAGTTATACAAAAAGTGCACTAATACTGCTTTACCAAGCTGGAAAATCTGCTTACTAGATATTTCTATAAGCTGCTTGAACTAGAACTTTGACACAGACCTAATTACCCATTAAATTCCATGCTGGGATGATCAATGTATGCTGATAAGCCTAGTGTTCTTTTCTGTGTGTATACATTGGCTGCACTATGAAGCATATATTTGATGGTAGCATATGTATTTTTTTAATGTAATAGTTAATGTTGCTATGTACTGTATACTGTATAGCTTTTACATTTATTTTTATTGTACACTGTTAGTGTTGTGATTAATAATAATAATTAAAAAAATATATATGAGAGTACTTCTCATAACTTTTCTTTAGCTACTATTCTGTTTTGGAGGTTTCTGAATAAACAGAAGCAGCATTCATTTATTTTATTTTCATTTTAATTGATTGAAGCCAGGCTGCTATTGATTAATAGGGCACTCATAGCAAATCAGTGACCTATTCCTATAGTAGTGGTTGCTGATTGGCTGGCAGCTCTGCAAATGATGGAAAGCACATGGGTTCTGACATTTGTGGAGAGGAGCTATATGTGTATATACATAAAACTGTTCTAAGTCCAGATTGGTTCGGGTCACTCTTTTTTTTTATTTATGAAGCCCTGGATTAGTGGTGGCTCCAGAGCAGTCCAAAATTAGAAATTCATGGTGTGGGAGCCACACCAACTGCCAGCCTGCAATGCTTGGCAGCGTTTGGGGGGCAATTGGTGTGGCTCTCCTATTTTAATTTTGGACCATGCTGCAGCCCCACCGCTGGAGCTGCCGTTGCCTGGCATTCTACATGGAAAAGGGGACCAAGAGTCGCAAGAGTAGGCGAGTATGAATTTATGGACCCTCGCCCCATGTAGCAGAATCTTCTGTACAAGTGGACCAAGAGGCACAAGGGACAAGGTGAGTATATGCGAGTGTGAGTCAGTGTATTAAAATTGTTCTATACTGTATATGGTGTGTGTGTCTTGTTTTTTTATAGTTATTTTTCAGGGGGCTATAGGAACCAGGGGGCCCTTATTGCCTCACATGCTGGTACTTGTGGTTTTCCAAGTACTGGCATGTGAGGACGTTTACTGGGACCTGTAGTACTCCTGTAAACAACAGTATTACTTTTACTGCTATCAACTTATCACCCACTGCTCAGGGATGCTGAAGATAGCCCTGGGCTTCCCCCTAGCTCCGGGGGATCCTCAGGAGGGGCGGTCCTCTTATTAGGAGGTTTCCACTTTCCGAGGAATACCAGGCTGGGGTGACTAGTTAGGGGGGATGAATGCTTCAGCCGGGGGCACCAATGAACTGTGTCTTCTGGCTGTGACATTACCCCTCTGCTAGTAAGAGCCTGTTGCTGGTCCTGGAAATACGGGAGACCCAGTGGCGTCAAAGAGGGGTGCGGGGAGTGACACCAAAGTGTCGGCTCCTGTTCAGTGACAGGAGCTGTGTGCTGCACTGTAACATTACAGTGCAGCAACCTGGCTCCTGTAACTGCATAGGAGCCGGCACTGCAGCAGAAGCACTCCCGGGGGCAGCCTGCATCTCCCGAACCCCCGGCACGATGAAAACGGGGGTCGGGATGGCTAGCCATGCCCCTGTCGCATGAGACCACTCCCCCATCCCATGAAACCATGCCCTCTTCCCATGAAGCCATGCACCCTTTTGTGCCCAACACACCGGGTGTCAAGGGGCTTAGTGATGCCTCTGTGACCCCCTACGCATCCCCCTCTGTATTTCTAGCATCAGATCCGGCCAAGAGCCTGGTGCCAGTTCACTGAAATACGTTCCATATTGCATTACTCTCCAGTCAACATGAGAGCTTGTTCTGTTGCTCCTCAGTCAAGTACATGCAAGGTTAATAGCGCAGTCACTGTTCACGGCATGAAACTCAGTTGCAGTTCTCAGTACAGTTCTCAGTAGTTCAGGATTAATACAGTAGGCGTTAAATGGTATACTATATATTTACTTCTTCCCACTCAGTGCCAGATTAAGGTCCACATGGGCCTGGAGCTGAAATTCATGAAGGGCCTATCGTGTGCCACTGTAGGAGGTACAAGAAATTAGAGATGAGCGGGTTCGGTTTCTCTGAATCCGAACCCGCCAGAACTTCATGTTTTTTTTCACGGGTCCGAGCGACTCGGATCTTCCCGCCTTGCTCGGTTAACCCGAGCGCGCCCGAACGTCATCATGACGCTGTCGGATTCTCGCGAGGCTCGGATTCTATCGCGAGACTCGGATTCTATATAAGGAGCCGCGCGTCGCCGCCATTTTCACACGTGCATTGAGATTGATAGGGAGAGGACGTGGCTGGCGTCCTCTCCGTTTAGAATAGATTAGAGAGACACTTGATTTACTAATTTTGGGGAGCATTAGGAGTACTCAGTACAGTGCAGAGTTTTGCTGATAGTGACCACACCAGTTTTATTTATAATCCGTTCTCTGCCTGAAAAAAGCGATACACAGCACACAGTGACTCAGTCACATACCATATCTGTGTGCACTGCTCAGGCTCAGGCCAGTGTGCTGCATCATCTATTATCTATATATAATATTATATATATCTGTCTGACTGCTCAGCTCACACAGCTTATAATTGTGGGGGAGACTGGGGAGCACTACTGCAGTGCCAGTTATAGGTTATAGCAGGAGCCAGGAGTACATAATATATTATATAGTGAGTGACCACCAGACACACAGTGCAGTTTATTTAATATATCCGTTCTCTGCCTGAAAAAAGCGATACACACAGTGACTCAGTCAGTCACATACCATATCTGTGTGCACTGCTCAGGCTCAGGCCAGTGTGCTGCATCATCTATATATATTATATATCTGTCTGACTGCTCAGCTCACACAGCTTATAATTGTGGGGGAGACTGGGGAGCACTACTGCAGTGCCAGTTATAGGTTATAGCAGGAGCCAGGAGTACATAATATTATATTAAAATTAAACAGTGCACACTTTTGCTGCAGGAGTGCCACTGCCAGTGTGACTAGTGACCAGTGACCTGACCACCAGTATATATAATATTAGTAGTATACTATCTCTTTATCAACCAGTCTATATTAGCAGCAGACACAGTACAGTGCGGTAGTTCACGGCTGTGGCTACCTCTGTGTCGGCACTCGGCAGCCCGTCCATAATTGTATATACCACCTAACCGTGGTTTTTTTTTCTTTCTTTATACATACATACTAGTTACGAGTATACTATCTCTTTATCAACCAGTCTATATTAGCAGCAGACACAGTACAGTGCGGTAGTTCACGGCTGTGGCTACCTCTGTGTCGGCACTCGGCAGCCCGTCCATAATTGTATATACCACCTAACCGTGGTTTTTTTTTCTTTCTTTATACATACATACTAGTTACGAGTATACTATCTCTTTATCAACCAGTCTATATATTAGCAGCAGACACAGTACAGTGCGGTAGTTCACGGCTGTGGCTACCTCTGTGTCGGCACTCGGCAGCCCGTCCATAATTGTATATACCACCTAACCGTGGTTTTTTTTTCTTTCTTTATACATACATACTAGTTACGAGTATACTATCTCTTTATCAACCAGTCTATATATTAGCAGCAGACACAGTACAGTGCGGTAGTTCACGGCTGTGGCTACCTCTGTGTCGGCACTCGGCAGCCCGTCCATAATTGTATATACCACCTAACCGTGGTTTTTTTTTTTTTCTTTATACATACATACTAGTTACGAGTATACTATCTCTTTATCAACCAGTCTATATATTAGCAGCAGACACAGTACAGTGCGGTAGTTCACGGCTGTGGCTACCTCTGTGTCGGCACTCGGCAGCCCGTCCATAATTGTATATACCACCTAACCGTGGTTTTTTTTTCTTTCTTTATACATACATACTAGTTACGAGTATACTATCTCTTTATCAACCAGTCTATATATTAGCAGCAGACACAGTACAGTGCGGTAGTTCACGGCTGTGGCTACCTCTGTGTCGGCACTCGGCAGCCCGTCCATAATTGTATATACCACCTAACCGTGGTTTTTTTTTCTTTCTTTATACATACATAGTAGTTACGAGTATACTATCTCTTTATCAACCAGTCTATATTAGCAGCAGACACAGTACAGTGCGGTAGTTCACGGCTGTGGCTACCTCTGTGTCGGCACTCGGCAGCCCGTCCATAATTGTATATACCACCTAACCGTGGTTTTTTTTTCTTTCTTTATACATACATACTAGTTACGAGTATACTATCTCTTTATCAACCAGTCTATATATTAGCAGCAGACACAGTACAGTGCGGTAGTTCACGGCTGTGGCTACCTCTGTGTCGGCACTCGGCAGCCCGTCCATAATTGTATATACCACCTAACCGTGGTTTTTTTTTCTTTCTTTATACATACATACTAGTTACGAGTATACTATCTCTTTATCAACCAGTCTATATATTAGCAGCAGACACAGTACAGTGCGGTAGTTCACGGCTGTGGCTACCTCTGTGTCGGCACTCGGCAGCCCGTCCATAATTGTATACTAGTATCCAATCCATCCATCTCCATTGTTTACCTGAGGTGCCTTTTAGTTGTGCCTATTAAAATATGGAGAACAAAAATGTTGAGGTTCCAAAATTAGGGAAAGATCAAGATCCACTTCCACCTCGTGCTGAAGCTGCTGCCACTAGTCATGGCCGAGACGATGAAATGCCAGCAACGTCGTCTGCCAAGGCCGATGCCCAATGTCATAGTACAGAGCATGTCAAATCCAAAACACCAAATATCAGTAAAAAAAGGACTCCAAAACCTAAAATAAAATTGTCGGAGGAGAAGCGTAAACTTGCCAATATGCCATTTACCACACGGAGTGGCAAGGAACGGCTGAGGCCCTGGCCTATGTTCATGGCTAGTGGTTCAGCTTCACATGAGGATGGAAGCACTCAGCCTCTCGCTAGAAAAATGAAAAGACTCAAGCTGGCAAAAGCAGCACAGCAAAGAACTGTGCATTCTTCGAAAACCCAAATCCACAAGGAGAGTCCAATTGTGTCGGTTGCGATGCCTGACCTTCCCAACACTGGACGTGAAGAGCATGCGCCTTCCACCATTTGCACGCCCCCTGCAAGTGCTGGAAGGAGCACCCGCAGTCCAGTTCCTGATAGTCAGATTGAAGATGTCAGTGTTGAAGTACACCAGGATGAGGAGGATATGGGTGTTGCTGGCGCTGGGGAGGAAATTGACCAGGAGGATTCTGATGGTGAGGTGGTTTGTTTAAGTCAGGCACCCGGGGAGACACCTGTTGTCCGTGGGAGGAATATGGCCGTTGACATGCCAGGTGAAAATACCAAAAAAATCAGCTCTTCGGTGTGGAGGTATTTCACCAGAAATGCGGACAACAGGTGTCAAGCCGTGTGTTCCCTTTGTCAAGCTGTAATAAGTAGGGGTAAGGACGTTAACCACCTCGGAACATCCTCCCTTATACGTCACCTGCAGCGCATTCATAATAAGTCAGTGACAAGTTCAAAAACTTTGGGTGACAGCGGAAGCAGTCCACTGACCAGTAAATCCCTTCCTCTTGTAACCAAGCTCACGCAAACCACCCCACCAACTCCCTCAGTGTCAATTTCCTCCTTCCCCAGGAATGCCAATAGTCCTGCAGGCCATGTCACTGGCAATTCTGACGAGTCCTCTCCTGCCTGGGATTCCTCCGATGCATCCTTGCGTGTAACGCCTACTGCTGCTGGCGCTGCTGTTGTTGCCGCTGGGAGTCGATGGTCATCCCAGAGGGGAAGTCGTAAGCCCACTTGTACTACTTCCAGTAAACAATTGACTGTTCAACAGTCCTTTGCGAGGAAGATGAAATATCACAGCAGTCATCCTACTGCAAAGCGGATAACTGAGTCCTTGACAACTATGTTGGTGTTAGACGTGCGTCCGGTATCCGCCGTTAGTTCACAGGGAACTAGACAATTTATTGAGGCAGTGTGCCCCCGTTACCAAATACCATCTAGGTTCCACTTCTCTAGGCAGGCGATACCGAGAATGTACACGGACGTCAGAAAAAGACTCACCAGTGTCCTAAAAAATGCAGTTGTACCCAATGTCCACTTAACCACGGACATGTGGACAAGTGGAGCAGGGCAGGGTCAGGACTATATGACTGTGACAGCCCACTGGGTAGATGTATGGACTCCCGCCGCAAGAACAGCAGCGGCGGCACCAGTAGCAGCATCTCGCAAACGCCAACTCTTTCCTAGGCAGGCTACGCTTTGTATCACCGCTTTCCAGAATACGCACACAGCTGAAAACCTCTTACGGCAACTGAGGAAGATCATCGCGGAATGGCTTACCCCAATTGGACTCTCCTGTGGATTTGTGGCATCGGACAACGCCAGCAATATTGTGTGTGCATTAAATATGGGCAAATTCCAGCACGTCCCATGTTTTGCACATACATTGAATTTGGTGGTGCAGAATTTTTTAAAAAACGACAGGGGCGTGCAAGAGATGCTGTCGGTGGCCAGAAAAATTGCGGGACACTTTCGGCGTACAGGCACCACGTACAGAAGACTGGAGCACCACCAAAAACTACTGAACCTGCCCTGCCATCATCTGAAGCAAGAAGTGGTAACGAGGTGGAATTCAACCCTCTATATGCTTCAGAGGTTGGAGGAGCAGCAAAAGGCCATTCAAGCCTATACAATTGAGCACGATATAGTAGGTGGAATGCACCTGTCTCAAGTGCAGTGGAGAATGATTTCAACGTTGTGCAAGGTTCAGATGCCCTTTGAACTTGCCACACGTGAAGTCAGTTCAGACACTGCCAGCCTGAGTCAGGTCATTCCCCTCATCAGGCTTTTGCAGAAGAAGCTGGAGGCATTGAAGAAGGAGCTAAAAGGGAGCGATTCCGCTAGGCATGTGGGACTTGTGGATGCAGCCCTTAATTCGCTTAACAAGGATTCACGGGTGGTCAATCTGTTGAAATCAGAGCACTACATTTTGGCCACCGTGCTCGATCCTAGATTTAAAGCCTACCTTGGATCTCTCTTTCCGGCAGACACAGGTCTGCTGGGGTTGAAAGACCTGCTGGTGACAAAATTGTCAAGTCAAGCGGAACGCGACCTGTCAACATCTCCTCCTTCACATTCTCCCGCAACTGGGGGTGCGAGGAAAAGGCTCAGAATTCCGAGCCCACCCGCTGGCGGTGATGCAGGGCAGTCTGGAGCGACTGCTGATGCTGACATCTGGTCCGGACTGAAGGACCTGACAACGATTACGGACATGTCGTCTACTGTCACTGCATATGATTCTCTCAACATTGATAGAATGGTGGAGGATTATATGAGTGACCGCATCCAAGTAGGCACGTCACACAGTCCGTACTTATACTGGCAGGAAAAAGAGGCAATTTGGAGGCCCTTGCACAAACTGGCTTTATTCTACCTAAGTTGCCCTCCCACAAGTGTGTACTCCGAAAGAGTGTTTAGTGCCGCCGCTCACCTTGTCAGCAATCGGCGTACGAGGTTACATCCAGAAAATGTGGAGAAGATGATGTTCATTAAAATGAATTATAATCAATTCCTCCGCGGAGACATTGACCAGCAGCAATTGCCTCCACAAAGTACACAGGGAGCTGAGATGGTGGATTCCAGTGGGGACGAATTGATAATCTGTGAGGAGGGGGATGTACACGGTGATATATCGGAGGGTGAAGATGAGGTGGACATCTTGCCTCTGTAGAGCCAGTTTGTGCAAGGAGAGATTAATTGCTTCTTTTTTGGGGGGGGTCCAAACCAACCCGTCATATCAGTCACAGTCGTGTGGCAGACCCTGTCACTGAAATGATGGGTTGGTTAAAGTGTGCATGTCCTGTTTTGTTTATACAACATAAGGGTGGGTGGGAGGGCCCAAGGACAATTCCATCTTGCACCTCTTTTTTCTTTTCTTTTTCTTTGCATCATGTGCTGATTGGGGAGGGTTTTTTGGAAGGGACATCCTGCGTGACACTGCAGTGCCACTCCTAGATGGGCCCGGTGTTTGTGTCGGCCACTAGGGTCGCTAATCTTACTCACACAGTCAGCTACCTCATTGCGCCTCTTTTTTTCTTTGCGTCATGTGCTGTTTGGGGAGGGTTTTTTGGAAGGGACATCCTGCGTGACACTGCAGTGCCACTCCTAGATGGGCCCGGTGTTTGTGTCGGCCACTAGGGTCGCTAATCTTACTCACACAGCTACCTCATTGCGCCTCTTTTTTTCTTTGCGTCATGTGCTGTTTGGGGAGGGTTTTTTGGAAGGGACATCCTGCGTGACACTGCAGTGCCACTCCTAGATGGGCCCGGTGTTTGTGTCGGCCACTAGGGTCGCTTATCTTACTCACACAGCGACCTCGGTGCAAATTTTAGGACTAAAAATAATATTGTGAGGTGTGAGGTATTCAGAATAGACTGAAAATGAGTGTAAATTATGGTTTTTGAGGTTAATAATACTTTGGGATCAAAATGACCCCCAAATTCTATGATTTAAGCTGTTTTTTAGTGTTTTTTGAAAAAAACACCCGAATCCAAAACACACCCGAATCCGACAAAAAAAATTCGGTGAGGTTTTGCCAAAACGCGTTCGAACCCAAAACACGGCCGCGGAACCGAACCCAAAACCAAAACACAAAACCCGAAAAATTTCAGGCGCTCATCTCTACAAGAAATACGGTACAAGCGCTGCAGATACGTGTGCCCTATATAAATAACTGCCCATCAACATACCTCCCAACTGTCCTGATTTTCGCGGGACAGTCCCGTTTTTTGGGGACTGTCCCGCTGTCCCACCCGTGGGCCGCAGTGTCCCGCAGTGGGGGGGGGGGGGGGGGCAGTTGGGAGGCTCTGTCTCACCCTGCCCTGCTTAGCAGAGCAGCTGAGAATAGACGTCTATTCATGAGTGACAGAGGGAGAAGGGGGCATGCCAGCAGCTCATAGAGCGCTGGGCATGCCCCCTTCAGTGACGGACAAGGGAGGCGTGGCCTAAATCGCAGCATCACCACGAAGCCATGCCCCCTTTCAGAGGTCACACCCCTTTTCAGGAGCGCGCGCGGCGAAGCCGCGCGTGTGTCCCTCTTGAACATTAAAGAAAGTTGGGAGGTATGCATCAAGATAGATACATGTCTTATGACAAAGACACTGTTTATTTGGGACTGGTTTTTGTTAATATTGTCCCCTCATGAGAGGTACATGGACATACTCCATTGAGATCAATGGTCTCCCACATGTGCATACTGTCCCTCCATCCTCCTGCACCCTCCCGAGCCTTTTCCAGTGTATTTTGTGATAATCGTTATTGAATTGAGTGTGATGAGAATACAAATGTTTGAAGCTTCATACACTATTTGGCATTTAGTTTTCAACCCAAGTGCACAAGCGCATTGGTGTAGGAGGCATGCCCAGTACTCATGGATATGCTGTTCAGCCCCAAAGCTCTCCCCACAGCGTGAACGGATGCCGCGACATGAAAACACACATGCATAGGCCACAATATGAAAAAACACACACATAGGCATCCACATGAAAAAAAAAAAACTAAAGCATGGGCCCCACAGAAAAATAATAAAATGCATAAACTACACATGAAAAATAAAACACATGCGCCCCCACAGGAAAATAATAAAACACATAGGCTTTGATAAAAATAAAAAAAACACATGGACCCCCCCCCCCCCCCCCACTTGAAAATAACAAAACACATAGACTACGCATGAAAAAACTTAACACATTGGCCGCCACAGGAATATAATAAAACTCATAAGCTTTGCATTAAAAAAAACACACACAAACACAAACACACATAGGCCCGCTAGGAAAAAAACAGATAAGCATACGTCCCCACAGAAAAAAACAAACACACACACATAAGCCCCACAATGGGAAAAAAATAGAAGGACCTCATATACTGGTATTCGAGACCAATGGACTCATTCAGATGCCCAAGGTACAAAAATAAAGAAAACAAAATGCTGCTTTTTGCAAAAGACTGTAAGCTTCTGAGACAACAATACACAAATGAAGTGCTAAAGGTAGATGTTAAAGAATATGGTCCAAGTGTCACTGAAATTATCTGTTCTAGGTGTCACAGAGGGCTGAATGTGAGTGTAAGCTCCAGAAGCAAGAAAGGAAAATAAAACTGAGTTCATAATGTGCCCAGAGACTGCCATGTTGGATACAAATCCTTTCCTGTTGTGGGTACGCATCGCAGCTCACAACTCGCAGCATAGCGGGGTGCAAGCTTCCACTATGCACACACTTAAATGGGAGCCGGCGGTTACATGCGTATGCATGCTCCCACTGCCCATTAATTCTAATGGGAGCTGGTTGCAATGCGTATGCATTGCATACACATCGCGATCCCGCTACAGCACACTGCTATATGCAGCAAAGCTGTAGCGGGACACATCTGTATGTAAGTGTATTCTGATACTATCCTGACAGTGACCACAGCTTAGTGATATAGGGCCTAAATCAGACTGGATCGCTGCAGCGGCAGCGATCGCAGTCTGAGCCCTTTGGGAAGTGCGCACGCACAGCGGGCACACAATGTGTGCACACTTCAGGAGGCCCAGTGAGATGCTAAAAGCATCTCAGGGCTGTGATCGCCTCTGCCTGATTGACAGGCAGGGGCTGGAGGGGGCGTGCCAACGGCGTTATAACGTCATTGGTGGGGTGCAGTCTGGACAACGCAGGCGTGTCCGGACTATTGTGGGGGCGGGCCACCGAGGCTGCGTGATGTCACACACAGCCGCTACGACCCGAGGCACGGCGGGTAGCTGCCTGCCAGCGCAGTTCAGGAAGCTACTCGACGGGCGCAAAAGCATCATTACCATGCGATGCTTGGGGTGGGGGGTGGGTAGGGCCTGACATGCAGGGCGGACTAGCCCTGTGCTGGGAATCCCCACCAGCATGTCTGAGTAACCGATCGTAGATATGCTAAATTTAGCACATCTACGATCAGATCTGTATCACCCCCATAGAGTGCGAGCTCTGTGGACCATGACCACGCGATAAGCAGTCACGATACGCCCTGGATACCAGGGGGGACAATAATACACAAGAGAAAGCCGTGAGGGAGGCACAGGGAGGGGTTAGGGTGGTGAGTTGAGAGGTGATGGTAAATTGAGGGAGGGGTAAGGTGGGAACAGGGTAGGATGAGGGGGTCATAGGATGGAGGAGGTCACAAGGAAGGGTGAGGTGGACACAAGGAATGGTGAGTTCAGGGGGCATGGGGAGGGGAGCAGAGGCAGAACTCTGGGAGGCAACGGAGTCATCTGCCGCTGGGCTCCTGCTCTGAAGGGGGCACCTCTCCTCCCATTCTGTGACACCATTGAATTAAATTATGTAGCGATTGTTATACATTGTATTAGTATGGCATATGATTTTAATATTTAGAGCGATGTAAATATATATAAACTGTGTAGTTGTACGGATTTGTGATATTGCCCATGATGTTTATGTCTATTAATGGAGGACTATGCATGCCGAATTGACTGGAGTAAAGGCTGCAGACTTTGGGTCAATCAGCACCCCTATGTATAAACAGCTCACGGGGGGACCACGAGGATCCAGGGAAAGAGGCGTTGGGAGCGGGGAGCAGCTACGGTTGGCGGTGGCGTCATTACCGTGATCACGGTGGAAGAGAGCGGCTGTGTTCAGGGGAGGCTCACTGCGCCCAGAGCAACCCGGCGGGAGAAATCAGCTGAAGGTATTTGAGCTCCATAGCTTACCTGATCCAAGCGCCGGAGAGTACGGAGCTGGGGGAGTGACGGCTGAACGAAACCGACGCCCAGGAGGAGGAGCTGTTTGCGGGAGGCTTCACCCCGTTTGGTTTTTCCTGAGAAAAAAGGTGTGAGTACCCGCTCGGGAGCCGCCCAGAAATAAGAGGGTCCCACCGAGACATGCCCCATCCCCTGTAATAAAGTGAATAGCAGCAATGGAGAAAGTGAGAGGCAGGTAGCTAGCTGCTAGACAGCGTACATGAGCACACACAGTGGCACAGTTGACGAGCCAGTGCAGCAGGCTATAGGGGATATACAGGGAGAGCAGTTACCCTCTGTTACCTCCGGACAGTGAAGGAAAGCGTCCTAAGCACTCACATAGAGAGATCACCCAATGAACTGTACATTCCTATTATTACGCCTTCAACAGAGTAGTTCATCCGTCTAGTCCTGCGAATTATAGAGTCAATTAATAAAGCCTCTGGCATTACAATATACCAGTTCATCCCGGATGACTGTATCAATGCCCCAATCATCTGCGACATCACTAGTGAGGCTAACATCCAGTGTCACAGTCACTACTTCAGCTTAGAACATTGACCCTGATACATTGAAAGCCATATTGAGGCAGCCGAAAGAGATTGTGGACATATGTTTCAACGCTTCAAGGTAACAGGATAACACATCGCCACTAGCACAGTGTTATTGCTCGCTGCTGATCAGGAGCCACCGAGGAGTGATAGTAGGAGTATTAAGAGTATAAAAAACCCTGGGGTCTATTACAGTGCACTGACTATAAAATATATTTGCAAATATATAATTTTGGGTAAACTTTGGGGAATAGGGGTAAAACAACTAATCCATTATACTGTATTATAATTATCAGAATTATATTTATGTCTAATTGAAGCTCAGTATATTACCGTGCTGTTTAAATATACGGTTAAGCCAAAGTAAGTAAAGCTAAGTCTTGTTGTATTGAGAATATTGTTGTGTCTGTTCCTGCACCTCGAGTGGAGACGGGAAGGAATCAGGTGAGACCAGGTATTTCCCTTCACTACTGTTCACCTGACCGAATAGCATCCCTGAGGGAAGGCCGAAAATGGGACGTATTCGAGGGTTTTCTCAAACTTGCCCTATACCACCTTATTAACCATTGTGGTACAAAGGTTTGAGTGGAGGCACTTATACATTTACTACTTACATCACCGGGAGTACGGGTTACACTTTGGAGGCACTGCTGAGATCCCTAGACCGGCTACTCGTACCCCTCAACAATGGACGTCATAGGGGAAAAGGACATTTACACCTGGTGTAGGGACCAGGAAGTCGATGTACATCACAGTATGGGTATAGTAGGAAATTTTATGGGTGTTACTGATGAGGAGGTGCTCAGCGGAGTGCAGAAGTTATGTGGGGTAAAAGGCCCTCTCATAGTAGATAAGTGGAAGGGCCCCACGGGAGAGACATGCGCCATCTTGCTAACCAACCAAGAATGTCTAGATCCATCCTTGATCCCAGCTAATATTTTATTAGAAGGAGTGCCTGGCAGGAGGTGGCGGATATTGTGGCCTAGTGAGATGGTTGATAGTGAGGGGGAGGTCCAAGCTCAAGTAGCAACTGCGAACACTAGAACTGGGGGAGATGTCCGAGGGGGAAACTCCCATGATGTGGGGGATAGCACCCTGCCCCAGGCCCCAGTGAGCGATTCAGTAGAGCCACAAGTAGAAGCTGTAATGGACAAGATGGTGAGCCACTTCGAACGTTGGCACTATGAAGGAGGATATCGAAGGCTTAGAATCTTCTGCGGCATACTTCCAGTACCTACGAGAGAGGAAGGGTACGATGCTTGGAGAGAGGCAGCCGTACAACACTCGAGGAGTGGCGGTGCCCAGAGCACATAAAAAAACAAAGGATAGTGGAGAGTTTGCGCGGCCCTGCCATGGGAATCATACACGCCACTAGGAGAAGTAATCCTAATGCTACGCTGAAAGATTATTTCAATGCCCTCGATTATTTCTTTGGGACATTAGAGGACGTAGGGGACATTCTAGCTCGACTGAATCAGACCTATCAGTAACCCGCTGAAACACTTACCAACTATATTTACAGGCTAGACAAAGCTTTATACAAACTCCTGGATAAGGGAGGGATTGAAGCATCTGAAATTGACGGTAGACGCCTTAAACATCTGCTGAGAGGAGCTTTGACCAATAGTCCGGTCGCACAACGATTGAGGTGCAGTGCGGTCGGGGCCTGGCCTTCCACCCTTAGTGAACTAATAAAAGAAGTAAAGCTTGAAGAGGTTCAAATCGAGAATCGGGAAAGGAGCCTTAAAAGAGTGAAGGTGGTGGTACCATTGGCAGAGACCCATACAGACAGTGAAAAGCTGTACAAGCTGCTAGAGGAACAGAATAAAAAATTGGACCAGCTAATAACACTACAGAATACTTTGGCAGTGCGATCCACTCGCGGGAGAGGGAGAGGCTTCGGACGACGTATGGATAATCGTGATCACATCACATGCTATCGTTGTAGACAATTAGGACATAGGTCATTTGAGTGTTCTCAAGGCAGAAATTTCGAGAGAAACCCCAGCTCCCATGGAGGGCGGAGTGATAGTCGGAAAACATCGAAGGGGCGTCGGTGAACCCCGCATCGACCCCCCACCAATAATAGTGTGCACAATGTGGGATACCCAGTGGCCTGACACCATCCCCGAAGGAATGCTGGGAAAGGCCCCCTTAGTACCAGCATTTGTCAACGGCCATGCCTGTATGGTACTATTGGACAGTGGCTCACAGGTGTCTATTATTTTTGAGGGCTGGTATCAACAACACTTACCTGACATACCAATAACGCCAGCCGATGGACTAGTACTCTGGGGATTAAGTAGTCAAAAGTACCCCTATCTGGGATACGTCGTGACTCATAGAATTCCCTTCAATAGTAACGGATTACCAAACACCGTTTCCATTCATTGCCCTAGTTTGTCCTGATCCGCCCGGAGATAGAGATGCAGACACCATCATTGTCGGGACCAACTCCAATCTCTTCAGGACCCTTTCAGACTGGTGTTTGGAGCAAGACCGTGGAAGTAAATCTGTGAGTGTAGAGAGTTTGTCCTTATCCGCAGTTACGACCCAAGACGACTGTGTTGCACCCGTCGCACCGAATACAGAGCTTGTGGATGTGGGTAATGACCGTTTCCTCTCGAAAATCCAGAAGTCTTTCCAGGACAGTGATATTAGTCCACAGGAACAAGAACAACTGGTGGAAGAACTTCAAACAAGGAAACAGGTTTTTTCCATAGATGAATGGGAACTGGGAACTGCGGTAGGAGTGGAACATCACATTACACTGAGTGATACTACACCATTTAGAGAGAGGTCCTGTTGGTTGGCCCCAGCAGACTTTGATGACGTAAGGCAACATCTAAAGAAATTGCTTGAAAACCATGGAATAGCCGATTCCGAGAGCCCCTATGCGTCTCCAATTGTAGTGGCGCGTAAGAAGAACGGAGGCATTCGGCTTTGTATCGACTACCATACCCTAAACAACCGTACCATTACTGACCAGTATACGGTGCCTAGAGTGGAGGAGGCGTTAGACTGCCTACAAGGTAGTCATTGGTTCTCGGTATTGGACATGCGGTGCGGATACTACCAGATACCTATGAGACCTGAGGACAGAGCAAAGACTGCGTTCATATGCCCCATTGGATTCTTCGAGTTTCTCAAAATGCCACAGGGAGTGAAAGGGGCCCCTCCCACGTTCCAACGAACTATGGAGCAAACCATCGGAGACATGTGCTATAGGGAGGTGTTGGTGTACTTAGATGATATCATCGTCTTTGGAAAAACCCTCTCAGAACATAATTGTTGAAAGTGTTGGATAGACTACAAAAGAAGGGCCTTAAGTTATCCATTGATAAATGTAAACTGTGCCAGACCACTTTGAAGTACTTGGGGCACATTGTCAACCGGGAGGGAGTCTCGACTGACCCCGATAAGACCGAAGCAGTGCGGCGGTGGCCTCGCCCGAAGAATTTGAAGGATCTGTGCTCTTTTCTGGGGTTTTGTGGCTACTATCGGCGATTTGTACCACAGTACTCTAAGATAGCTCGCCCTCTCACCGCGCCCGGAGCGACCCGGCGGGAGAAATCAGCTGAAGGTCTCCGTATTTGAGCTCCATAGCTTACCTGATCCAAGCGCCGGAGAGTACGGAGCTGGGGGAGTGACGGCTGAACGAAACCGACGCCCAGGAGGAGGAGCTGTCTGTGGGAGGCTTCACCCCGTTTGGTTTTTCCTGAGAAAAAAGGTGTGAGTACCCACTCGGGAGCCGCCCAGAAATAAGAGGGTCCCACCGAGACACGCCCCATCCCCTGTAATAAAGTGAATAGCAGCGTTGGAGAAAGTGAGAGGCAGGTAGCTAGCTGCTAGACAGCGTACATGACCACACACAGTGGCACAGTTGACGAGCCAGTGCAGCAGGCTATAGGACAGGATATACAGGGAGAGCAGTTACCCTCTGTTACCTCCGGACAGTGAAGGAAAGCGTCCTAAGCACTCACATAGAGAGATCACCCAATGAACTGTACATTCCTATTATTACGCCTTCAACAGAGTAGTTCATCCGTCTAGTCCTGCGAATTATAGAGTCAATTAATAAAGCCTCTGGCATTACAATATACCAGTTCATCCCGGATGACTGTATCAATGCCCCAATCATCTGCGACATCACTAGTGAGGCTAACATCCAGTGTCACAGTCACTACTTCAGCTTAGAACATTGACCCTGATACATTGAAAGCCATATTGAGGCAGCCGAAAGAGATTGTGGACATATGTTTCAACGCTTCAAGGTAACAGGATAACACATCGCCACTAGCACAGTCTTATTGCTCGCTGCTGATCAGGAGCCACCGAGGAGTGATAGTAGGAGTATTAAGAGTATAAAAAACCCTGGGGTCTATTACAGTGCACTGACTATAAAATATATTTGCAAATATATAATTTTGGGTAGACTTTGGGGAATAGGGGTAAGACAACCAATCCATTATACTGTATTATAATTATCAGAATTATATGTATGTCTAATTGAAGCTCAGTATATCACCGTGCTGTTTAAATATACGGTTAAGCCAAAGTAAGTAAAGCTAAGTCTTGTTGTATTGAGAATATTTTTGTGTCCGTTCCTGCACCTCGAGTGGAGACGGGAAGGAATCAGGTGAGACCAGGTATTTCCCTTCACTACTGTTCACCTGACCGAATAGCATCCCTGAGGAAAAGGCCGAAAACGGGACGTATTCGAGGGTTTTCTCAAACTTGCCCTATACCACCTTATTAACCATTGTGGTACAAAGGTTTGAGTGGAGGCACTTATACATTTACTACTTACATCACCGGGAGTACGGGTTACAATTAAATGATTTGATAGCTGCCGCTGTCTTTTCATTGGCCGACTTCCTCACTGGTCCCTGCAACTTACTGTCACGAACCGATCTCTCACCTCTGCGGGTTCTGGGGTTCATCCGTTGCCGGTGCGGTTGCTCGCGGTGCTGTGCGGCCGTGTGGGGACGCGGCGTGATCAGTGGCACAGGTGATGCAGGATCTGGGAGCTGGGAGTGCGGGGACCAAATGGCCAAAGGCACCGCTGTGTGTCTGCAGTATAGGAGGCGGCCATGTTGGAGACCAAATAAGCAATACAGAGCACTTGTGAAAACACCTGTGGGTAAGTGTAAGCCAATCCCGTGCTTGTGCTGCCTTTAAGTAGGCTGGGATTATGCTACTTTGGGCCAGTGCTTTGTTGTATCTACTCTATGCCCTAGCTCTGTGCTCTCTCCGTGCATTCCTGTGTGATTCCCGTGGTCCAGATATCGCCTCCGCTCCCAGAGGTCCGTCTGCAGCCTTCACTGCTAAAGATCCTCCAGCTCCCTGCTGTGCTGTCAGTCAATCACTCTCCCAGTGGCAAACAAGTGGATTCCCAGAGTCTTGCAAGAGGTTACCCTGTCTGCCTGCTTCAACCACACAGACTTTGGAGGATTCTACTAACATCAGCTGTTCGTTTGCTCTGCTCTAAACTTAACCCACTCATCACCATTGTCGTCTGCTGCAGTTTCACATTGATCTTCAGAACTCGCAAGTAACCCATTTCAGTACTGTATTTTCTGTGTTGCTACAATCAAGGACAATTCTTCACAGCCTTTCAGTTAAATCTCTAAACTTCATTACAAATCTCTACAGTTACTTATTTATGTCTGCATTATCCAGTTAACACACTTTACAGTTCAGCATCAAATCTGGTTTCTTTTGGACAATTCATCATTCTTTCACAAGCCTGCTTAAAACTCAGTTCTATGAACATTTCCTCAATGTATCTTTAAGATTGTTCCTGCTTATCATTTCTACCACTTTATGCAATACGTCAGTTTATATATGATGATTAATAATTTGTCATTTAACTCCTTACTGGAATTGTTGCTTACAATAAATATATGAAACGAAACTTTCTTCGTCCTCCCTGCTTTCTTCATACCCCAGCACCTACACCTTTGGTTGGTCCAGGGTTAACGGATTCACAAAAACACCCGGCCCTGACACTTACAAATCACACCCTCTTTACTATACTGAATATACACATTTTACAAGTGTCACACCCAAGATTAGAAACCACAACCTATTACACTGGAAGCAGACACCTTACTGATGAAGCTGTTCGCTCCTGTATAGGAAATATGAGAATTTTAACTATATGAAGATACTTCTCTGACAATTACACGTAACTTTGTATAGTTAGAATTTTCATGCTTCCTCTACAGGAGCAAATAGCTCCATCAGTAAAGTGTCTGCTGTTAGTGTAACAGATCATGGGTTCTAATCCTGGGTATGACTGCTAAGAAATGTCTTTTATTTTAAATCACACAATTAAATGTATAAATACAGTACATACATATTTTTTTTTCAGAACGCTACATACACATACACACACTTACTTATCTTAATATAGGAAATAGGGGGCACCAATATTTATCTTGCCTCCGGGCAACTGGGACGAACTTATGCCACTGGAGGGGAGAGGGGGAGTGGTTGGTCACAGGGAGGGTAAGGTTTATCAGTCAGGTGACCCTGGGCCTGGTGGTTGAGGGGCTGTAGGAGATGCTCAGCACTGAGAAGAATACTGGGACCCCCTGGTCTCCCACAATGTAAAGCAGCATCACCCCACGGTACTCACTGCTGAGCAAGACACAGCTCTGGCAGCGAGGGAGAGAGCAGCAGCAGCAGCCGGGATCCCCGGACGCACAGACACATAGAAAGTAGCTCCCAGTAGCACTAGTGCTGACCACTCAGCGCCTCGTCACACTGCAGCCTCAACGTTCAGTTTGCAGCATATCAGGGGTGCGCTGCTCCCGGCTACTGGCACACGGAAGTGCCTGCTAGCCGGAGTGCGGTAGCTAGCTGGCCTGGTCCATCCCACAGGAATGCAGCAACATAACTGTGGAGAGATTATACATTGCTACTGTACTTGTGATGGTGGGGTGGGGCCTCAGATGGCCACTGGCCAGCTGCTATAGCAAGATTTTTTTTTTTGTCTACAGCAGCCCAGCAGATGCTGTGGGCCTATTTTGAATGGGGGGCTTGGAGCTGCAGCTCCATCCGCCCCATTGTTAATCCGGCCCTAGTCCTACTTACATTCCTGACTGGGTAGTACATAGTTCAAGCTGCATAGTATTAATCCTGAAAGTACTGAGAAGAACAGCGACTAAGTTTATTGCTCTGAACACAGGGGGGGTCATTCCGAGTTGATCGATCGCTGCCGTTTTTCGCAGCATATCGATCAGGCTAAAAATCGACTGTTCTGCGCATGCATATGGGCCGCAGGGCGCACGCGCCAAGTCATTTCCCACAAAACTAAGCAATTTTACACAGGGGCGAGCAACGCTTTTCAGTCGCTCTGCTGATCGGTGTGTGATTGACAGGAAGTGGGTGTTTCTGGGTGGTAACTGACCGTTTTCCGGGAGTGTGCTAAAAAAACGCAGGCGTGTCAGGCTAAAACGCAGGAGTGGCTGAGAAAACGGGAGAGTGGCTGGCCGAACGCAGGGCGTGTTTGTGACGTCAAAGCAGGAACTAAACGGACTGAGGTGATCGCAATCTAGGAGTAGGTCTGGAGCTACTCAGAAACTGCAGGAAAAGATTTTCGAGCAATGCTACTAATCTTTCGTTCACACTTCTGCTAAGCTAAGATACACTCCCAGAGGGTGGTGGCCTAGCGTGTGCACTGCTGCTAAAACAGCTAGCGAGCGATCAACTCGGAATGAGGGCCAGTGACTGCTCTAATAACCCTTGCATGTGCTTGACTGGAGAGCAACACACAACAAGATCTCTATGAAAGTCTATTTAAAATCGGACTGCAGGTTAATACCAATAAAGTGACTGCTACATTAACATTATTTGTGAAAGGCGGACTAACAGCTACACAGAGGATATATAGTTATATAGTTACATAGTCAGTGAGGTTGAAGAGAGGCAAAATGCCCATCGGGTTCAACCTGTATTCTGTGTTAATCTGTTCATATTATAATGCGCCTGCTGAAGTAATGGTTTAGTACCAATTGACAGCTATGGTTCTTACCACTCCCAGATAATTTAATGTCAATATGTGAAATGCTATAGCCCTGGATACATTTTCCAGTTAGGAATTTGTCCAATCCATTTTTAAATACATTTATAGAGTCTGCCATTATTACCTTCTCCGGCAGGGAGTTCCAAATCTTTATTGCCCTTACCGTAAAGAACCCTTTCCTACGTTGTGTACGGAATTTTCTCTCCTCTAGCCTAAGCAAGTGCCCACGCGTCCTATACAGATTCTTTTAATAAACAAATCCGCTGCTAGCTCCTTGTAATGACCCTTTACATATTTGAAGATCTTAATAATGTCTCCTCTCAGTCACCTCTTTTCTAGTGTATGTATACATATTTAACCTAGTAAGCCTTTCCTCATACTCCAGAGACTCTAACCCTTTAATCAATTTAGTAGCTCTTCTTTGAACTCTTTCTAGTTCCCCGATATCTATTTTGTAATACGGTGCCCAGAACTGAACACAATATTTCAGGTGCGAATGTACCAATGATTTGTACAGTGGCAGAATTACATCCTCGTCCCTTGTCTCAAAGCCCTGTTTTTTAATGTACGCAAGCACTTTACTTTCCTTCTTTGCTGCAATTTGACAATGTGTACTGTTATTAAGCCTATTATCTATGAGCAGTGCACCCCCAAATCTTTTTCCACCATAGTTACCCCTATATTTTCCCCATCTGGAGTGTAGGATGCAAGTGTGTTTTTTGTTACAAAATGCATAACTTTGCATTTTTCTATATTGAACCTCATTCTCCATTTAGACACCCAGGCAGAGCCGGCCATAGGCATAGGCAAACTAGGCAATTGCCTAGGGCATTTGATATTCCTAGGGGCATCAGCAGCTTCTGCTGATTAAAATGATATGCGGCATGCATATATTCTGTCTGTAGCATTTCATATGCAGATACAGCCACAGTCTCACACAGTATATAGGCATGCTGCATATCATTTTAATCAGCAGAAAGTGCTTGTGCATCCTAGCCACATAGCAATGCATTTTCATTAAAGAAAAGGTGCCCGATGTTAGCATTGAAGCAAGATTTATGAGGACACATCTGTATCCAAGCAGAGGCAGAGGTCACAGTGTTAGTGGCAGTGTGAGTGCTGTGTGCATGTGAGTGGGTTGGTTGTGCAGTAGTGTTCAGAATATGTGTGAGGAGCATTATGTGTGTCATGTAAAAATGCATTAATAATAATGTGCAACATACGTGTAAGGGGCACTATGTGTGTCATTATCTGTATAAGGGCATTAATAATGTGCAGCATATGTGCAACAAGGTACTACTGTATGTGTGTCATTATGTGTAAAGGGGCACTAATAATGTGCATCAAATGTGTAGGTGGCACTATGTGTGTCATTATGTGTATAAGGGCATTAATAATGCGCGGCATATGTGTAAGGGACATTATGTGTAAAAGGGCATTAATAAAGGGTGTCATAATGTGTAAGGCGCATTACTGTGTGGAATTATGTGTATAAATGCATTACTGATGTGTGGAATTATGTGTATAAGGTGATCTACTATGTGGCGTTGCGTATAGAAAGGGCACTACTGTGTCATCTAATGTGAATAAAGAGCAATATGGTGTGGTGTAATGTGAATAAGGAGCAATTCAGTGTGATGTAATGTGAATAAGGAGCTCTTCTGTGAGGAGTAATGTTTATAAGGTAAAGTGATACTACTGTGGGATGTAATATGAATTATGGACACTATCGCATAATCAATGTGAATAAAGTTGCAGTACTGTGTGGCGTAATTGGAATTGGGGTTTCTATTGTGTGGCCATGCCCCTTGCCAGCAAAAACACACCCATTTTTTGGCTGTGCGCCAAATGTGCGAGCTGTTCCTATTTAAAGTATAGTGGTTACAAACACCAAAATAAGGACTGTAATGGGTGATGGTGCTGGGAAAGAGGTGCAAGGTCAGAGGCGGAAACAGCGGTGGTGCTAGGGGGCACCAGCCAAAATCTTGCCTAGGGCATCATATTGGTTAAGGCCGGCTCTGCACCCAGGTTTCCAGTTTAACTAAGTCATTCTGTAGAGACTCCACATTGCCTTCTGAATTAATTACCTTACACAGTTTAGTATCATCTGCAAAGATTGACACTGTGCTTTCCAGGCCTATTCCTAGATCATTTATAAATATAGTGAACAGCAGTGGGCCTAGAACAGACCCTTGTGGTATTCCGATGACTACTGGTGCCCAGCTGGAGAACATCCCATTGACCACTACTCGTTGCACTCTGTTATCCAGCCAATTACTTATTCATGTTCAAACAGTATATCCTAGGCCTAGTTCCCCTCATTTGTTGATCAGTCTCCTATGAGGCACTGTATCAAAGGCTTTTGCAAAATCTAAATACACCACATCCACTGCTTTTCCCTGATCAAGATTCTCGCTCACTTCCTCGTAGAAGCTAATTAAGTTGGTTTGACATGATCTGTCCCTTACAAACCCATGCTGACTTTTGCTAATAAACTTAGTAGCCTGTAGGTGATCCCCTATGCTATCCCTCAAAATGCCTTCCAATATTTTACCCACTATAGAGGTTAAAGTAACTGGTCTATAGTTTCCAGGATTATTTTTATTTCCCTTTTTAAATAAAGACACTACCTCAGCTATGCGCCAATCCCTTGGTACCATGCCTGATCTAATTGAACTATGGAAAATCAAGTATAGGGGTTTTGCAAGCTGTAACCTAAGCTCCAAAATAAATCTCGGATGAAAACCATCTGGGCCTGGTGATTTATTAATCTTCACGTTACTTAGTTTCTCCAGGACTACTTCCTAACTTAAACAAGCATCAAGCCAAGAGTCATTACCTTCACTGTCGTTATGCACTAATGTCACTGGCTCATCCTCCCTGGTGAATACTGAGGGGAAAAAAATTGTTCAATATTTCCGCTTTTAATTTGTCATCGTTTATCAAAGCTCCCAATTCATCTTTTAATGGGCCTACGTTCTCCTTTAACCTTTTACTGTTTATATATTTATAAAACTTTTTAGGATTGGTTTTACTCTCTATAGCGATTTGCTTTTCATTTACTATTTTTGCTGCCCTTATGACTGTTTTGCATCTTTTATTGCATTCCTTGTAATACCGGATTGACTCCTCCCCTCCATTACATTTAAATGTTTTGAAAGCACTCCTCTTATTAGCCATTGCTTCCTTGACCTCCTTATTAAGCCACATTGATTTGTGTTTAGTACTCCTGCGTTTACTGCTCATGGGAATGAATTTGTGAATATTGCTTTCAAGCAACCCTATTAAAGCATCCCACATTTCCGATGTGTCCTTGCCTTAAAACAAAACTTCCCAGTCGATGTCGTTTAGTGCCCGTCTCAGCATATTGAAGTTAGCTCTTCTAAAGTTAAATGTTTTGGTTTCTCTCTTATAGCTATGTTTCTTGAAACTGATGTCGAATGTGATCATATAGTGATCACTGTTTCCCAAGGTCTCCCCAACTTTAGTGTTTGATATAATGTTCACATTATTGGTAATAACAAGTTCCCCCATTCCTGCTGCTTTTTCAATTCGGTGTAAGAGTTGTTCCTCATCGTGTACGCTAATATCCGGTTGCTTGTAGCACGTGCCAATGACTAGTTTTTTTGCCTCTGTGCCCCCACTTGTGATCTCAACCCATAGCAACTCCACGTTTTCTCCTGCCTCCTCGAAAGTACCCTCAATTGAGTTTGGTTTTAGAGATGGTTTAACAAAGAGACATACCCCTCTTCCCTTTTTGGTAGACCTGTCTCTCCTGAAAAGAGAATATCCCTCCAAATTCGCAACCCAGTCGTGAGAGCCGTCCCACCATGTTTCCATAATACCTATAATATCATACTGAGACTTTGATACAAGCCATTCCAATTCCCCCATTTTACCCGATAGGCTTCTTGCGTTCGCAAGCATACATCTTATCTTAGCATCTCCCATGCCCGTTTGTTTTAATGGTATCTTATCTATAAATACAAGTGCCTATCTAGAATTACTCTTACCGACTGTTAATCTCTTCCCTCCCTTTCTACCCCATCATACTTAATACAGCTACTCTCACTGATATTTATACCCCTCCCCCTGATGTTAGTATCTTCCTTTATCCTATGGACAACATTTTCTATATACCGTATTGTTGTGCAATAATCATCAGTAGGTAATAAATTTGGAATATCTTGGGCAATACCCATGTCAGTAATTCCGGTGTCAATACCCATGCAGATACTCTTGCCCTTGCATGCTGATCTTTCACTCCCCCCTTCTCCTCCCCCAAATTGTTCACTACCCCGATCCTTACTGTTCTCTTTGTTTGTCCCGTAGCTTCTAGAGATGAGCGGGTTCGGTTTCTCTGAATCCGAACCCGCCAGAACTTCATGTTTTTTTTCACGGGTCCGAGCGACTCGGATCTTCCCGCCTTGCTCGGTTAACCCGAGCGCGCCCGAACGTCATCATGACGCTGTCGGATTCTCGCGAGGCTCGGATTCTATCGCGAGACTCGGATTCTATATAAGGAGCCGCGCGTCGCCGCCATTTTCACACGTGCATTGAGATTGATAGGGAGAGGACGTGGCTGGCGTCCTCTCCATTTAGATTATAAGAGACTGAGAGAGATTTACTGGAGCTGACTAGGAGGAGTACTGTTACTGTAGAAGTGTAGAGACTGAGTGGAGAGAGTTTACTAGTGAGGACAGTGCAGTTTACTTTATAATCCGTTCTCTGCCTGAAAAAAGCGATACACAGCACACAGTGACTCAGTCACATACCATATCTGTGTGCACTGCTCAGGCTCAGGCCAGTGTGCTGCATCATCTATTATCTATATATAATATTATATATATCTGTCTGACTGCTCAGCTCACACAGCTTATAATTGTGGGGGAGACTGGGGAGCACTACTGCAGTGCCAGTTATAGGTTATAGCAGGAGCCAGGAGTACATAATATATTATATAGTAAGTGACCACCAGACACACAGTGCAGTTTATTTAATATATCCGTTCTCTGCCTGAAAAAAGCGATACACACAGTGACTCAGTCAGTCACATACCATATCTGTGTGCACTGCTCAGGCTCAGGCCAGTGTGCTGCATCATCTATATATATTATATATCTGTCTGACTGCTCAGCTCACACAGCTTATAATTGTGGGGGAGACTGGGGAGCACTACTGCAGTGCCAGTTATAGGTTATAGCAGGAGCCAGGAGTACATATTATATTAAAATTAAACAGTGCACACTTTTGCTGCAGGAGTGCCACTGCCAGTGTGACTGACCAGTGACCTGACCACACTGACCACCAGTATAGTTAGTAGTATACTTATATTGTGATTGCCTGAAAAAGTTAAACACTCGTCGTGTGACTTCACTTGTGTGTTTTTTTTTTTTTTATTCTATAAAAATAAAACTCATTCTGCTGACAGACAGTGTCCAGCAGGTCCGTCATTATATAATATATAATATATACCTGTCCGGCTGCAGTAGTGATATATATATATTTTTTATATCATTTATCATCCAGTCGCAGCAGACACAGTACGGTAGTTCACGGCTGTGGCTACCTCTGTGTCTCTGCACTCGGCAGGCAGTCCGTCCATAATTGTAATACCACCTAACCGTGGATTTTTTTCATTCTTCTTTATACATACATAGTTACATAGACATCTTCTCTTTATCAACCAGTCTATATTAGCTGCAGACACAGTACAGTACGGTAGTTCACGGCTGTGGCTACCTCTGTGTCTGCACTCGGCAGGCAGTCCATCCATAATTGTATACCACCTAACCGTGGTTTTTTTTCATTCTTCTTTATACATACATAGTTACATAGACATCTTCTCTTTATCAACCAGTCTATATTAGCTGCAGACACAGTACAGTACGGTAGTTCACGGCTGTGGCTACCTCTGTGTCTGCACTTGGCAGGCAGTCCGTCCATAATTGTATACCACCTAACCGTGGATTTTTTTCAGTCTTCTTTATACATACATAGTTACATAGACATCTTCTCTTTATCAACCAGTCTATATTAGCTGCAGACACAGTACAGTACGGTAGTTCACGGCTGTGGCTACCTCTGTGTCTGCAGTCGGCAGGCAGTCCATAATTGTATACTAGTATCCATCTCCATTGTTTACCTGAGGTGCCTTTTAGTTGTGCCTATTAAAATATGGAGAACAAAAATGTTGAGGTTCCAAAATTAGGGAAAGATCAAGATCCACTTCCACCTCGTGCTGAAGCTGCTGCCACTAGTCATGGCCGAGACGATGAAATGCCAGCAACGTCGTCTGCCAAGGCCGATGCCCAATGTCATAGTACAGAGCATGTCAAATCCAAAACACCAAATATCAGAAAAAAAAGGACTCCAAAACCTAAAATAAAATTGTCGGAGGAGAAGCGTAAACTTGCCAATATGCCATTTACCACACGGAGTGGCAAGGAACGGCTGAGGCCCTGGCCTATGTTCATGGCTAGTGGTTCAGCTTCACATGAGGATGGAAGCACTCAGCCTCTCGCTAGAAAAATGAAAAGACTCAAGCTGGCAAAAGCAGCACAGCAAAGAACTGTGCATTCTTCGAAATCCCAAATCCACAAGGAGAGTCCAATTGTGTCGGTTGCGATGCCTGACCTTCCCAACACTGGACGTGAAGAGCATGCGCCTTCCACCATTTGCACGCCCCCTGCAAGTGCTGGAAGGAGCACCCGCAGTCCAGTTCCTGATAGTCAGATTGAAGATGTCAGTGTTGAAGTACACCAGGATGAGGAGGATATGGGTGTTGCTGGCGCTGGGGAGGAAATTGACCAGGAGGATTCTGATGGTGAGGTGGTTTGTTTAAGTCAGGCACCCGGGGAGACACCTGTTGTCAGTGGGAGGAATATGGCCGTTGACGTGCCAGGTGAAAATACCAAAAAAATCAGCTCTTCGGTGTGGAGGTATTTCACCAGAAATGCGGACAACAGGTGTCAAGCCGTGTGTTCCCTTTGTCAAGCTGTAATAAGTAGGGGTAAGGACGTTAACCACCTCGGAACATCCTCCCTTATACGTCACCTGCAGCGCATTCATAATAAGTCAGTGACAAGTTCAAAAACTTTGGGTGACAGCGGAAGCAGTCCACTGACCAGTAAATCCCTTCCTCTTGTAACCAAGCTCACGCAAACCACCCCACCAACTCCCTCAGTGTCAATTTCCTCCTTCCCCAGGAATGCCAATAGTCCTGCAGGCCATGTCACTGGCAATTCTGACGAGTCCTCTCCTGCCTGGGATTCCTCCGATGCATCCTTGCGTGTAACGCCTACTGCTGCTGGCGCTGCTGTTGTTGCCGCTGGGAGTCGATGGTCATCCCAGAGGGGAAGTCGTAAGCCCACTTGTACTACTTCCAGTAAACAATTGACTGTTCAACAGTCCTTTGCGAGGAAGATGAAATATCACAGCAGTCATCCTACTGCAAAGCGGATAACTGAGGCCTTGACAACTATGTTGGTGTTAGACGTGCGTCCGGTATCCGCCGTTAGTTCACAGGGAACTAGACAATTTATTGAGGCAGTGTGCCCCCGTTACCAAATACCATCTAGGTTCCACTTCTCTAGGCAGGCGATACCGAGAATGTACACGGACGTCAGAAAAAGACTCACCAGTGTCCTAAAAAATGCAGTTGTACCCAATGTCCACTTAACCACGGACATGTGGACAAGTGGAGCAGGGCAGGGTCAGGACTATATGACTGTGACAGCCCACTGGGTAGATGTATGGACTCCCGCCGCAAGAACAGCAGCGGCGGCACCAGTAGCAGCATCTCGCAAACGCCAACTCTTTCCTAGGCAGGCTACGCTTTGTATCACCGCTTTCCAGAATACGCACACAGCTGAAAACCTCTTACGGCAACTGAGGAAGATCATCGCGGAATGGCTTACCCCAATTGGACTCTCCTGTGGATTTGTGGCATCGGACAACGCCAGCAATATTGTGTGTGCATTAAATATGGGCAAATTCCAGCACGTCCCATGTTTTGCACATACCTTGAATTTGGTGGTGCAGAATTTTTAAAAAAACGACAGGGGCGTGCAAGAGATGCTGTCGGTGGCCAGAAGAATTGCGGGACACTTTCGGCGTACAGGCACCACGTACAGAAGACTGGAGCACCACCAAAAACTACTGAACCTGCCCTGCCATCATCTGAAGCAAGAAGTGGTAACGAGGTGGAATTCAACCCTCTATATGCTTCAGAGGTTGGAGGAGCAGCAAAAGGCCATTCAAGCCTATACAATTGAGCACGATATAGGAGGTGGAATGCACCTGTCTCAAGTGCAGTGGAGAATGATTTCAACGTTGTGCAAGGTTCTGATGCCCTTTGAACTTGCCACACGTGAAGTCAGTTCAGACACTGCCAGCCTGAGTCAGGTCATTCCCCTCATCAGGCTTTTGCAGAAGAAGCTGGAGGCATTGAAGAAGGAGCTAAAAGGGAGCGATTCCGCTAGGCATGTGGGACTTGTGGATGCAGCCCTTAATTCGCTTAACAAGGATTCACGGGTGGTCAATCTGTTGAAATCAGAGCACTACATTTTGGCCACCGTGCTCGATCCTAGATTTAAAGCCTACCTTGGATCTCCCTTTCCGGCAGACACAAGTCTGCTGGGGTTGAAAGACCTGCTGGTGACAAAATTGTCAAGTCAAGCGGAACGCGACCTGTCAACATCTCCTCCTTCACATTCTCCCGCAACTGGGGGTGCGAGGAAAAGGCTCCGAATTCCGAGCCCACCCGCTGGCGGTGATGCAGGGCTGTCTGGAGCGACTGCTGATGCTGACATCTGGTCCGGACTGAAGGACCTGACAACGATTACGGACATGTCGTCTACTGTCACTGCATATGATTCTCTCAACATTGATAGAATGGTGGAGGATTATATGAGTGACCGCATCCAAGTAGGCACGTCACACAGTCCGTACTTATACTGGCAGGAAAAAGAGGCAATTTGGAGGCCCTTGCACAAACTGGCTTTATTCTACCTAAGTTGCCCTCCCACAAGTGTGTACTCCGAAAGAGTGTTTAGTGCCGCCGCTCACCTTGTCAGCAATCGGCGTACGAGGTTACATCCAGAAAATGTGGAGAAGATGATGTTCATTAAAATGAATTATAATCAATTCCTCCGCGGAGACATTGACCAGCAGCAATTGCCTCCACAAAGTACACAGGGAGCTGAGATGGTGGATTCCAGTGGGGACGAATTGATAATCTGTGAGGAGGGGGATGTACACGGTGATATATCGGAGGGTGAAGATGAGGTGGACATCTTGCCTCTGTAGAGCCAGTTTGTGCAAGGAGAGATTAATTGCTTCTTTTTTGGGGGGGGTCCAAACCAACCCGTCATATCAGTCACAGTCGTGTGGCAGACCCTGTCACTGAAATGATGGGTTGGTTAAAGTGTGCATGTCCTGTTTTGTTTATACAACATAAGGGTGGGTGGGAGGGCCCAAGGACAATTCCATCTTGCACCTCTTTTTTCTTTAATTTTTCTTTGCGTCATGTGCTGTTTGGGGAGGGTTTTTTGGAAGGGACATCCTGCGTGACACTGCAGTGACACTCCTAGATGGGCCCGGTGTTTGTGTCGGCCACTAGGGTCGCTTATCTTACTCACACAGCTACCTCATTGCGCCTCTTTTTTTCTTTGCGTCATGTGCTGTTTGGGGAGGGTTTTTTGGAAGGGACATCCTGCGTGACACTGCAGTGACACTCCTAGATGGGCCCGGTGTTTGTGTCGGCCACTAGGGTCGCTTATCTTACTCACACAGCTACCTCATTGCGCCTCTTTTTTTCTTTGCGTCATGTGCTGTTTGGGGAGGGTTTTTTGGAAGGGACATCCTGCGTGACACTGCAGTGACACTCCTAGATGGGCCCGGTGTTTGTGTCGGCCACTAGGGTCGCTAATCTTACTCACACAGCTACCTCATTGCGCCTCTTTTTTTCTTTGCGTCATGTGCTGTTTGGGGAGGGTTTTTTGGAAGGGACATCCTGCGTGACACTGCAGTGCCACTCCTAGATGGGCCCGGTGTTTGTGTCGGCCACTAGGGTCGCTAATCTTACTCACACAGTCAGCTACCTCATTGCGCCTCTTTTTTTCTTTGCGTCATGTGCTGTTTGGGGAGGGTTTTTTGGAAGGGACATCCTGCGTGACACTGCAGTGCCACTCCTAGATGGGCCCGGTGTTTGTGTCGGCCACTAGGGTCGCTAATCTTACTCACACAGCTACCTCATTGCGCCTCTTTTTTTCTTTGCGTCATGTGCTGTTTGGGGAGGGTTTTTTGGAAGGGACATCCTGCGTGACACTGCAGTGCCACTCCTAGATGGGCCCGGTGTTTGTGTCGGCCACTAGGGTCGCTTATCTTACTCACACAGCGACCTCGGTGCAAATTTTAGGACTAAAAATAATATTGTGAGGTGTGAGGTATTCAGAATAGACTGAAAATGAGTGTAAATTATGGTTTTTGAGGTTAATAATACTTTGGGATCAAAATGACCCCCAAATTCTATGATTTAAGCTGTTTTTTAGTGTTTTTTGAAAAAAACACCCGAATCCAAAACACACCCGAATCCGACAAAAAAAATTCGGTGAGGTTTTGCCAAAACGCGTTCGAACCCAAAACACGGCCGCGGAACCGAACCTTCTAACCATCCTACCCCCAACCTCCTCCAACCTTCTAACCATCCTACCCCCCAGCAACGCAGCCCCCTCCTCATTCAGGTGCAATCCATCACGACAAAAAAGATGGCGCCTGACCGAGAATTCTGCCCAGTGTTCCAAGAACACAAATCCCTCCTACCTACACCAGTCTCTAAGCCACACATTTACCTCCCTAATCTCCCCCTGCCTCCCTGGGCTAGCGCGTGGCACTGCTAATATTTCGGAGAATATTACCCTAGATGTCCTTGCCTTAATTTTCTTGCCTAATTCCCTGTAGTATTTCTTAAGGACATTGCTGGTTCTTAATTGTTTTATTGATTTTATGGTTGTTTTCTCTTACGTCATAGGGGATACTGGGAATCCATTTAGTAGCATGGGGTATAGACTGATCCACTAGGAGTCATGGGCACTATAGACGTTTGATTATGTGTGCTGGCTCCTCCCTCTCTGCCCCTCCTACCAGACTCAGATTAGAAAATTTGCCAGGAGGAGCCGGTCACGTCTCTGAAAGCTCCTGAAGAGTTTTCTGCATTTATTTTTCTAAGTTTGTTATTTTCAGGCAGGAGTGGATGGCACTAGCCTGCCTGCTTCATGGGACTTAGGGGGGGCAGCCCAATCTCTCTAAAGGGTTAATGGTCCCATTCCCTGCTGACAGGATGCTAGCTCCTGAGGGAACTATTCGCAAGCCCCACCACGGTGAGCATACATTCCTGCAGCACGCCGCCACCCCTAACAGAGCCAGAAGAATGAAGAGTGGTGAGTACTAAGCCGGCATCCCGGTTAGCAGGTCGCCGGCCATTATGGCGGCATGAGGGTATGGAGACATACGGCTTTAAATGGGGCAGAGTCTCAGAGTCTGACTGTGTACACTACAGCATACTCAGTACCGAGACTGGAACCACAGCCATAAAAAGATGTTTACTCCATTTAATGCACATAGACACAGCCAGTATAAAGAAGAGCGGGAAGACCGCGTGCCATTGAAGGGGCGGGGCTTCACTATGACCGTATCCAGCAGCTCACAGGCGCCATTTTCTCTATTGCAGCTGACACAGACGCTGAGTGACAGGGATGCGCGGCTCCTCCGGTAGAGACTCCAGATTACTTCAGCGGTATCAGTGAGTCATAGCGGATGGGGAGCAACTTATCAGTGTACTTGGGGGGTAATTCAGAGTTGATCGCAGCAGCAAATTTGTTAGCAGTTGGGCAAAACTATGTGCACTGCAGGGGGGGGCAGATATAACATATGCAGAGAGAGTTAGATTTGGGTGTAGTGTGTTCAAACTGAAATCTAAATTGAGGTGTAAAGATAAAGCAACCAATATTTACCCTGCACAGAAACAAAATAACCCACCCAAATTTAACTCTCTCTGCAAATGTTATATCTGCCACACCTGCAGTGCACATGGTTTTGCCCAACTGCTAACAAATTTGCTGCTGCTATCAACTCGGAATTACCCCCTAAGTCCCTAATCTAGGTAATTAGTTTGCGACCCTGCAAAGCTTGGCATTAGCGATAAGGGCGCCGTGTGCTGGTTCCATAATCTCCCTGTGTCTCCCTGGAAGTGCTCTTTGTGGGTTGGGTATTTAACCTTTTCCTGGGTGTGCTGTCACTGCTACAGTATGTCAGGCAAAGAGTGTGTTTCATGTAAGGGACAGAGTTCCTCTTCTCCAGGGGATTCACTAGTGTGTACTCAGTGTAGTATCCCTTCCCAGGCTAGTGGGGCAGAACCAGCGTGGCTGGACTCCATTAGGGCAATGATTTCTACCATTTCTACTAAATTATCTCGCAATGAGAAAGAGACGCAATTCTTAAGACAGTCTATGGCTGAGTTTCAGAAAAAGGAATCAGTACCCAAACCAGCATCTCAGTCCCCTGCCAATTGTCTGCAAAAACATTCCTTGGCCTATTCCTGCACTCTGACTCTGATAATGAGGAGTCATAAATGGAGGAGGGTGAGGTGGACTCAGAGGTGGGGGAGTGTACTCTGTCACAGGGAATCGGTGCTCTCATAGATGCTATCAGGTAAGTCCTCAATATCCCTGATAAGGTGACAGTGGAGAGTGAGGAATCTTACTTTAATATAAAGAAAAACTCCTCAGCTACTTTTCCTGTGTCAAAGGAACTCAATACCCTGTTTGAAGAACCATGGGGTAATCCAGGTAAGAAATTTCAAATTCCTTAAAGGTTGTTATCATCTTTTCCTTTTCCTCCTGAGGATAGGAAAAAATGGGAAAATCCACCGATAGTGGATGCATCAGTCTCCAGGCTCTCACAGAATTTTGTATTGCCTGCCCCGGGTGCAGCCTCCCTAAAAGAAGCGGCTGATCGCAAAATTGAGAATATGCTCAAGTCTTTGTATACAGTTGCTGGGGTGGACCAGAGACCCACAATAGCATGTGGGTGGATTACACGAGCCATTGCTAAATAGTCGGGTAACCTAATTGAGGGGTTAGACACCTTACCTCAAGAGGAGATTGTTTTGATCCTGCAATATATACAGGACTCTGCGAACTTTATGGTGGAAGCCATAAAAGAGACAGGCTAGCTTAATGCACGCACTACAGCTATGGCAGTGTCAGCATGCAGAGGCTTATGGCTATGCCTGTGGACTGCGGATGTGGACTCCAGGAAAGGCGTGGAGGTCCTACCCTTCACAGGTGAGGCCTTATTTGGAGATGAACTAGACAAATATGGATCTCCAAAGCTACTGCGGGTAAGTCCACATACCTACCTTCTGCAGCTCCCCCAGCTAGGAAGGCCTATTCAGGATCCAATTTACAGTCCTTTTGGACTGCCAAGTTTAGGGCCAAGACCAGAGGTTCTTCTACCACCACCAGAGGTGCTAGAGGTAAACCACAAAAACCAGCTACTGCCGGTTCACAGGAACAGAGCTCAGGCTCTGCTTCCTCAATACCTTCCGCATGACAGTGGACCGCAATGCCTGGAAGACAGGCAGGTGGGAGCCCGGCTAAAAATCTTTAGTCACGTCTGGACAAGATCGTGCCAGGATCCCTGCGTTATAGACCTTATATCCCAGGGCTACAGACTGGAGTTCCAGGAGCTCCCACCTTACAGATACTTCAGATGAGGCTTACCAGTTTCACAAGAGGCAAGAATAACCTTACAGGACGCCATTCAAAAACTGTTACAGACCCATGTCATTGTTCCAGTTCCACCTCTTCTACAAAACAAGGGTTACTATTCCAGCTTGTTTGTAGTTCCGAAGCTGGACGGTTCGGTAAAACCAATTCTGAACCTCAAGTCGTTGAACCTGTACTTATGAGTGTTCAAATTCAAGATGGAGTCTCAGAGCGGTGATCTCAGGTCTGGAGGAGGGGGAATTCCAAGTGTCTCTGGATATCAAGGATGCATACCTTCACATTCCTATCTGGCCGCCTCATCAGGCTTATCTATGGTTTGCACTGCAGGACTGTCACTACCAGTTCCAGGCCCTGCCATTTGGTCTCTCCACAGCACCGAGGGTGTTCACCAAGGTGATGGCAGAGATTATGTTACTGCTCCGCACACAAGGAGTGAACATAATTCTGTACCTGGATGATCTTCTGATAAAGGCACCATCCAGGAAGCAGTTGTTGGAGAACATTGGTCTGTCATCCAGACTGCTCCTGGATCATGGGTTGATTCTGAACCTACCAAAGTCTCACCTAGAACCTAGAATGCAGAATCTTCATTTCCTGGGAATGATACTGGACACAGAGTCTCAGAAAGTATTCCTTACCTTGGAAAAGGCAATGATAATCCAGTCAATGGTTCGGGTTGCCCTGAAGCCAACCAGGATCTCGGTACATCTCTGCATACACCTTCTGGGGAAAATGGTGGCTTCTTACGAGGTGATCCAGTATGGAAGGTTTCATGCGAGGCCCTTCCAGCTGGATCTGTTGGACAAATGGTCCGGATCACTTCTTCACATGCACCAGAGGATTCATTTGTCCCCAAAAGCTAGGATATCCTTCCTGTGGTGGCTACAAACTTCTCACCTAGTCGAGGGTTGGAGGTTCAGGATTTAGAATTGGATTCTACTAACCACAGATGCAAGCCTCAGAGGTTGGGGTGCAGTCACCCAGGGGGTTCAGTCTCAGTGAAGATAATCAAGTCAGGAAGTCATGCTTCTAATAAACATCCTGGAACTCAGGGCTATCTACAACACCCTTCTGAAGGCCTCATTTCTTCTTCAGAATCAGGCCATTCAGGTCCAGTCGGACAATGTGATGGTGGTGAAGTACATAAACCGACAGGGTGGAACAAAAAGCAGAGCTGCAATGTCAGAGGTGTCAAGAATTCTCCTCTGGGCAGAAAAACACGTTGTGGCATTGTCGGCGGTCTTCATTCTGGGAGTAGACATGACATGCACCCGGGGGAATGGGGCCTTCACCTGGAGGTGAACGTGTGACGTGTCAGTGGGTATATCTACAAATCGACATGATTGCCTCTTGACTCAACAAGAAGCTCAAGCGGTATTGTTCCAGGTTGAGAGACCCGCAGGCTGTGGTGGTAGACGCCCTGACAAATCCGTGAGTCTACCATCTTGTGTACATGTTTCCTCCACTTCCTCTGGTCCTAAGAATTCTTAAAAGAATAAAAAGGGAAATGGTTCAAGCAATCCTCATTGCTCTGGACTTGCCACGAAGGGCCAGGTATGCGGATCTTCTCAAAATGCTGATCGAAGATCCATGGCCTCTACCTTTCTCATGAGGATCTTTTGCAACAGGGCCCGTTCATCTATCAAGACTTACCGCAGCTACGTTTAATGGCATGGAAGCTGATCAGCTGATTCTAGCCAGGAGAGGGATTCCTGACAAGGTCATCCCAACTATGTTCCAAGCCAGGAAGGGGGTAACGTCTAAACATTACTATCGTATCTGGAAGAAATATGTCTCTTGGTGTGAGAGCAGACAATATTCTGCAGTGGAATTTCATCTGGGACATTTCATGCTTTTTCTGCAGTCGGGAGTGGATGTGGGCCTACGTCTAGGCTCCATAAAAGTCCAGATTTCGGCCTTGTCTATTTTCTTTCAGAAACAATTGTCTTCTCTCCCGGAGATCTGTGTTCTGCACATCCAACCTCCCTTTGTGCCTCCCACAGCACCTTGGGATCTCAGTTTGGTGCTACAGTTCCTCCAATTGGACTGGTTTGAACCATTACAGGAGGTAGACGAAAAGTACCTTATGTGGAAGACTGTCACACTATTGGCCTTGGCTTCAGCAAGAAGTGTGTCGGAACTGGGGGCGTTGTCTTACAAGAGCCCATACTTGAGTTTCCATGAGGACAGAGCTGAACTCAGGACTCATCAGCAATTTCTTCCTAAGGTGGTGTCTGCGTTTCCCATCAACCAACCTATTGTGGTTCTGGTTGTTTTAGACGCTTCCACTACTTCAAAGTCCTTGGACAATGTAAGGGCTTTAAATGTGTATGTAAAGTGAACTGCTCATCACAGGAAATTGGACACGCTGTTCATTTTATATGATGCCAACAAGATTGGGTGTCCTGCTTCAAAGCAGTCAATTGCTCGCTGGATCAGACTCACTATCCAGCATGCTTATTCCACGACAGGCTTGCAAATTCCAAAATCTGTACAAGCCCACTCTACTAGGTCGGTGGGTTCCTCTTTGGCGGCTGCCCGGGGTGTCTCGGCATTACAGCTCTGCCGAGCAACTACTTGGTCGGGTTCGAACACGTTTGCAAAGTAGAGATGAGCGGGTTCGGTTTTACTCGGATTTACTCGGTTCTCAAAACGGCATCTTATTGGCTCACGGACGTCACATGTTTTGGATAGCCAATAAGAAACATCCGTATAAAACCGAACTGGCGTTAATTCTGGCGTTACATCCGAACCTGCTCATCTCTATTGCAAAGTTTTACAAGTTCAGTACCTTGGCCTCTGTGGACCTTCAGTTTGGTCAGTCAGTTCTGCAGGAACCTCTGCACTCTCCCACCCGGTTTGGGAGCTTTGGTACTTCCCCATGGTACTAAATGGATTCACCTAGGACGCAAGAGAAAATAGCATTTTAATTACGACCAGTAAATCCTTTTCTCGTAGTCCAAAGGGGATACTGGGCGCCCGGCCGGTGCTTCATTCTACCTGCACTGTTTTACTTGGTTTAGGTTATGTTGTTTGCTTCAGCTGTTGCTGTTCCTGTTTAAAGGTTTTGGTTAGCCTGGCTTTCCTCTTGTTATGGTTGTGCTGGTTCGAATTCTCACCACTTTCCTTTTCTATATCCTTCCCTCAAACTATGTCCGTCTCCTTGGGCACAGTTTCCTAGACTGAGTTTAGTAGGAGGGGCATAGAGGGAGGAGCCAGCACACCTAATCAAACTTCTATAGTGCCCTTGACTCCTAGTGGACCTGTCTATACCCCATGGTACAAAATGGATTCCCAGTATCCCCTACGGACTATGAGAAAAGGATTTACCGGTAGGTAATTAAAATCCAATTTTTTGTAAATACAGGGGTATCCCCACTCCACTTTTCACCCGCATTGCCTGAACCCAGACCAGCTCACACAACATCACAATTGGACAACACGATTCAGACCAGCATGATTCTTAGTAAATGTGCTATTTGTGGCGCAAAATGTTCAGGCAATAAGGGGCAATCATGGATAGCAGCCCAACATGAATCTTAGTAAATTTCCTTCCATGGTGCGTCGAAGTCAAAAAAATATTACATAAAGAGAACATACAAACTACACACATTATGAGTCGCTATACTTGCAAATATGCGCAGCCAGCACAGCAATATATGGTAACACACGCATTTACACGAACATGCCACAGAGATGGATTCGACACTTATTTCATACAGTACATAATTATAATAATATCAAGCGCCAGACATCATGATGATTTAAAATTATATCTAAAGAATTAATGTCATGAATGTGTATTATTTGAACGAAGCAAGATAGACCTGTCATATTTACTATTAAAACAACCAGCTTAATGTGTAGATTAATTTGATACTTGTTATTAAGTTGTAGGACAGTGCAACACGGAATTATGATTACATGTATAAAAGCTAAAATCACTTTTATTAGAACAATAGAAATTCCAAACAGGTAATGTACAGGAAACTTAGGCCAGCCCCCTTTGGACATCCCCAAGGCTGAACCTGTTCAGCATATACAAAGAAACTGGTGACTCATCGTGAATCCCTCCCCAGAAACTAGATAAAACATTGATCACAAAGGAGCTCAGTGGGTTTTTTGGTCTCAGAGGATGATAGACTTGCTGCCAGTTCAGTTTCTGTATTTATTTACAGAGAGAGAGGAAGACATAAGATACATTGGAGGGAATGGTAATTGTATCGCTGGCATGTAACTGAAACTGCATGTAACTGTATGTAATTGTATGTAACTATGTTTTAACTGCTTACTGTGTGAGTTGTATTCATGTAACTATAGGTATACTGTACTTTGTAATATATATTGAATCTATATCCTTTTAATAGCAAATATATACTTCGATGAGCTTTGGAACTCAGATAATGTGTGGGTGTATTGTTTTCTCTTATGGGATACAGTGTTTTGCGATGTACAGCGCACTTTTATCGTATATGGTAATAAGATGCGCCTGGCGTCTGCAATATATATTAGAGCGGGCATTTTAAATATTTGTGAGAAATCAATTTGGCATTCTTAGATGGGGGCTGGTCCGCGATATCACGTTCTTAATGATGCACTGTACATTATAAACGCGACGCTGTGGTCGATCAGCTTGTGATGGACGCATCATAAAAGCTGAGAAAATCATCATATCCATGTGTATTGTTGTGTTATTAGTAAGACGCTGATATGAAATTCAAGGGACAATGCGTTTCTCATAATATTTAAGATGCAAAAACGTATATTTTATTGTTGCAAAACAAGGTTCAAATAAGTTCTATTGTGTTTGATTCAGATTGGATTGCTTATCTGTTAAGTAGGGTTAAAAGTACATTTAAAAGTTGCTGCATAGCCTTGATATAGTTTTTATTTTTAACTCAGGACTAAAATAACTTCTGGTGCTTTTATGATGTGTGATTTCTTTGTGACAAAGGAAGCCGCATGGTCTGTCCTCCATTTTGGACTAACCACGTGGCCTGTCCACCATTTTTTGTAACCCTCATGGATGTGGGAGGGGGAGAAGCAGCGGCCATTTTGGGAAGGTCATTTTCTAAATGGCTGATTTTCACTGCTCAGAATAATCAGTTTGGTCACATCAAACACCACTTATGAGTTACCAATGCATTTATTTAACCCATGCCATAGTCAATTACAAATAGTTTCAGCTGGGCCTAGTGAGAGTTAAGCGATGAATACTTGATGTAAGAATTACACACAGATATAAAAAAAAAGTTTATTTTTTCTTTTACCTCTAGGATTTAGTTAAAATCTGCTTGCTAGTTTAGGATAGCCATTGAAATGTTAATTAACCTGTCCGACTACCCTCTTGAACAGGCATATGAACCTCTGTTGATATGCAAATTAGAAGCACTGAATGGGTAAATGAGTCTCATAGGAGACCAGTGAATGGTACATATATATAATATTATTATAATTATGTGTATATTTATATCAGTGTATGTTCTGCAAGATAGCTATCCAATCTGAATCATATCATTTAAATTATTGATTATTGCTAGAGTCATTATAGATCTGTGTGAAATAGGATACATTTGTTGCTATATAGTTAAAACTGAAATAACAGTATTTTAAGGAAGTTAGTATAAAGACACAAACGCAGGTCTGCATAAAAGTTTATACAGAACAAGTTGTGTCTAGTGGGCAATAGTTGTTAGTATTGCTCACATTTATAGAAGCTGTGTGATTTGTTGTATTGCGGACGCAGGGTTTTGTACACGTGTCTGGGGCAAAGTAAAGGACTGCGCACGCAGCGTAAGAGAGACACACGGTCGCGTGTTTGCGCAAAGTGCGTAAGAATGTGGGCGCTAAGTACAAATTATACAATAGTGTCGTTTAGTTCAAAGGTGGGATAGTAGACATTTAATACAATAGCACATAACTATCAGATTTCAAAAGCAGGTTACTCTAAATTTAGTTTAAAAACTGTATTGCCTTTGGGGTAAAGCTGCCTATCTGAATGAATCAAAATGTTCTGTACAGAAAAGACAAAGTGTACTTGAGCGAGCGAACGTAGGAGTGAGTGGAACTGAACCCCGAAAGTCGGGTCCCGTGGTACACCAAGTAAGCGGAGGCTTGGTGGCGTGAAGTGGCTGGTTCACGTTAATATAGATTGAAATACGCAAATCGTGAGGAGATATGCAGAGGAGCGTAATAGGGAATTGTGTATTGTGTAGTATTGAAGTAAAAGGGTTTTTTGTTATGCTCCGGCTGAGGTTTCGCAGCTTGTGATTCGATTCCAGTGGTCGTACGGCAGATAAGTAACAAGTACCTATATGCTGTGCGATTGGACCGCGCGTTTGTGGGTGCGATATATATAGCGCAACTGGATACCCCTTTACGAGCTTTTGCGTAAAATCGCGGTATCATTAGCGCTGTATAGAGCATACGCAAGCGTGATTTGTGTATAATAAAGTGCATAGGGAGTTTTCACTGGTCTCTCTCAGGAAAATCTCCAACGACCGATACTTTACTGGAAAGGGTAAGTTATTCCTAAAAACTTCCAGGAAATATAGGTCAGATAGGGCCCTAGGTTGGGTACATTGCCTTCGCTATCGACAGTGTATGGTAGTATTGGCTAACGTGGGCGTGAGCGAGTGAAAGCGCTAGGTGTCTTTCACCGTTTCTCTGCGGTGTGCATTGAGGACTGTGTTTATTGGCAAAAAGTCCGCGATGGGATCCAATTGCACAAGCAGTGGGCGTTTAGAAACTAGGGTTCAGGTTGAGTTGCCGTGGCCCAGGAGGTCTGTGAGGTTTATTATGTGCGAAAAATATGGGGGACACACGGAGGCATTTTGCAATGAATGGGTATGTATGACTGACAAAGATAGGGTACCATTCCCTAAAGTGGGCAGCTCTGAACCAGAGGTATTGCAGAACTTAAGGATAAGAATATGTCTGATAAAATCCCGAAAACAAAGGGTCAGACATACAAATTGTTTAAACCTGTGACAGCAAGAGGGGTTGGTGAGTTTGATCCTAAGGTATTGCAGGTGGTATGTCTAACCAAAGTCATATAAGACAAGAAGGGAAATATAAGAACTGTTTGAACTTGTAGCAACAATAAATAAGTAGGAAGAAAAAAAAAAAGAGAATGCAAGTACACCGCCATATGTAGATGTGGAAGCAGTTACGGCCAGCATACAAACTATAGAAAATAATAAAAATATGAAAAATATGACTGTAACCTATATATGTACTAAGGAATGTTGAAGTTTTATTTAGGAGAAGAAGGTGACCTGATTGTTTTCAGCCATTTCTCATGCACCCAGAGGAGTATCCAACTGGTAAAAGAAGAGTGTAGCCTGTGGGGAAAGTGGCTGAGACCAGTGGAACAGGTAAGTATGGTATCATTCGTGTACATATATAATAAAAAAATAAAATAAAATAAAAATAAAATATAATACAAAATAATAATAAAATAAATAAAACTAAAAAAATCAAGAAAGTAACGTCAGAAATGGAGAAAAAACCTGTCCGCACATTAGTATTTGCCAGTAGGAAAGCGGACAGAGACAAGGTAACCCCAGGGTATTTCTTTCAGTTACCATATAAGAAGTATTCATTCCTAGTAATGCCCCTAGTAAAGATGAGCTTGGAAATGTTTGTTGGACCACGTACAGACCCTTAATACGGGATGAGAAGGATTGAACAAAATACTTTGCATGACCTAGAAGCTTGTTAAACTTTTTTTTTGTTTTTGTCTCTTGCAGAAATAGAAAACTCTCCATCTGGATAAGATCACTGGTAAACACTAATTTGGCAAATGGGAGGTGGCTGTCTCTGTGCAAATGGACGGGCTCAATAAGGCATTGAGTGTCAGGGTGCAGACTTCTTTGCAAAATTGGAAAAAGGTCACAGTAGCTAATCTTAGATAGTGTGCTATTGAACATCACAAGAATAGTGTTAGGCGCAGAGAACAACAGGTGGAGAGGTTGAGGACGGTAAGTATACTGGGACATACAGGAAAGACCCATCAGTCCAAACCCCTGATCCCTAATGGTCAATAATATGTTACACTTGTAGGAAGGAAGGGCATTTTGCCAGAGATTGTAGGAGTAGTAGGACACATAGTCAATATAGATCCCCTAGAAAGAAAACACAAGCCACATTATTAAACACATAGACGGGACCAAGGGACATATAGTAAGGAATCATAAGCCGTATAGAAAACACAGATTCGGCTAATGGGAAGAACAAAATAAATGCAACATTACCCTTTGACAAAACTTGAAGACTAATGTCGCATTCTACTGTTCTAGATGCATGTCCATCACAGGTAGAGGAAATTATCTCACAGATACCGGGTTCCCTATGAACTTAGGATGGACAGGACACTGGATTGATGGCTGGGATAGTCCCAGTAGAGATAAGACACACAGAATTTTTTTTTTAAGGGGAGTAGACCAAGTAGAGAATCACTTCCCCGTAGTGCCCAATCCAGTTGTCAAATTTTTATAAAATCTTCTTCACCTCTACAAACTCATCTGTCACCAACCTCTATTCTGTTTCTCTACAGTTTCCTCTTCATCTTTTGCGTTCACACAGGGTGGTACAATACATGGACCCAAGTACAGTTCAAACTCCACATGCCTAGGTCCTTCAGAGTTCTGCCCAAACCCAGTATTACTGCAGTGTGCCTTGTCATGCACAAAGGGTGGAGAATGGGAATACTGGTGAAGGGAAATTTTGTATAGACACTGATATGCCTGTAGGTGAATGGCAAACCTTACATTTTATTTTTTTATTTTCTTCTTCTTTCTCTCCTCTAGAGATGTTTCTTTTTTCTTTTATTTTTTTTTTTTGAGTTATGCTCATGGTACTCTACATTGCAAACACACGATAGTTAAATTAAGATACAAAAAAAAAATTGCGTTCCCTGCAGGAAGAGACAGTCTGGAGGACAAAGGGGTATGGCCAGGAGTCCTCAGGACTGTGGGCAGGTGGACACGGTAAGCCAGTAGCCCCCAGAGCATACCTTCCAAGTCTAGCTGAGGTGGCACACGGTCTGACTCATCTAGGCAAAGAGGGTAGGTGCAGGCTGATGAGAGCCTACTGGTGTGCGCCAGGATTCTATTCTCATGCAGGTAAGAGAGCAATGACCTGTCTTACTTGCTTGAGGAAGAATATTGGTAAAGCAATACCAACAGAGCCATCCCATATCTCTCCTGCAGACGGATCTTTTCAGGAAATACAAATCGACTTCGTACAGTTAACACCCTTTAGGAATTATTGTTATGCATTGGTGTGCACTGATGTTTTCTCAAACTGGGTAGAGGCATTTCCTGCCACCACGGATGCTGCTGTGCTTACACAAAGAAAAATTGCGCAGAAATTTGTGTGTAGATAATGGTACCCCTAGAAGTGGGAGCAAAGCCTGAAATTGTACTATTGTGATCATAGATACTGCCACTAGTATTATGTAGCTTCGGAACCACTCCCAGATCTTCATTCAATGAATCACCCTCTTCGAAATTTGTTTATGGTTTGGTTTTGGTATTTGTGTTTTTTTTTGGGTTGTTTTTGGAAGACAACCTCATGTCATGATTGATCCGCACAATGATCAGAAATACACCAATGAAGTGACAGTACAGTACCTTGTTGAGATGAGCCAGCATTTGAGAACTTGACAAAAGAACCTGAAACTGTTGATTGCTGGTATGCCAAATGCTAACTGTCTTGATTGTGAACCAAGAGACTGTGTGATTGTTCTTACGCTCAGGTTGCCAAATAGACAGGTGGGAAGGACCATACCAAGATTTGTTGACAGCACTAAAGGTCGCCGAAAGAGAGACTTGGGTCCACTCGTCCCACTGCAAGAAGGTCGCTGACCCGGAGAGAACTCGTGACAAAGTAGTTTATTGCTCTCATACATTGAGTTGTGAACTGTATGTTCGAAGTGAACTGTGTGTTCCAAGTGAACTGTGTGTTCAAAGAGCAAGGTGGAGAGAAAAGTGAATTGTGTGTTCCAAGTGAACTGTGTGTCCAAAGAGCAAGGCAAAGAGAACCTCATATCACCAGAGACTCTGTTCCATGAAGACTGAGAGGCGGCACTGTTGAACACTACCTGAGCATACTAAAGGAATGCAGAAAGACCAGTCATTGTAATTGATTTGTTATGAACAAGAGTTGTTCTGACAAACATTTTCTTTCAGGATATTCTATTTTTGCGAGGTTTTTTTTATGAGGAGGCGAGTGTGGGACTGGAACTGGTTCTGTAGGAAGGAGTGAACTCCTTATAGGATCCCAGGATTAGCCGATCAGTTTGTTAAAGTCAGAGAAAAATCAAAGGTCTAGTAGTTATGGAGTTCAGAGGTAATCAGGAACAGTCAGACAATGGCTATTCACACATTGCAGATAAAGAGCTCATTAATATATGTGGAAGAAAGGTTTATGAGTGGCTCTCCCTGAACTCCGAAGGTTTACGTTATTTAGGAAGGACACTACTTATAACCCTTACTCAATGATTAAACAGACCTAGCATACGTTCCAGAAATGGAAACACAGAAAATGATAGGAATATGTAGATCATGAAAATTTTATATGTCACTGTCACGATTTGTTTGTGTCTTCTTCACCTACCCAGCAGAACCTCAATTGAATCCAAACATCAGTGTACAAAGACGTAGGTACATGTATGTGTGAAATGTTCATCGCAAATCAGACATTATAGGCCAAAGCACTGTCCCAGCATACTCTATAGGTTGAATGTTGTCCCACACCCAACCTGTGGTCCCGTGACCGCGGAGTGCATATAGAGAATGTCTCGTCCTCCTCCCTGTCTTCCCCATAGTCAAGCGTCTGATTTGCGAAATGCATACATACTTGTGTCTAGGTCACCGATTATGGTATGAAATATTTTTTTCTTATGTTAATAATTGATGGCAGTTATTGTTTACTGCCAAAGGGTGGACTGTCGAAGTCAAAAAAATATTACATAAAGAGAACATACAAACTACACACATTATGAGTCGATATACTTGCAAATATGCGCAGCGAGCACAGTAATATATGGTAACACACGCATTTACACGGACATGCCACAGAGATGGATTCGACACTTATTTCATACAGTACATAATTATAATAATATCAAGCGCCAGACATCATGATTTAAAATTATATCTAATGAATTACTGTCATGAATGTGTATTATTTGAACGAAGCAAGATAGACCTGTCATATTTACTATTAAAACAACCAGCTTAATGTGTAGATTAATTTGATACTTGTTATTAAGTTGTAGGACAGTGCAACACGGAATTATGATTATATGTATAAAAGCTAAAATCACTTTTATTAGAACAATAGAAATTCCAAACAGGTAATGAACAGGAAACTCATGCCAGCCCCTTTGGACATCCTCAAGGCTGAACCTGTTCAGCATATACAAAGAAACTGGTGACTCATCGTGAATCCCTCCCCCAGAAACTAGATAAAACATTGATCACAAAGGAGCTCAGTGGGTTTTTTGGTCTCAGAGGATGATGGACGTGCTGCCAGTTCAGTTCCTGTATTTATTTACAGAGAGAGGGAGACATAAGATACATTGGAGGGAATGGTAATTGTATCGCTGGCATGTAACTGAAACTGCATGTAACTGTATGTAATTGTATGTAACTATGTTTTAACTGCTTACTGTGTAAGTTGTATTCATGTAACTATAGGTATACTGTACTTTGTAATATATATTGAATCCATATCCTTTTAATAGCAAATATATACTTCAATGAGCTTTGGAACTCAGATAATGTGTGGGTGTATTGTTTTCTCTTATGGGATACAGTGTTTTGCGATGTACAGCGCACTTTTATCGTATATGGTAATAAGATGCGCCTGGCGTCTGCAATATATATTAGAGCGGGCATTTTAAATATTTGTGAGAAATCAATTTGGCATTCTTAGGTGTGTTACCCAATGATACTGCTTTTATACCGAATTGCCAGGTCACACCCGGGACTGTGTTGTAGCTAGCTCCAACCCGGATGCGACCCGGCTGAGACTCTGGTAAGACTGAAGCCTGGAACCATCTTATTGCCGGGTCAGCGGTCATGTGTGCAGTGCCGGTGCCAGGAGATGAGACCATCTCTTAGTGATGGCTTTCCTATGCTGTAAATGGGTCCTGGGTCCATCGACCCAGCTTACCTGTTTACACTGCACTGCAATCCGAGCCCTTCCTGGGACTAAACCTGCAAGCTAGACAGTTGGATCCCGAGGTCACTGGGCCTGAGTAAACCCTTTTACACTGAGACGCGACCCGTATTAACCCGGCAATAACCTAGGTATTAGGAAGGAGGGTTGGGGAGAATAGTATGGCCCACAGGTCAGCCTCCTAATAATTGTTAATGTAAGATATGCTGATTTGGAGTTTGCAGCTTTGCAGCGCAACTATTAATTTTCTTGGCTTCTCTTTGAACTCTTGTTGTAGGGAATCCTTGGCTATCAACATTGTATTCAATTTCTAATTATTGACATTTTCTAAATGAATGAATGAATCAATCAATCAATCAATCAATGCTTTACCTAACTACCACTTGATGGGCTTAATTCAGACCTGATAGCAGCAGCAAATTTGTTAGCAAATGGATAAAACCATGTGCACTGCAGGAGGGAGGGGCAGATAAAACATGTACATAGAGAGTTAGAGTTAGAGAGTGGGGTGTGTTCAAACTGAAATCTAAATTGTGTAAAAACAAAGCAGCCAGTATTTACCCTGCACAGAAGTAATATAACCCGCCCAACTCTAACTCTCTATGCACATGTTATATCTGCCCCCCCCCCCCCCCTGTAGTGCACATGGTTTTGCCCAATTGCTAACAAATTTGCTGCTGCGATCAGGTCTGAAGTAGGCCCGATACTCCACCTCCATTTCTTTGTATTGCCCTGGGGTCTTTCTTCATTAATGAAAATCCATCCTGTCTGCCACTGTTATGCCATAAAGTTTGATGGATGGAGATGCAGTCAATATACCGGCCGTCGGTATCCAGGCAGTCAGGAGACCGACGCCGGAAGCCAGACAGCCGGTGAAATACAGATGCCCCGAATCCCGACAAACGCTTAGTATTCCCACTCGGTTGGTGGGTCCATGCCACCGACCGAGTGGGAATAAAACTTGTGGCGAGCAAAGCGAGCCACTGGTTTGATGCATGGCAAGCGGACTCACTGCTCGGATTCTGGCAGATGGATGCCGCTGTAAGTATAGTAATAGTCGGCATCCCGTCTGCCAGGATATCATATGTATCTCAATGGATGTGCTATATTCTTTTAACATGACTTTAATCGTATAAGAACCACTTGCACCATCTTGTCTGCCCATGTACATATACACACTATGGCTAATTTATTGTTGGGAGCCAATTAACCTTACAATATGTTTTTGGAGAATGGGAGGAAACCAGAGAATCTGGAGGAAACCCACGCAAGCAAGGGAAGGCTATACAAACTCTACACAGTTAGGGCCATGGTGGGAATGAAATCCATTACCTCAGTGCTATGAGGCAGTAATGCTAACCATTACACCACCTGTACTGCCCAAAACATGGAGAAGCTGGGGATTTAACCAGTGGCCACATACATGCAAAGCCAGGGCCATCTTAACAGCAGTGTGGGCCCCTGGGCACAGCAATACACTGGGGCCCCTACCCATCCTCCATGGGTGGGGGTGCTATCAGCGGCAGCTTTGATGTCCCGCGGGCGGTAGGGGGTGCTCTATCTTCCGCTCAGCATGTAGGACTTGGAGCAGTAATTTCTGCTAATTACTCCTTTACTGCACAGATGGGGTGGGAGGGAGAACAGTAAACTTTAGAAGGGGGCATTGGGCTGAATGAAGGGGCCCCGGTACATGACTTCCAGGGTGGTAGGGGGTGTTTAATACGTAAGGGAGGGGTTGATAGTGGAGTGGGCTTAATTTTCATCATTTTCTGGTGAAAGAGCAGCTTGCTTGACTGCAGATATTTCAAGTTCCTGGAAAAAGATTTCTTAGCTTTGCATGGGATAAAAAATTAGAGTGTCTCACCTGTCAGGAGGTACTGGGGACTTGGGGATCAGAGTTCAGGAGCCAGAGCAATCCACCAACAAATATATAAAACTGCATATTAGGCGTGTGGTGCTTGAGCAGGGACCTGCTTGAAGGCTGATATCTATGGTTCTGGGCATACTAGAGACAAGCTGGCAGTGTTCACCGAAAGTGGAGAGTCCCAGCTTTTGAAATGTACCCTCAGAAAAAGTCATACAGAGCCCGAGATATCTGGCTGGGAAGAGCAATTAACAGGCTTGGATGGGGACCACTGCTTTGAAGTCGGATATCTCTGGTTCCCTAGGGCCGATTTTCAAAAATCTGGTACCCCTGGAAAGAGGGGACCCTCAGCTATCAGCCTAGGGCCCTTATACTCCTGGGGCCCTTGGGCAAGAGCCCATTGAGCCCATACGTAAAGACGGCCCTGTCTATAGTCATTAATTATAGGCTTACCTCCTATCTCCCATCTGTACAAATTTAGGCTGTGTAGTCCAGATGTAAGGGCCCTGCCCTGCCTACACTGACAGTGTTGTCTTGGGGATCACAATGTTGATAGGTCAGCTACTGACAATGGATGCGTCTCTTGATGCGAGAGGGAGAGGTTGTGATCCGGTCACACACCTATCATGACATGGCCACACTCCCTTCTGTGAGGCCTGATTTTATCCACTGCAGTTATGTGATACGTCATTATTTAATATGTTTTTGTAACATTTTTAATTGAGCTTGTTTGGATGCTCTACCTGTGAACTTTGACATCAGTCACCTTATTTGTGATAGTGCTTATACAAGATTTCATTTTACTTTGCAAGACAGTAGTGCACAGTGTAATAAGTCACTTGTTCATCATTGTGGTCAGCATGAGATAAGTAGCTGACAGGAGTCCTTCTTAATTCTCTTTGTATTATCTCCAAGTACAGAAAGCATGTTGACATTTGTATTTCTGAATTTATGAAGCGCTGTCAAGTTGGCTTCATTTCTGGAACAAGTCTCATTATCTTTGCACTTCTTCTTTCTCTTCACGGACAAATATTTGTTTCCTACCACAGAATGAATGTGAAATCTTATCCTAATCTTCAAAAATAATACACTGCTCCAACCAATGTTTAATTCCCAGAAGTCTAAAGCAGCTCAGGCATATCTTATATGACATCATAGTTTAGTCTACTCACAAAAACAATTATGTCAACAAAGAGTTATACCTCGTTGTGTTCACAAAACTCTAATCCTCTCAGAAATTAACAGCTCTGCCCGGCTACTCCAAATGCACAAAGCTGGGGAAACAAAAACTATATTTTTATACTTTCCAAACTTTCCCAGCAGTGATATCAAGGACATTAAATTGGCTGCGTCGGCTTTAACGGCCCAATAAAAATAAAAATCTTATTAACTCATTATCAGAAGCAGAGAACATGCAGAATAAGTATGTTATATACAGTATACATTTCCCGGGCATTAAGATATGGGGTGTGTACTGTATATTTTCTATTCTGTTGGGGCTCGGGCAAATCTTACCATGTATCGCTGTATATTGCACTGATGCATCATCAAGTACTGCACAATTTTGCAGTTTTTAGTATGGAGCCTACTTGTTAAGTCCCTTTCACTGTAAATAATTTTAGGTATTTGGGCTATTTCACACAGTAAAAGCCACTTTGGGCCTGAATTTGAGATGTTAGCAAATAAGTGACAGGGAGTCAGTATTTGGGGGAGGGAGGGGGGGGGGGGGAATATATAAAGGCGCGTCCGGACCATTTTTTGGATATGGCAAAGTCAACCACTGTGAATTTGCTCGCAGCCTGAGAGTCCTCTGTGTCTTAGGAGTGCCGCTCTGTCTGATACAGCATAGACTTTCTCAGAAGTTTGATGGCCAACTGATGTGCGTCTAATGTTTCCGCTTTTGTATTTAAGCTGTGTATGTGAGGGATCCGGTATGTAATACTGGCAGACGGGAATACCGGCCGCCAGTCACCTCATAGCTCGCTGCGCTTGGCATATTTCGGGCCCGGTGCTTTGCTCACCATAGGTTCTATTCCCACTGGATTGGTGGAATAGATCCACCAACCGAGTGGGAATTACCGCCAAGTGTAAGTATTCTAACCGCCGGTAAAATGCCGGCTGTTGGGATTTTCTGGCGTCGATCTCCTGAATGCTGGGATCCCAACAGCCAGCATTTTGACTGCATCCCTATGTGAGATGTCAGCACAAGATTGCACCTGAATCATTAGCATATCTTTGCAATTACAAAGCAAGCAAAATCCCCTTTGTTCCTAAGGAGACATTCTCCCATCAGAGCTGTATGTAGGCATTTTGGTGCCTTGTGCCAGATAGAGCATTCATTGCACACCCTCACCCCCCCCCCCTCTTCATACACACACACACACACACACACACACACACACACACACACACATAATAAATAGGGGTGTGGCCTCATGGAGCAGGGGTGTGGCCTAACAGCACACCCCCATGCTAATCCGTTTCTTCCATTTCTTAACATGTGGAGATACAGATTCATATGTGTTGACATGAAGAGACACAGGAGTGGCACGCAATGCACAGAGATCTTGCTGATTTCAGCATAAACAGACAGAGAGAGGGGGGGTGCAAATCCCACCCAAAAATTTCCCTTCAGCACACTAAAAATTACCTGTAACCATACCTGAACCTATCTGGTAATAGAAATTCAGAGAATTAGTCACACATGTTTGCAAACACATGTTAAGCTGCTGAGCCACTTCACGGCTTCTCCGATATCAGCAGTCCTAACACTACATAATAGCAGCAGTGGCGTCACAAGGCGGGTGCGGGGGGTGCGGCCCGCACCCGGGTGTGACACCTGGAGGGGGTGACACCAAATGTCAGCTCCTCCGTAGTGACAGGAGCCAGGTGCTGCAGTGTGAAATTCCGCTACAGCACCCGGCTCCTGTCATAGCAGAGGAGTCGACAGCACACTGAGACCGTCTCTGGGGGAAGCCCAGCATCTCCGGAGATGCTGGGCACGCCCCCAGAGTGACGATACCAGTATCCCCGCGAAGCCACGCCCCCTAGCTGTAAGGCCACGCCCCCTTTTTGCCGCGATCGCTGCAGTACATCAGGGGTGCGCACCGGGTGTCACCACACCTGGTGACGCCTCTGAATAGCAGTGCCCACATAGGGCCATGTAATTTGTCACAGTAGGCCTCATGATAAAGGCTATTACTAAAACACATCCAGACAGAGAGGGATTTCAGCATAATGCACATATGTAAAAGGAAAAAAGGCTTTGCGTAACCGCCGGATCAGGTATCCGTACATAGAGATATCCCAAGTGTGTGCGTGCGGATTGATCTGTGCGGCAAAGCAACAGATTATACGTGAAATGGGGCTTTCCAGGGCAGTAACTGGGCAGTGACCACGTGATCATATGAAGCTTTCTATCTCATAGGGATGTCGTGTGTGTGTTGGTCTCACGTGCTAATTCGCAACGTGCAGACAGAGATGCGACATCTGTTTCAGACAGATCTGTTGTCCTGAAATGAGTCTGCTGTAAGTACAGATACTGATGATTATAGTAGCAGTTGCAGCAAAAGAAGGTGGGATAGGCTACCACATGCAGTCACACGGATTTGTACTATAGAAAGGTGGATTCTTGCATTACAGTAATGTACATATATATTGGTAGATGCTCAATTAGCTTAGTGATATCATTCAGGTGCTCGAAAGGGAGGGGTATTTCTAAGCAAGAAAAAAAGCCATTTGTTTCCCCCAGCACCCTGAATGATAACCGTAACCAGATTTAAATTCCACATAATACTAGAATTCAGAGATCTTCGTTACACATATTTGCGCAAATGTGTGAATAAGCCTCAAAGCCGCATCAAGGCGTCTCTGTATATTTGGGGTCCCTAGCGCTATATCTAGGTGCAGGGTGTGGCACCCCAAAACACCAGCATAAGCCTGAAAGCCCAGCGTAGCATACCAGTGAAAAAACGATAGTGTTAATAAATTAGTATTTAGGAAGCCGAAGCTATAGAGAAAGTGATACAAAAATGAAATGCAATTAAAATAGAGAAATAGTGTTAAAAAATTAATAAGTGAAAAGTGTTAATAGAATGTAAGGGTATGCCACACTAAGGCCATCCAGCTCAGCCAGTCCAGAGGCACCACACCTCACACCTCCATTACCCCAATCTGGGTCTAAGATTAACCAGCAAGGAGCCACATGATAATGGCTCCTTACTACAATATGTCTAAGCTAAGAGCTACCTACCTTGGGGCAACCCCATAATGCTCCATGTGGCATGTCAGGGCCTGCACCTCCTCCTAATGCAGGAACCTCTCTGCCTCTCACAACAAACATATATATTGGTAGATGCTCAATTAGCTTAGTGATATCATTCAGGTGCTCGAAAGGGAGGGGTATTTCTAAGCAAGAAAAAAGCCATTTGTTTCCCCCAGCACCCTGAATGATAACCGTAACCAGATTTAAATTCCACATAATAATAGAATTCAGAGATCTTCGTTACACATATTTGCGCAAATGTGTGAATAAGCCCCAAAGCTTATTCACACATCTGGTTACGGTTATCATTCAGGGTGTTGGGGGAAACAAATGGCTTTTTTTCTTGATTACAGTAATGTAGTAAGCAGACATTGGCGGCCATAGGGGGTCATTCAGATCTGATCGCTGGGCTGCTAATTTTGCTGTCCTGCGTTCAGATAGTCGCCGCCACCAGGGGAAGTGTATATTCGCCATGCAAGTGTGCCATCCTACGTGTACGCTGAGCTGCTAAAATCCACTTTGTGCAGTCTCTGCGCAGCCCAGGACTTACTCCTACAGTGCGATCACATCAGGCTGATCGGGGACGGAGCTGATGTCAGACACCCTCCCTGAAAACACTTGGGAACGCCTGCGTTTTTCTGGACACTCCCAGTAAATGGTCAGTTACCACCCACAAAGGCCTCCTCCTGTCAATCACCTTGCAAACGCCCGTGCAATTGGATTTTCTCATATGCCCTAGAGGATGCTGGGGTCCACTTCAGTACCATGGGGTATAGACAGTTCCGCAGGAGCCATGGGCACTTTAAGACTTTTCAAGGGTGGTAACTGGCTCCTCCCTCTATACCCCTCCTCCAGACCTCAGTTTTAGAAATGTGCCCAGGCAGACTGGATGCACTACAGAGGAGCTTTACTGAGTTTCTCTGAATAGACTTATGTTAGGTTTTTTATTTTCAGGGAGAACTGCTGGCAACAGTCTCCCTGCTTCGTGGGACTGAGGGGGCAGAAGTAGGAACCAACTTCCTAAAGAGTTTCATGGTTCTGCTTCTGGCTGACAGGACACCATTAGCTCCGGAAGGAAACTGAACGCTAGCCGTGCCTAGATGCTCACTCCCACAGCACGCCGTCACCCCCCCCTCACAGAGCCAGAAGTCAGAAGACAGGTGAGTGTTAGAAGACAGATCTTCAATCAAGAAAGTGACGGCTAAAGGTACCGCGTGGCTGGCGGGAGCGCAGCGCGCCATGTTGCCCACACATACACAGGCACTGCAGGGTGCAGGGTGCGGGGGAGGGGGGGGGCGCCCTGGGCAGCATGAAACCTATGGAAACTGGCATAAATAAGGGGCATAAGTTGATGAGGCACAGTCCTGCCCCCGCCAGTATAAAAAAATGACCTCATAAATACTGAGGAGAAACACACCCTCCTCAGTCAGCCAGCACACTGCTCAGTGCCATTTTCTCTCTCTCCTCAGGCTGCAGAGACAACGCTGTTCCTCCTCCACTACTGAACAAGTATCAGGGTGCAAAACAGAGGGGGGGGGGCACAAAGCATGCTTTCTATCCCCTACAAGCTGCAGTGTGTGAGTGCCGCTGCTCTGGTGCTTGGTTCAGCCAGCCAGCCTTTGGCCAATATTGATACACAATATTGTGAGCTGTGAGATAGTCAAAATTTACTTGAAATACTGGAAATGAATGTTATGTCATGATTTTAGCTGTTTTTATAAATTTTCAAGAAATCCAAAACCAAATCAGAATCCGAACCAAAACATTTCAGGGTGGTTTTGTCAAAACTGAAACACAAAAAATAAGATTTTACTCACCGGTAAATCTATTTCTCGTAGTCCGTAGTGGATGCTGGGAACTCCGTAAGGACCATGGGGAATAGACGGGCTCCGCAGGAGACTGGGCACTCTAAAAGAAAGATTTGGTACTATCTGGTGTGCACTGGCTCCTCCCTCTATGCCCCTCCTCCAGACCTCAGTTAGGATACAGTGCCCGGAAGAGCTGACACAATAAGGAAGGATTTTGAATCCCGGGTAAGACTCATACCAGCCACACCAATCACACCGTATAACTCGTGATACTATACCCAGTTAACAGTATGAAATAGAACTGAGCCTCTCAACAGATGGCTCAACAATAACCCTTTAGTTAGGCAAAAACTATATACAAGTATTGCAGACAATCCGCACTTGGGATGGGCGCCCAGCATCCACTACGGACTACGAGAAATAGATTTACCGGTGAGTACAATCTTATTTTCTCTGACGTCCTAGTGGATGCTGGGAACTCCGTAAGGACCATGGGGATTATACCAAAGCTCCCAAACGGGCGGGAGAGTGCGGATGACTCTGCAGCACCGAATGAGAGAACTCAAGGTCCTCCTCAGCCAGGGTATCAAATTTGTAGAATTTAGCAAACGTGTTTGCCCCTGACCAAGTTGCAGCTCGGTAAAGTTGTAAAGCCGAGACCCCTCGGGCAGCCGCCCAAGATGAGCCCACTTTCCTCGTGGAATGGGCTGTTACTGATTTAGGATGCGGCAATCCAGCCGCAGAATGCTCCAGCTGAATTGTGCTACAAATTCAGCGAGCAATAGTCTGCTTAGAAGCAGGAGCACCTATTTTGTTGGGTGCCTACAGGATAAAAAACGAGTCAGTTTTCCTGACTCCAGCCGTCCTGGAAATATAAATTTTTAAGGCCCTGACTACGTCCAGTAACTTGGAATCTTCCAAGTCCCTAGTAGCCGCAGGCACTACAATAGGTTGGTTCAAGTGAAAAGCTGATACCACCTTAGGGAGAAACTGGGGACGAGTCCTCAATTCTGCCCTATCCATATGGAAAATCAGATAAGGGCTTTTACATGACAAAGCCGCCAATTCTGACACACGCCTGGCCGAAGCCAAGGCCAATAACATGACCACTTTCCACGTGAGATATTTCAAATCCACAGTTTTAAGTGGCTCAAACCAATGTGATTTTATGAAACTCAACACCACGTTGAGATCCCAAGGTGCCACAGAAGGCACAAAAAAGGGGCTGAATATGTAGCACTCCCTTTACAAATGTCTGAACTCCAGGCAGTGAAGCCAGTTCTTTCTGGAAGAAAATCGACAGAGCCGAAATCTGGACCTTAATGGAACCCAAATTTAGGCCCATAGTCACTCCTGACTGTAGGAAGTGCAGAAAACGACCCAGCTGAAATTCCTCTGTTGGGGCCTTCCTGGCCTCACACCACGCAACATATTTTCGCCAAATACGGTGATAATGGTTTGCGGTTACTTCTTTCCTGGCTTTTATCAGCGTAGGAATGACTTCCTCCGGAATGCCCTTTTGCTTTAGGATCCGGAATTCAACCGCCATGCCGTCCAACGCAGCCACGGTAAGTCTTGGAACAGACAGGGCCCCTGCTGTAGCAGATCCTGTCTGAGCGGTAGAGGCCATGGGTCCTCTGATATTATTTCTTGAAGTTCTGGGTACCAAGCTCTTCTTGGCCCATCCGGAACCACGAGTATCGTTCTTACTCCTTGTTTTCTTATTATTCTCAGTACCTTTGGTATGAGAGGCAGAGGAGGGAATACATAAACTGACTGGTACACCCACGGTGTCACTAGAGCGTCCACAGCTATTGCCTGAGGGTCCCTTGACCTGGCGCAATATCTAGTTTTTTGTTTAGGCGGGACGCCATCATGTCCACCTGTGGCCTTTCCCAACGGTTTACCAACAGTTGGAAGACTTCTGGATGAAGTCCCCACTCTCCCGGGTGTCGGTCGTGTCTGCTGAGGAAGTCTGCTTCCCAGTTGTCCACTCCCGAAATGAACACTGCTGACAGTGCTAAGACGTGATTTTCCGCCCATCGGAGAATCCTTGTGGCTTCTGCCATCGCCATCCTGCTTCTTGTGCCGCCCTGTCGGTTTACATGGGCGACTGCCGTGATGTTGTCTGATTGGATCAGTACCGGCTGGTTTTGAAGCAGAGGCCTTGCCAGACTTAGGGCATTGTAAATGGCCCTCAGTTCCAGAATATTTATGTGTAGGGACGACTCCTGACTTGACCAAAGTCCTTGGAAATTTCTTCCCTGTGTGACTGCCCCCCCAGCCTCGAAGGCTGGCATCCGTGGTTACCAGGACCCAGTCCTGTATGCCGAATCTGCGGCCCTCTTGAAGATGAGCACTCTGCAGCCACCACAGTAGAGATACCCTGGTCCTTGGAGACAGGGTTATCAGCCGATGCATCTGAAGATGCGATTCCGACCACTTGTCCAAGAGGTCCCACTGAAAGGTTCTTGCATGGAACCTGCCGAATGGAATTTTGCTTCGTAAGAAGCTACCATTTTTCCCAGGACTCGTGTGCAGTGATGCACCGATACCTGTTTTGGTTTCAGGAGGTCTCTGACTAGAGATGACAGCTCCTTGGCTTTCTCCTGCGGGAGAAACACTTTTTTCTGTTCTGTGTCCAGAACCATCCCCAGGAACAGCAGGCGTGTGGTAGGAACCAGCTGTGACTTTGGAATGTATAGAATCCATCCGTGCTGTTGTAGCACTTCCCGAGATAGTGCTACTCCGACCAACAACTGCTCCATGGACCTCGCCTTTATAAGGAGATCGTCCAAGTACGGGATAATTAAAAACTCCCTTTTTTCGAAGGAGTATCATCATTTCTGCCATTACCTTGGTAAAGACCCTCGGTGCCGTGGACAGTCCAAACGGCAGTTTTTGGAATTGGTAATGGCAATCCTGTACCACAAATCTGAGGTACTCCTGGTGAGGATGGTAAATGTAATCCCCCTCCTCCAGGCTTGCAATAACCGCCCTGAGCGATTCCATCTTGAACTTGAATTTTTTTATGTATGTGTTCAAGGACTTCAAATTTAAAATGGGTCTCACCGAATCGTCCGGTTTCGGTACCACAAACAGTGTGGAATAGTAACCCCGTCCTTGTTGAAGTAGGGGCACCTTGACTATCACCTGCTGGGAATACAGCTTGTGAATTGCCTCTAGCACAGCCTCCCTGCCTGAGGGAGTTGTCGGCAAGGCAGATTTGAGGAAACGGCGGGGGGGAGACGCCTCGAATTCCAGCCTGTACCCCTGAGATACTACTTGAAGGATCCAGGGATCCACCTGTGAGTGAGCCCACTGATCGCTGAAATTTTTGAGGCGGCCCCCCACCGTACCTGGCTACGCCTGTGGAGCCCCCCCGTCATGCGGTGGACTCAGAGGAAGCGGGGGAAGAATTTTGATTCTGGGAACTGGCTGACTGGTGCAGCTTTTTCCCTCTTCCCTCGTCTCTGTGCAGAAAGGAAGCGCCTTTGACCCGCTTGCTTTTCTGAAGCCGAAAGGACTGTACCTGATAATACAGTGCTTTCTTAGGCTGTGAGGAAACCTGAGGTAAAAATTTTTCTTCCCAGCTGTTGCTGTGGATACGAGGTCCCAGAGACCATCCCCAAACAATTCCTCACCCTTATAAGGCTCTATGTGCCTTTTAAAGTCAGCATCACCTGTCCAGTGTCGGGTCTCTAATACCCTCCTGACAGAATGGACATTGCATTAATTCTGGATGCCAGCCGGCAAAATATCCCTCTGTGCATCCCTCATATATAAGACGACGTCTTATGTTCGCAAAATAGTATCCCTGTTTGACAGGGTTACAGACCACGCTGCAGCAGCACTATCTGCAGGTCTCAGTCTAGTACCTGAGTGTGTAAATACAGACTTCAGGATAGCCTCCTGCTTTTTATCAGCAGGTACCTTCAAAGTGGCCGTATCCTAAGACGGCAGTGCCACCTTTTTTGACAAACGTGTGAGCGCCTTATCCACCCTAGGGGATATCTCCCAGCGTAACTTATCCTCTGGCGGGAAAAGGTACGCCATCAGTAACTTTTTAGAAATTATCAGTTTCTTATCGGGGGAACCCACGCTTTTTCACACTTCATTCACTCATTGGATGGGGGAACAAAACACTGCCTGCTTTTTCTCCCCAAACATAAAACCCTTTTTTAGTGGTACTTGGGTTAATGTCAGAAATGTGTAACACATTTTTTATTGCCGGGATCATGTAACGGATGTTCCTAGTGGATTGTGTATATGTCTCAACCTCGTCGACACTGGAGTCAGACTCCGTGTCGACATCTGTGTCTGCCATCTGAGGGAGCGGGCGTTTTTGAGCCCCTGATGGCCTTTGAGACGCCTGGGCAGGCGCGGGCTGAGAAGCCGGCTGTCCCATAGCTGTTACGTCATCCAGCCTTTTATGTAAGGAGTTGACACTGTCGGTTAATACCTTCCACCTATCCATCCACTCTGGTGTCGGCCCACAGGGGGCGACATCCCATTTATCGGCATCTGCTCCACCTCCACATAAGCCTCCTCATCAAACATGTCGACACAGCCGTACCGACACACCGCACACACACAGGGAATGCTCTGACTGAGGACAGGACCCCACACAGCCCTTTGGGAAGACAGAGAGAGAGTATGCCAGCACACACCAGAGCGCTATATAATGTAGGGATAAACACTATCACTGAGTGAATTTTCCCCAATAGCTGCTTGTATAAACAATATTGCGCCTAAATGTAGTGCCCCCCCTCTCTTTTTAACCCTTTGAGCCTGAAAACTACAGGGGAGAGCCTGGGGAGCTGTCTTCCAGCTACACTGTGAAGAGAAAATGGCGCCAGTGTGCTGAGGGAGATGGCTCCGCCCCTTTTTCGCGGACTTTTCTCCTGCTTTTTTATGGATTCTGGCAGGGGTAATTATCACATATATAGCCTCTGGGGCTATATATTGTGATTATTTTGCCAGCCAAGGTGTTTTTATTGCTGCTCAGGGCGCCCCCCCCCCAGCGCCCTGCACCCTCAGTGACCGGAGTGTGAAGTGTGTATGAGGAGCAATGGCGCACAGCTGCAGTGCTGTGCGCTACCTTGGTGAAGACTGAAGTCTTCTGCCGCCGATTTTCCGGACCATCTTCATGCTTCTGGCTCTGTAAGGGGGACGGCGGTGCGGCTCCGGGAACGAACACCAAGGACGGGTCCTGCGGTCGATCCCTCTGGAGCTAATGGTGTCCAGTACCCTAAGAAGCCCAAGCTAGCTGCAAGCAGGTAGGTTCGCTTCTCCCCTTAGTCCCTCGTTGCAGTGAGCCTGTTGCCAGCAGGTCTCACTGTAAAATAAAAAACCTAACATATACTTTCTTTCTAGGAGCTCAGGAGAGCCTACTAGGAGCACCCAGCTCTGGCCGGGCACAGATTCTAACTGAGGTCTGGAGGAGGGGCATAGAGGGAGGAGCCAGTGCACACCAGATAGTACCAAATCTTTCTTTTAGAGTGCCCAGTCTCCTGCGGAGCCCGTCTATGCCCCATGGTCCTTACGGAGTTCCCAGCATCCACTAGGACGTCAGAGAAACTAAACATGAGGGTTTGCGCACATCTCTAATTGAAAGCAGGACATTTGTGGCGTTCGTGGGATAATGACAGCTACAATTCACACAGCATGTTTGTTGCTGCATGTGTTGCCCTAGGTACTGTAGCATACATCAGACTGGGGCAGATTTTTCTCACAGCCTACAATCAGATCTGATCTGCGTATGCGTATGCACCGCAATGCGCAGGCACGATGGACCGCAGCAACGAGGATCGCCGGTCAGCGACGGGATGGTGCGAAATTTCCGAACGCAAGGGTGATCTGACGGAGATTGACAGGAAGAAGGTATTTGTGTGTGTAAACTGACTGTTTTCTTGGAGTGTTTGAAAAATGTAGGCGTTTCCAAGCGTTTGTATGTACACAGTCCAGGTGTATATTAATCTTATAATCAGAGCCTATTGCACATCCTTAATCCACATTAATTAATATTAATTAGTAATTAATTAGTAGTACCTCTGCTAAAAATCACATTTTCCATTTAATATTATATAATATTGTGTCTCTTTCTATCGACTAAACAGAGCATAATATCAGAGATAATAATTATTAAATAGTATTATCAAATAATATCTAACCTAAACATAAATAAAAATAGGTATACATATATGCATATATAGAAGGGGAAATATATACACACATACATGTACCTCAAAGAGAAAGCAGCATAACAATGACCTCTTAGGTATCTATATCTCACAGAATAGGACAGCATTACAATACTAAATTATTACCACATTTATAGGAGTCATAAGAGTCATCACTCCGATTATTTTAATATATTATAAAATTACAATCTTACATAACCCCACTTGTGCCCATCCAATTAGGAAGACAAAAGTGTGCAGCATCTAATGGCGCTAAGCCCGTAAGATGTATCCCTTATATTACTTAGGGAATATATCAATTAAAACCAAAGTGGTTAAAAAATACAATACATTTTATTATAACATGTGGACATGCATGAACAATAACAGTTTGAAGAAAGAATAAAAATACAAATTAAAAATTTTTGGACACAATACAGTACATAGTATGTGCAGCTGGAACTGGGAGGCAGTGACTCGGTCAAGGTGCTAGTGCAATGTGCTGGTGGCAAATCTCTCACCCTTTGATGGCCCTGCGGTGGGCTAGCTTAGGAAAGCAATGCTGGTCCGGCGCTGATATAGCCCGGCACCACCGCATGGGGCATGAATCAGCTTCTGAGTTCTTTACCAGGTGGTCACCGCTCCTTGGTCCAGTTTTCAATCCAATATACAACGCGTTTCGGTCATTTGCTTTTGACCTTTTTCAAGTTTTATGGATTGAGTCTATGAGGCTATGGGGCTGTTTTATACCCCTACTAATCATCCTATTACTCCTGACACCTGTGGCTTTCAGGAGCGCCGCATCGCCCCGGCTCGTCCCGCCGGAAATGACGTCTTTTGCGTTTCACCGCCAACCTGAAGTGTCCCGGTTTGCGTTCCAACGCAAAACCGGAAGTGATGTCTTTTGCGTTACACCACCAGCCGGAAGTGTCCCGGTTTGCGTTCCAATGCAATACCGGAAGTGCTCCCCCGGACACCGCGGGTGCATCTTTGTTTTCTCTGTTGGATTCAATCATTCCTCGGTGCCTATACTCCCCCATAGTATGCCATACTCTGAAGTGGGTGGTTAGATTCCATGTCCATGGTTGTTGTCGAATTGCCTGTATCGAATCCCCGTCAGCCATCTTTATTGAGGGCAAATTGGTGGTATTTTATCCATATTAAGCATGTTCATGGAATTCTCATAGGCTTGGATTCTTCTAATACATTTTCAGGAGAGGACCAACTCTGACCAATCTTTGTGGTACTTTGTTCCCACTAGTCCATCCCTTTTACCCGAGTTGGTCACTCATTTTGGATATTTTAGCAGCAGATCAATGCAATATACAAAAGAAAAAAAGGGGGAAAGATTAAAATCAAATAAAATTTACATGAAAACACTATGATAAAAACTCAGTCTAAAAACCACTTCAATTCGAAATCAACATTGTGACCATTGGGTTTTAGTGAATTTAGATCAAAAATCCAGTGCATCTCACTTTGGGCTAAACTTTTTTCAAGATTTTTGTTTTTCCAGCTAGCTTTAACTTGCTGGATACCTAGGTATCTTATAATATGTCCCTCACATTTGTTGTGTATTTTAGTGAAGTGTTCTGAGAAGGGATGACTATCCAGGCCCTTGCGGATATTATACACATGCTCCGCCATTCTGATTTTCAGGGGCCTGGATGTCTTGCCTACATATATTAGCCCACACTTACACTCAAGAAGATAGATGACATTTCTTGAGTGACAAGTGATGAAGTCTCTGATCTTATGCTTCTTTCCATTAACTGTGAACTCTGTGCATTTCCGTGGTATGTCTTTTCTAGTGGTTGTCCTACACATTAGACAATCACCACACCTATGAAAGCCTTGGTTACACGTTCTAGCTAGAGATTTTTCCGGTAGGCTGCTCTTGACCAAACGGTCTTTCAGGGATTGAGCTTTTTTATAGATAAACGTGGGCCTATCAGGAATGACTTTTCCAATGACCGGGTCATCCTTTAGGATTCTCCAGTTTTGTTTAAAAATACTTTCGATTCTTTTGTGGTGTGCACCATACTTAGTAACAAAAGCCCATTCATATGGGTTTTGACTGGTTTGAAGGGTTTTTTTTTCCTTTTCTTTTATAAGGTCATTTCTTTCTGTACATAAGACCTGTTTTTCAGCTTTAGCTAAGGTCGATTCTGGGTACCCCTTCTCCCGAAAGCGATCTCCCATTTCTTTCATCTGTATCTCAAGTACTTTTGGATCCGTACAATTTCTTTTCAATCTCTTGTACTGACCTATAGGAATATTATCCAGCCATTTGGAATGATGTTCACTGTCTATACTAATATAAGAGTTGGAATCCGTTGGTTTCCGATGAGTTTTTGTGCAAATGTCTTCATCCCCAATGTAAATTTGTAGATCTAGGAAAATAATCTCTTTTTTACTCTGGGAAAAGGTTAAATGAATGTTAAAATCATTTAAATTAAGTGATTCAAGGAATAAAGAAAGACTTTCTTCTGTGCCCCTCCAGATGAACAGAATATCATCAATGAACCTCCACCATGACACCAGGTTCGCTCCAGATGTCCTCAATGGGTCAACATTCCGCATCTCCCAATAGGCCATGTACAAGTTGGCATAACTTGGAGCGAACCTGGTGCCCATGGCGGTGCCCCTAATTTGGAGATAATATGATCCATTGTAGTAGAAATAATTGTTGGAAAGAATGAAGTCGATTGATTCAATTATGAATAATCTCAATTCTTCCTTGTATTCACTTCTTTGTAAGAAGTGCTCAATGGCTTTTTTCCCTTCTTGCCAATTGATGATTGTATATAAAGTGCTGACGTCTGCACTGACCATAGTGCACTCCTCGTTCCAGACAACTTTTTCCAACTTCCTCAGAACATCCCCTGTGTCTTTTAGGAAAGCAGGAGTGTCACTAACCAACGGTTGTAAAAACGAATCCACCATTGCTGATAAATTCGATGAAAGACTATTTGTCCCCGTGATGATCGGACGTCCTGGTGGATTTACCGGGTCCTTGTGGACCTTCGGCAGGACATATATTGTCGGGGTTGAGGGATTGTCTATATGGATGAAGTCCCGTTCCGTCGCAGTGATAGCACCATTTTTCATGGCTCTCTTCGTGAGATCGTCTAATTTCTTCATCATGTTAGTAATGGGATCCGCCTTTAGTTTTTTGTACGTCCCCTCATCCCCCAACTGCCTTTCAATTTCTTTCATATAATTGGTTGTACTCATGAGTACAACCCCCCCCCCTTGTCTGCAGGTTTAATGGTTAACTCTTTATTTTTCTGCAGAGATGCCAGGGCTAATCTTTCTTTTTGTGAAAGATTATTTTTCTTTGACTTGGGAATTTTCCTCAGTTCTTTCGTAACGATGGAGTTGAAGCATTCTATACTTCCTCCTTTTACATGCTGAGGGTAGAAATGTGATTTCTTTTTGAAAGTTTTCCCATTGTTTGTCACAATTTCGGTGTTTGTATCTTTCCCCTGGAAAAAATTTTTGAGGCTCAACTTCCTCACATATTTCTGCAAATCCACAAACATCTCAAAGGGGTTGGGGTCACTCGAAGGGGCAAATTTCAGCCCTTTCATTAGGACGGTTTTTTCTACATCGGATAATTCATAATCACTTAAGTTAAAAATTCTACTTGTGGGTTCTTTTAGGGACAGATTCTGGTCTATACTCTTTTCTTGAGTCATGGAGGGGTTACCTATACGTGATGTAACCCTCTTCTTCTTCTTGACTAAACTCCTCTTTTACCCCTCCTAGTCGGTTTATCAGTTATCTGTCTCTCTGTTGCCGAAAGTCCTGTTCTAAAAAACTAGGATTCCTTCTTGGTGTCTGCCATACACCTTCAGCATTGGTTCTCCTATCCTGAAGTGGATTCCCTCTGTATGGTCTTTTTCTTAGGGGTCTTTCCGATTCGAGGTATTCCTGATCTCTTCTTCTTGGGGTCCTCCAATTCTCATTCTTTTTCTCTGGGGGTCTTACATAATAGCTATGATTGTTGTCATTCCATTCTTCCTTTCTATTTTGAAGTCTCGGTCTGTATAGACTGAATTCCTTCCTTACGGGCCTGTATGGCGTATTATTCCAAGATTTATGGAATGGTTTTTTTCCTTTTGCTTTTACTAGTGGAGGGTTATATTGTATCCTTTTTTCTCTCCAGGTCGGGATCCTGGTAGGATCCCTCATGGGGGGTTGCTCTTCATCTACCCCCTTATTCGGATCCTCCGGTGGGGATACCCGAGAATCCCTGAAAAATGTCCTTTTTTTCCTATTTTTTAATTCATTAGTCTCCTTTTCAAGTTTAGTTAGAATGGTTTTTTCCTTCACCTTAACTTCTTCTAGATCGCTGAAGGGGACAATACAGGTTTTTAACACTTCTATTTCTTGGTTCGCTTCCAATAAATTTTCCTTTCTCTCTTTTATTATTAATTCTACTAGAGATAGACCACACTGATTGAGAATTTTGTCCCACTCTTTCAGGAATGCTTCATTCCCATTGGTGAAGGACGGTTTCTTCATAATTCTCAATCCTTTGGGGACGATATGGTGTACTAGGTAATGTTCTAAAGTAATTACCTCCCACCAAAGGCGGTTTTCCTTGAGCATAATTCTCTCTAACTTGGTTAATATTGTGGGGAGATCTTCATCATCTACATCAGTATCCTCCGAATTTTCATTCAGAAATATTTTGGATGATGTTCTCCTATTATCTCTGAATGCAAACATCTCTGCAGCACCCTCGTCATGTACTAGTGTTTGACAAATCGAAAGACACAAAAGAGTGGGTGTACATTAACAAGAGTTGCGCAATAAAAGCAGACTAAGCAGCCTTAATTACTGCACCGGGAGGGACAAACACAAAATCCCTGAATGCTTTATAGATAGACAAAAGTGTGCAGCATCTAATGGCGCTAAGCCCGTAAGATGTATCCCTTATATTACTTAGGGAATATATCAATTAAAACCAAAGTGGTTAAAAAATACAATACATTTTATTATAACATGTGGACATGCATGAACAATAACAGTTTGAAGAAAGAATAAAAATACAAATTAAACATTTTTGGACACAATACAGTACATAGTATGTGCAGCTGGAACTGGGAGGCAGTGACTCGGTCAAGGTGCTAGTGCAATGTGCTGGTGGCAAATCTCTCACCCTTTGATGGCCCTGCGGTGGGCTAGCTTAGGAAAGCAATGCTGGTCCGGCGCTGATATAGCCCGGCACCACCGCATGGGGCATGAATCAGCTTCTGAGTTCTTTACCAGGTGGTCACCGCTCCTTGGTCCAGTTTTCAATCCAATATACAACGCGTTTCGGTCATTTGCTTTTGACCTTTTTCAAGTTTTATGGATTGAGTCTATGAGGCTATGGGGCTGTTTTATACCCCTACTAATCATCTTATTACTCCTGACACCTGTGGCTTTCAGGAGCGCCGCATCACCCCGGCTCGTCCCGCCGGAAATGACGTCTTTTGCGTTTCACCGCCAACCTGAAGTGTCCCGGTTTGCGTTCCAACGCAAAACCGGAAGTGATGTCTTTTGCGTTACACCACCAGCCGGAAGTGTCCCGGTTTGCGTTCCAATGCAATACCGGAAGTGCTCCCCCGGACACCGCGGGTGCATCTTTGTTTTCTCTGTTGGATTCAATCATTCCTCGGTGCCTATACTCCCCCATAGTATGCCATACTCTGAAGTGGGTGGTTAGATTCCATGTCCATGGTTGTTGTCGAATTGCCTGTATCGAATCCCCGTCAGCCATCTTTATTGAGGGCAAATTGGTGGTATTTTATCCATATTAAGCATGTTCATGGAATTCTCATAGGCTTGGATTCTTCTAATACATTTTCAGGAGAGGACCAACTCTGACCAATCTTTGTGGTACTTTGTTCCCACTAGTCCATCCCTTTTACCCGAGTTGGTCACTCATTTTGGATATTTTAGCAGCAGATCAATGCAATATACAAAAGAAAAAAAGGGGGAAAGATTAAAATCAAATAAAATTTACATGAAAACACTATGATAAAAACTCAGTCTAAAAACCACTTCAATTCGAAATCAACATTGTGACCATTGGGTTTTAGTGAATTTAGATCAAAAATCCAGTGCATCTCACTTTGGGCTAAACTTTTTTCAAGATTTTTGTTTTTCCAGCTAGCTTTAACTTGCTGGATACCTAGGTATCTTATAATATGTCCCTCACATTTGTTGTGTATTTTAGTGAAGTGTTTTGAGAAGGGATGACTATCCAGGCCCTTGCGGATATTATACACATGCTCCGCCATTCTGATTTTCAGGGGCCTGGATGTCTTGCCTACATATATTAGCCCACACTTACACTCAAGAAGATAGATGACATTTCTTGAGTGACAAGTGATGAAGTCTCTGATCTTATGCTTCTTTCCATTAACTGTGAACTCTGTGCATTTGCGTGGTATGTCTTTTCTAGTGGTTGTCCTACACATTAGACAATCACCACACCTATGAAAGCCTTGGTTACACGTTCTAGCTAGAGATTTTTCCGGTAGGCTGCTCTTGACCAAACGGTCTTTCAGGGATTGAACTTTTTTATAGATAAACGTGGGCCTATCAGGAATGACTTTTCCAATGACCGGGTCATCCTTTAGGATTCTCCAGTTTTGTTTAAAAATACTTTCGATTCTTTTGTGGTGTGCACCATACTTAGTAACAAAAGCCCATTCATATGGGTTTTGACTGGTTTGAAGGGTTTTTTTTTCCTTTTCTTTTATAAGGTCATTTCTTTCTGTACATGAGACCTGTTTTTCAGGCAGACACCAAGAAGGAATCCTAGTTTTTTAGAACAGGATTTTCGGCAACAGAGAGACAGATAACTGATAAACCGACTAGGAGGGGTAAAAGAGGAGGTTTAGTCAAGAAGAAGAAGAGGGTTACATCACGTATAGGTAACCCCTCCATGACTCAAGAAAAGAGTATAGACCGGAATCTGTCCCTAAAAGAACCCACAAGTAGAATTTTTAACTTAAGTGATTATGAATTATCCGATGTAGAAAAAAACCGTCCTAATGAAAGGGCTGAAATTTGCCCCTTCGAGTGACCCCAACCCCTTTGAGATGTTTGTGGATTTGCAGAAATATGTGAGGAAGTTGAGCCTCAAAAAAATTTTCCAGGGGAAAGATACAAACACCGAAATTGTGACAAACAATGGGAAAACTTTCAAAAAGAAATCACATTTCTACCCTCAGCATGTAAAAGGAGGAAGTATAGAATGCTTCAACTCCATCGTTACGAAAGAACTGAGGAAAATTCCCAAGTCAAAGAAAAATAATCTTTCACAAAAAGAAAGATTAGCCCTGGCATCTCTGCAGAAAAATAAAGAGTTAACCATTAAACCTGCAGACAAGGGGGGGGGGTTGTACTCATGAGTACAACCAATTATATGAAAGAAATTGAAAGGCAGTTGGGGGATGAGGGGACGTACAAAAAACTAAAGGCGGATCCCATTACTAACATGATGAAGAAATTAGACGATCTCACGAAGAGAGCCATGAAAAATGGTGCTATCACTGCGACGGAACGGGACTTCATCCATATAGACAATCCCTCAACCCCGACAATATATGTCCTGCCGAAGGTCCACAAGGACCCGGTAAATCCACCAGGATGTCCGATCATCACGGGGACAAATAGTCTTTCATCGAATTTATCAGCAATGGTGGATTCGTTTTTACAACCGTTGGTTAGTGACACTCCTGCTTTCCTAAAAGACACAGGGGATGTTCTGAGGAAGTTGGAAAAAGTTGTCTGGAACGAGGAGTGCACTATGGTCAGTGCAGACGTCAGCACTTTATATACAATCATCAATTGGCAAGAAGGGAAAAAAGCCATTGAGCACTTCTTACAAAGAAGTGAATACAAGGAAGAATTGAGATTATTCATAATTGAATCAATCGACTTCATTCTTTCCAACAATTATTTCTACTACAATGGATCATATTATCTCCAAATTAGGGGCACCGCCATGGGCACCAGGTTCGCTCCAAGTTATGCCAACTTGTACATGGCCTATTCGGAGATGCGGAATGTTGACCCATTGAGGACATCTGGAGCGAACCTGGTGTCATGGTGGAGGTTCATTGATGATATTCTGTTCATCTGGAGGGGCACAGAAGAAAGTCTTTCTTTATTCCTTGAATCACTTAATTTAAATGATTTTAACATTCATTTAACCTTTTCCCAGAGTAAAAAAGAGATTATTTTCCTAGATCTACAAATTTACATTGGGGATGAAGACATTTGCACAAAAACTCATCGGAAACCAACGGATTCCAACTCTTATATTAGTATAGACAGTGAACATCATTCCAAATGGCTGGATAATATTCCTATAGGTCAGTACAAGAGATTGAAAAGAAATTGTACGGATCCAAAAGTACTTGAGATACAGATGAAAGAAATGGGAGATCGCTTTCGGGAGAAGGGGTACCCAGAATCGACCTTAGCTAAAGCTGAAAAACAGGTCTCATGTACAGAAAGAAATGACCTTATAAAAGAAAAGGAAAAAAAACCCCTTCAAACCAGTCAAAACTTTTATGAATGGGCTTTTGTTACTAAGTATGGTGCACACCACAAAAGAATCGAAAGTATTTTTAAACAAAACTGGAGAATCCTAAAGGATGACCCGGTCATTGGAAAAGTCATTCCTGATAGGCCCACGTTTATCTATAAAAAAGCTCAATCCCTGAAAGACCGTTTGGTCAAGAGCAGCCTACCGGAAAAATCTCTAGCTAGAACGTGTAACCAAGGCTTTCATAGGTGTGGTGATTGTCTAATGTGTAGGACAACCACTAGAAAAGACATACCACGGAAATGCACAGAGTTCACAGTTAATGGAAAGAAGCCTAAGATCAGAGACTTCATCACTTGTCACTCAAGAAATGTCATCTATCTTCTTGAGTGTAAGTGTGGGCTAATATATGTAGGCAAGACATCCAGGCCCCTGAAAATCAGAATGGCGAAGCATGTGTATAATATCCGCAAGGGCCTGGATAGTCATCCCTTCTCAGAACACTTCACTAAAATACACAACAAATGTAAGGGACATATTATAAGATACCTAGGTATCCAGCAAGTTAAAGCTAGCTGGAAAAACAAAAATCTTGAAAAAAGTTTAGCCCAAAGTGAGATGCACTGGATTTTTGATCTAAATTACTGCAAATAGGCCTGGGGATTTGGTATTACACTCTGCCAATCCAGACCTAGCAGTAAGACTGGAGTCAGTCGTTTAGCTTGCTGGGGTTCTGTTACTACTCTGTGAACTTAGCAAGTTTGCGGCTGTATTCTAAAATCTTGAAAAAAGTTTAGCCCAAAGTGAGATGCACTTGATTTTTGATCTAAATTCACTAAAACCCAATGGTCACAATGTTGATTTCGAATTGAAGTGGTTTTTAGACTGAGTTTTTATCATAGTGTTTTCATGTAAATTTTATTTGATTTTAATCTTTCCCCCTTTTTTTCTTTTGTATATTGCATTGATCTGCTGCAAAAATATCCAAAATGAGTGACCAACTCGGGTAAAAGGGATGGACTAGTGGGAACAAAGTACCACAAAGATTGGTCAGAGTTGGTCCTCTCCTGAAAATGTATTAGAAGAATCCAAGCCTATGAGAATTCCATGAACATGCTTAATATGGATAAAATACCACCAATTTGCCCTCAATAAAGATGGCTGACGGGGATTCGATACAGGCAATTCGACAACAACCATGGACATGGAATCTAACCACCCACTTCAGAGTATGGCATACTATGGGAGAGTATAGGCACCGAGGAATGATTGAATCCAACAGAGAAAACAAAGATGCACCCGCGGTGTCCGGGGGAGCACTTCCGGTATTGCATTGGAACGCAAACCGGGACACTTCCGGCTGGTGGTGTAACGCAAAAGACATCACTTCCGGTTTTGCGTTGGAACGCAAACCGGGACACTTCAGGTTGGCGGTGAAACGCAAAAGACGTCATTTCCGGCGGGACGAGCCGGGGCGATGCGGCGCTCCTGAAAGCCACAGGTGTCAGGAGTAATAGGTGACCACTCTTATAAATCAGAAATCTATTCTAATCGACCTCCTTGACATATGTTTGTGTAGTCAAAGAGTTATTCTCAACAACAAGTGCAATATCCAGGTATGTGAAATAATTGTGGTGCAAAATAAACCTAATAGCCTCTAAAACAAATTCCCGTGTCTCCATAGAAATAGAATCATACAATCCCAAATAATAGCCTACTGCCTCAATTCCCATATCCTGTGGAATGTTTGAATATAGCGATTCAACATCACATGTGACCAAAAAATATTTATCATTCCAATGTATACCTTTAAGCAAATTCAAAAAATGTGTAGTATCTTGTAAATGAGATTTCAAATTTTTAACATGTGGCTGTAAAAAAAAAATATCAACATAGTGTGATAAATTATTAGTCAAAGATCCCATTCCCAAAATAATAGGTCTCCCAGGTGGTGATGTGAGGGTTTTGTGTATTTTAGGAAGAAAATAAAATGTGGGCACCACTGAGTGAACTGTAAATAAAAAATTTAAAGTATCCCTGGATATTGCACCCATTGACTGAGCACCAGTCAATAAAGCCCTCAATTTTTTCTGGAAAGTGGTTGTGGGATTCGTATCCAATTTCCTGTATAATGCTACATCCCCCAATTGTCTAAATCAGAGGTTCCCAAACTGTGTGCCGTGGCTCCCTGGGGTGCCTCGGGACACTTGCAGGGGTGCCCTGGCTTGGTGGTCCAGGACCAATTCAAATTATTCATGGTTAATATAATAGGCAAAACCAGTGCTGGTGGCTGCCAGTCATAAAATATGTGTTAGGATCTCCTGCCCTGTGCTGCCACGTCGTCATGGCAACCGGGAGACAAGTGCTAGCGGAGTAACCTGAGCGCAGCTGATACTCCGGTTCGGGTCTTTTGCTGTGCAGTGGTTATAGGCTCTGTGCACAGCAGGGGATCCAGTGCTGGTTTTTGTGCTCACAGTCTGTGAGGTCTGAGTGGGGCGTGGACAGCACCTGCTTTATAAGGCCTCTTCTCAGGGTAAGCAGATGCTGCTGAATCTTTGTTGGTTAGTCAGTTCCTGAAAGTTAACCAGTACTGTGTAGCTTTGTATTTGTTTGTTGCTTACTGCAAATAGGCCTGGGGATTTGGTATTACACTCTGCCAATCCAGACCTAGCAGTAAGACTGGAGTCAGTCGTTTAGCTTGCTGGGGTTCTGTTACTACTCTGTGAACTTAGCAAGTTTGCGGCTGTATTCTAAGACTTGCCTGTCTAATCCTGTCTCACTGTGCTAGGTGTCAGGGGTCAGTTTAGTGGCAGTAAGCTGAACCTGGGCCCTGCAAGTGAGAATTAGGATTGTGGAGACTCTCCTTGTGTCTATCATTCCATCTCTGACCAAGGAGTTTACTGCCACACCCGTTGGTAACCCTTTAGGGTTTTGCTGTTGCCCTTAGCAACAGCATTTCGGGTTCTCTACGTATTAAAGCACAACATCTTGCTTTTCCCATCTGAGCAGTTCTAATACAAGGGAGATACCCAGTTCCTTAGCCTCTGGGCTTCTCTGTTCACCTTGTGTGTATTTTGTTACCCTATCACCTTCTGTGTACGTTATGTCATATTCCCCAGTCTGTCTGTGAGTCCATTTGTTTTGCATAACAGTTCAAACACCAGTACATTCCTGCAGGCACTGGAGTGCATAACAGTTCTGACACCAGTACTTTCCTGCAGGCACTGGTGTGCATAACAATATGTGGCCAAACAGAAGCAAATCTTGTCCCTCACCACACAACTGACCCAAAGGATGACATATAAACGCGGTCTACTTAATGTAATATTTTTTTCTGAATTTCTCAATAAGAAATTTTTGGCCTAGGGGTGCCGTGAAAAAAATTCTGATATTCTAGGGTGCCGTGATTCAAAAAAAAGTTTGGAAAGCACTGGTCTAAATGCTTCTTTCAGGTTGTCTCCCTGTTAAGAACAACCAGCCCCCCCCCCCCCCCCCCCCACACACACACCTTATCAGCTGATTTGATCACTATGTCATAGTCAGTACTAAGTCTTTTTAAAGCTATCCTCTCTTTCGGAGCTAGATTATGTTTCTCCGCCTTTAGACACAAGAGTCTGAAATCCTCCATAGTGGCCTTATACTAAATTTCTACATATGGCCCCCTGTACTGAAGAGGGTAGAAGTCAGATTTCTTATGGAATTTGGTTCTCGAATTAATATCAAATAGATCTTCCTTCTTCCCAACTACCTCTAGCTTCTCCTCAGTACAGAGAGCTTCCAGGATTGAAAGGGCCATTTCGTCATCATTATCCAACACAATAGGTGATTCATCTAAACCATTTCTCTTTAGAGCTTTCAAAGCAAAATAACGCTTTCTACTCAAGGTTCTAACATGCTTGTTAAGGTCCACAAATAATTCAAAAACATTTGGCTTAGACACAGGTGCAAAATTTAGACCCTTCGATAGGAGCTTTATTTCATCATCACTCAAGGCCTTAGAAGATAATTTATATATACCTTTTTGATCTATCTTAGTCAGAGATTTTTTTCTACATTTCCTGTTTCCTCCTCTGCATTCCCTAATTCACTCTCTCTTTCTCTTTTTAGAACACCCCTTATCTGCCCTGTATCTCTCACAGGACGTTGATGTTGTCCTAAAAAAATCTGTTGCTATATTGGGGGGAGTCTGAGTCATCAACCTGTTGATTTTTCCATCTAGGAATTTATCGCACTATGTTGATTTTTTTTTTACAGCCACATGTTAAGAATTTGAAATCTCATTTACAAGATACTACACATTTTTTGAATTTGCTTAAATATATACAATGGAATGATAAATATTTTTTGGTCACATGTGATGTTGAATCACTATATTCAAACATTCCACAGGATTTGGGAATTGAGGCAGTAGGCTATTAATTGGGATTGGATGATTCTATTTCTATGGAGACACGGGAATTTGTTTTAGAGGCTATTAGGTTTATTTTGACCACAATTATTTTGTTTTTGATTCACAGTATTATTTACAGTTATGGGGGACGGTGATGGGGAGCAGGTTCGCCCTCAGCTTCGCGAACCTATACATGGGGCGGTTCGAGGAACAGCGTGTGTGGGGTGCGGGGCTGGGGGCGGATCTGGTCCTCTATCGCCGTTTCATAGATGATTTATTTTTCATTTGGGGTGGTAGTGAAGCTTCCTTAAATATTTTCCAACAGGGATTAAATAATAATTTATTTGGGCTTAAATTCACGTCTATATATCACCAGGAAAGAATCACATACCTGGATATTGGAGTTGTTGTTGAGAATAACTCTTTGACTACACAAACATACGTCAAGGAGGTCGATCAGAATAGATTTCTGATTTATAAGAGTGGTCACCTCAAAAAATGGAGGGATAATATTCCGAAGGGGCAATTTATTAGAATTTAGAGGAACTGCTCAAGTAACATAACTTTCGAACTTCATGTTGAGAGATTATGTAACTCCTTTGTCGAACAAGGTTATCCGGAAGGAGTTGTACAGCGGGCATATGATGAAACACGGAAAATGGATAGGAAAAAATTGTTAACGTATAGGGGCTCCGAGCCAAAGGCAGACCTTAAGTGGACTACATCACGTTTTGGGTTCATCACCAAATACAATTCACATGCTAGGGACATACAAAAGATTATCAAGAAGAATAGTTTTATGTTAAGAATGGATAATCTGTTGGTTAGTACAGACGTTACATTAGATCGGGTAGTTTTTAGGAAAGCAGACAATCTGAAGAAGAGGTTGGCCCCCAGTCATTTTAAAAGTAGTTATGGACAGAGTAGGATAAATCAGGAACTGCATTGGTTACCACAGAAACCTGCGGGCTTCCATAGATGTGGAAAGGATAAATGTGGTACATGTGTACCAGTGGTGTAACTTTGACCCAGTTGCCCGGAGGCAAGGAAAATATTGGTGCCCCCTTATATATACACACATTTGCTCCTGTTTAGCAAGCCTGCAGATTCTAACTATGGGGGTCATTCCGAGTTGTTCGCTCGCTAGCTGCTTTTAGCAGCATTGCACACGCTAGGCCGCCGCCCTCTGGGAGTGTATCTTAGCTTAGCAGAATTGCGAACGAAAGATTAGCAGAACTGTTACTAAATAATTCTTTGCAGTTTCTGAGTAGCTCCAGACCTACTCACAGATTGCGATCAGCTCAGTCCGTTTAGTTCCTGGTTTGACGTCACAAACACGCCCTGCGTTCGGCCAGCCACTCCCCCGTTTCTCCAGACACTCCCGCGTTTTTCCCTGACACACCTGCGCTGGTTTACAGGGAAGATTCCTGGTGGGCCGACGCACCCGTGGGGCCTGTTTTGTTTGAGGACATGTGGTCCTTTTTATAGACATAATGAATATTACTTTGCCACTTAGCCTGTGATTGCAGATGATCTAGTGTATGCTCTGTCTGCCTGCTTGGCTGACATATAAGATTGAGTGAATAGTGATTGGGATACGGTTGGTGTAATAAGCAAGAAAATATCTTTCTAAAGAATTATATAGTTTCCTAAATTCTGAAGATGTATCATATAATGTGCTCATAATATTTAATTTTATTTCTTTTTAACTTCCCCCTTGATTCTGGACATGCCCACTATCTGGAAAATCTTGGGGGGAGGGTGCTGCTGCCATGGCCCATGGCTTGACCGTACACCTCTGGTGCTGCCCATGTGGGGCCACTAGTACATATTTTTCCAGGGCTACTTTTTGTTCCCAATCCGCCCCTGAACTAGGCAGATCTATGTAGGGGTCCAGCCACATCCTACATAGATCTGCTCAGTCACTCCCAATGCTGATTATTTCTCTGACAATTAATTTGCAAGTGTCATATCCAGAATTAGAACCCACAACCTATTACACTGGAAGCATGCACCTTCCTGATGGAGATATCAGCTCTTGCACAGGAAGTGTGAGAATTCTAACTATATGAAGTTACTTGTAATTGTCAGAGAAATATAGTTAGAATTCTCATGCTTCCTTTATAGGAGCAAATAGCTTCATCAGTAAGTTGTCTGCTTCCAGTGTATAAAGAGTGTATAAAGAGGGTGTGATTTGTAATGTGTAGTGACTAGTGGGGAAGTCTGATACGGAAGAGATACCGGCTTCTGTCAATTAACTTAATTAATGTCGCTGAACACATAGAACAGGAGGAGAGGTGCCCCCTTCAGAGCAGGAGCCCGGCGGTAGCTGACTCCGTTGCCTCCCAGAGTTCTGCCTCTGATGTGTACACTGTGATAGAAAGGAGATTGGATTTGTTTTTTTTACTATGGGAGAAAGTTTTGTGATTAAGGATTTTATGAACTGCAGCTCCCATTTTGTGATATATCAAGTACAGTGTGGATTCGGCATGCGATATGTGGGACGCACCACACGTAAGGTACATCTGAGATTTTTGTAACATAAGAGGAATATTCATAATCAAGTAAAAACTAATTGTCTGTCCTTGCATTTTATGAGATGTAATAAAAGGGGAATGGAAAATCTGAAGATGAAGGCTATAGAACAGATTAGGACTACCAGTAGGGGGGAAGGGGGGGGGGGGGGGAATCAGTAAAAGGGAAGCGTATTGGATATTTCGTTTACAAACCCTCAGCCCACAGGGGTTAAATGACACAGTGGAGTTGAATAATAAATAAAGTGCTGACTTTATTATATTTATGAGATTCAATATTCTTATAAACTCATTATAAACCCCTATAAACTTACTTGAAGATCCTTTTGTTATGAAGTAATACTGCTGTTGTTGCTGTATTATAATTATAATTATAATCATAATTGCTTTACCTCTATTCTATTTTCTTTTTTGGGCTTCCCTTTTGCCCTTCCTAATTGGATGGGCACAAGTGGGGTTATGTATGATTGTAATTTTATAATATATTAAAATAATCGTAGTGAAGACTCTTATGACTCCTATAAATGTGGTAATAATTTAGTATTGTAATGCTGTCCTATTCTGTGAGATATAGATACCTAAGAGGTAATTTTTATGCTGCTTTCTCTTTGAGGTACATGTATGTGTGTGTATATATTTCCCCTTCTATATATGTATATATGTTGTATACCTATTTGTATTTATGTTTAGGTTAGATATTATTTGATAATACTATTTAATAATTATTATCTCTGATATTATGCTCTGTTTAGTCGATAGAAAGAGACATCATATTATATAATATTCAATGGAAAATGTGATTTTTAGCAGAGGTACTACTAATTAATTACTAATTAATATTATATGTGTGGATTAAGGATGTGCAATAGGCTCTGATTATAAGATTAATATACACCTGGACTGTGAGGCGCAGTTGGAATGCACATGAATACGCGTGTGCAGTAAGGGAACCGGAATGAGTGTTAATTCCCCGGTCTATTTAAACCCCATGAGATGGGGATGTATCATTCTTCTGAGGAAGCCGCCGAGTGCTTATCAAGTGGAGAAACGCATTAAGAGGGACTGCCGGAGACCTGGTGCATGCAGCATATTGTGATCCCTGGAACGAGTGGCTACTAGTGGAGCGAGGAGACCCGTCACCATGCATATTCTGATATGGGTGAGAGATAACCGGAGTCTGCCCTTGAAAATCTCCATACATATTGGAGCGCTTGTGTGGGACTTTCATTTGCACCTTACAAATAATAAAGTCTATGCTGACTCATGGACAAAGTCAATAATTGGTAACAGCGGAAACAGGTTTCTTCTTACACCTGAAAGCTGTTCTACCATAGATATGGAAATCTAGCACTTTGGAGTATAATGTAATTCATGAGCTCTATACGGACCTTTGAACTGTGATTGTCTGCCTAGAAGTAGTTCCAATTGATGGATGTTTCCTAAAGCCTATATTATCATCTGCTAATAAGCCTATAGTTTTCATTACACAATAGTCCTTGACTGTGAAATTTTTATAGATATATAGGAGTGTTTATATATACTATATTTTTTTATTGATTTTTAACACCGGCCGAGCGTAATGTGATTGTTTAATAAATATTTTAAAAGTACATTTCTGCTGTATTGTTTTGATAAATATTTTCACCTTGGCACAGCAGCGCTATATATATATATATATATTGTTTTTTGTTTCCTTGTGAGTTATTGGGGATTAAGTGGTCCCCTTTATATGGCAGCAGCTGTTACAGGGTGATATTTATCTAATTGCGGTGTCTCTTGCTATTTAGCGGCCAGCGCCTGGTGACTTGTCTTAATTGACTGGTCAAAAATATATATATTTTTTTGCTTTTACACATGCGTTTACACTTGCACAGCTAAAATACACTCCCCCCGTAGGTGGCGACTATCCGATCGCAGGTCTGCAAAAATCACTGCTTCGATCAGGTCTGAATTATCCCCACTGTCTTTTAAACTCCATTGCACTTTTATTGGACTGCTCATCCAGTATGCATATGTGTATAGCAGTGTCCAGTTTTAATTACTTCTCACGTAATAATAGTTTTCAAGTGACATCATCATAAGTTCCCTAAACAAGCCTGGCCCTGCTGAGCGCACTTGTTGATGCATCATAATCACATTTCTTTACTTGTAGTTTCAATCTGGCAGCACAATGGCACTGAGACGGGGAGGGGTACTATTTACCCAGGCCTGGGCCCAGAGCCATGACTAGACTCTTTGGTGTCCTGTGCCAGAAAGAGAATTGGCACCTCCCACAACCACATTTTTCCAATAGGGACATAAGGGCACATGCCTCTCTCGAGGAAGAGGCATGACAAAACTGATCCCAGAGGAAACCCATGCTATGATGCCCCATATATATATATATATATATATATATATATATATATATATACACACAGGTGTGTGTGTGTGTGTGTGTGTGTGTGTGTGTGTGTGTGTGTGTGTGTGTGTGTGTGTGTGTTCCAGCATAACTCTGGAATTCATGGAGCAATTTACATCAAACTTGGTATACATATCACTTACAATCTGAAAAAAAAAATACTGTGGGGGAAAGATACTCTCAGCAGCCCTAGGGGTGTGGGTGGGAAGGGGGTGACATGTAAAAATCCATAGTTTTCGGGCATAACTCTAGAATGCCTGGAGCAATTTACACCAAACTTGGTACATAAGTGACTTACAATCTGGACAAAAATACTGGGGGGGGGGGAGGGAAACACTGCTAGCATTCCTAGGGTTGTGGTAGGAATAGGGTGACATGTAAAAATCATTAGTTTTCAGGCATAACCTGGAATGTCTGGAGCAATTTGTCAGGCTGTAATAGCCTCAAAACATTTGAAGTTTCTATTTGTGTCAATACACTTTATTTTTGACTAGGACCACTGGAGTGCCGCATCATCTTTGTTCAATATATATATACATGTGTAACCCTATCTTAACTTCTGCAAAGAGGGTCACTAGAATAATTGTGTGCCTCCACCCAAGCTAATTTCTATATTGGCTTGCCTGGGAAAGCCAGGTGACAAATATGTGTACCATATACATTTAATATATCTATCCCTTTATTACACTGAATACCTGTTTTTCTTCTCTTTCCAGGATCCCAGAGTCCAAAGATTCCAACAAAGCACTCAAATGGTAAGTATTATAGGTTAGTTTTAATACATTCTTTACTTAACTTCTACTCAACACTTATGTCTATCCCTCTATTACAATATTCTTCTATTTAAGTAATGTCTCCTCCTATACATTCAATATTTTGCATGCATTACAAAAAAAATATTTGCATATACTATAGTGAGTGACCCGGGTACTCTCATCTAAGAAATAGTTTGCGCAGTTGGGGCCCATTTATTACTTAAGGAATTGTCTGTAGAAAGTAATGAATATTTTCCAGTTGTTGATCTAGAATCAATAAATTCCCTTTGCTGTCTTAGAAATAATAGGTGTTCCTTCTTCAATACAGGGTGCTTGATAAATAATCACATATATTATTCTGTCTCTTTTCTGATGTATATATATATATTAAGTAGACAGATTTCTAGGATTTATATTCAGCCTTTCTCTCTCTCTCTTTTGGTTACTTATGTTTCCTTCCTTTAACTTGTTCACAAAGTTTGTATCTATAATGTAACCATTATAGTCTTTTTAGCAATGACACTGTAACTCCTGCCATAAATAGTCTTTCAATAGCATTATAAAGGCTGTTCAGTTGAATAGTTGAATCCTAGTGTAAATAATGGTCCCGTTCCAATATATTAAAGGAGTAGACATATATAAATATATAACTTGAATGTCTTAAATATTCACGCCTCCTGCCCAGGGGTATATTCTGTTTCATTACCTTGGTGTATATATATATATATTATTATAATCTCCATCTTACTAAATGACAGGAGATTCCCCACTATCGACAGTCAGTTATGTCCAGCATTTCCTTTGTTAGTAAAACTACGGTTGTATAGGCTACAAACAATAATTACACTTGCAGGTTATTAGTGTAATTAAGCAGGGGCTCATCAATGCGCTTTCACTTTCTTGAATCCCCTAAAAGATTTCCTCTGCTAGTTATATACTTCAGGAACTCCAAATAGCCAGGAAATCACAAGCCTTATAGTCTTTTTACTGTTAGAAGAAATAAAGTCTTTTGCCAGTCAATTGATCTTCAACTCCTTATTATTATACCCATTACTGTAGTATATTTTTAGTTCATTCTCAGTCCTTTAAAGGGTTAACTTTAGAATGCATTAAGGATTTCCTTTGAATAAAATAGTCTAAGCATACAGTATGTGTGCAGCTAAAACGTCTCTCATCTTAGTTGGGCAGTCTTAATCGCTTAGTATGTGCAGGTATTAATAGTTTCACTTACGCCTCCACGACTATTAGCGCATCAGCAGGGCTGTCAATTTCTTCCCCGACTCTCCTATTGGCTCTGCCTGCAGGCGTCACGTCCCTTTGTCTGGAGTCTCAGCAATGGAATGGCCTCTTTTCGGTGTTTCAGGTGTGCAGAGTACCCCCTCCTTTCCTCTTAATTATATGCTCTGCTACCAGGGGTCGCACACACCGGAGCTCCATCCATGCCGCCGCCACCTTCTGCCTCCTGCTACCCGCAGTTATGTTTACAGCTGTCTGCGGGAGCAAGGGCGCTATGGCATGGCACTTAGGAGAGGAACAGCCGCCTAGGGATCCGAGGACAGGCAGGCAATCTTAGCGCTTCTCCTGCCTCCTGCCTCGCTATCCCAGCCGCTCCGTCTCCCAGCACCAGAGACTACCTTGACTGGTTGTGCTAACCTAAGAGCTCTCCAGCTGCTGCTGTAATGTTTACAGCGTTACAGCTCTTAGCAGCGCCGGAGAGAACCAGGTGCCAACACTGCAAGATCGATCAGCATACTGACTTTGGCCGGCGGAGAGCGTCTTTTATACGCTCTCTTACCGGCCTCGCGGTCCCCCTTTGCACACGGCTCCCTTCTCTATCCCGGCGCGAGGTCTCCCTTTTTTACACACGGTTCCCGGCGCGCGGTCTCCCTTCTACACACGGCTTCCCACTTACCGGCGCGGGGACCCTCTTTGCACACGTCCTCCCCACATCTCCAGCACGCGGTCACTTTCCACCCACAGCTGTTCTCCCCAGCAGATGAGAGCTCAATATATTATATGTGTAAATACAGGGGAAAGGATACATCAATTGCTGCAATCACTTCCATTCTCCTGACCCCTCTATTTCAGTACCCTAACAACTATTCATATACCATCTTTATTACAATTAATATATATATACATAAATATACAATTGATTAATTAATATTTGTTAAAGATAAAAACATATTTCATGTTACATTCTTCCCCTGGTGATCCATTTAAACTAAGAAACTATTCCAATGGATCACCATCTTAACTTCACTTAATAAAATTCACTCCCATAATATGGCCATACATTAACCATATTAGGGTGCACTACCCTCGGTACACTGCTGGGTACTCCTAGTTCATTATAAGTAAGAATGTTTGGGGGTTGACATATTCTCCTTGGTCTTTCTATAACCTGTCCCCCCATGTGATTATTCTCAGTATATACTGTAGATCTACAATCTGATCTTACAGGCACATTTTCCTCCATCTCACTTGTATTATTACTATTTTCTGAGTGAAACTGGGCAATATTACTCTCTGGGTTTTCATCAGAAAAGAATCCAATGGGACCATCGGCACTCCCCTCTTGAACGAATCCCTGTAAGTCAACACTTTCATCCTTAAAGTAACATCCTTGCCCTGTAAATTCATCTTCTAAATTTTCCATATCATAAATCTCATTACTCTGTTGAGTTCCATTCTCCATAACCCCTATATCAAAACTAGGCTCAATGTCATTCCTATGATTGTCTAAACGAACTTCACGTCCGATTGGGAGTAAGTGCTGTCTGTGGAAAGTTAATACAATTTCATTTCCATGTTCTGGCCTAATTTTATATACAGGTAACCCAGGAAACTTTTCTATTATTACGAAAGGATCTTCTCTCCATCTGTTACTTATTTTAAATTTTCTAGGGGTCCCAAGTTGTTTTAATAATACTCTATCCCCAGGAGCCAAGACCTGATCTCGTACTTTCCTGTCATAATGACTTTTATTTTTTATTTCTAGTTTGGTAGTAGCTTCATTAGCTAAGTCATATGCTTCTTTCAATTCTTCCCTTAGTTTCTTAATATATTTAAAATGAGAAATAACAGGTTTGTCACTATAAGATATCCCCATACACACATCTATGGGAAGTCTAGCCTCTCGCCCAAACATTAAAGCATATGGGGAATACCCTGTAGCCTCATTTCGTGTGCAGTTATAAGCATGTATTAAACGATCAATATGCCTTTTCCAACGGTTCTTATCAAATGGATTTAAGGTCCCTAACATATTTAACAGGGTTCTGTTAAACCTTTCAGGCTGAGGATTTCCCTGAGGATGATAAGGGGTGGTTCGTGATTTAGTGATCCCACAAATCATACAGAGTTCCTTAATCAACTTACTCTCAAACTCTCTCCCTTGATCAGAATGTAATCGGTTAGGCAGACCGTAATGAACAAAATATTTGTCCCAAAGAGTATTGGCTACAGTATGAGCTTTCTGATTTGGTGTAACATATGCCTGGGCATATCTTGTAAAGTGATCGGTAATTATTAATATGTGGCATTTCTTTCCAGGTTCTACTTCTAATGTTAAAAAATCCATACAGACTAAATCCATAGGACCATTACTCCTGAAATTTACTAATGGGGCAGATTGGCTACTCACAGTTTTTCGTAATATACAATTCCCACAATTTTGGCAATATTCTTCTACCTCTTTCCTCATGCCAGGCCAATAAAACCTATCATATATTAGACTTAAGGTCTTATCATTTCCTAAATGGCCATGGTCATCATGTAAGGCTTTCATTACCATAGATCGATATATCTTTGGTAATACTAGTTGGTATTTTTTTATTTTTTTATTACTCCTTTCAATTACCCGGTATAACAATCCATTGATTATCAATAGATGTTTCCTTTGTCTTTCCAATAACCGTACTTCCTCAGAAGCATTAGATATTATAGGGTCACAGTTTTTGTTACTTTTACTTCTTGTTATTTTAGATATGATAAATCCAATATCTGGATCTTTCCTCTGGTCTGTCTGTATCTGAGTTTTCCTAAGTTTTGGCAATCCTTCTAATTCTAAATGACTCAACCAACAGTATGATAAAGGCAGAGCTTTTTCAGTGGCACCCAATGAACTTAATGATTCTCCTGGAGTCATTTCTTTAATCTGAATATGATGGCACATCCCCCTCACTTCCCCCACAGGTACTTCAATCCATTCTTCAATAGCAACACAATTATTTTGATTAGGTATTCGGGATAATGAATCAGCATCGATATTATTGACTCCGGGCCTATATCTTAAAGAAAAATTATATAGAGCCAAAGCTGCCAGCCATCTGTGTCCTGTTGCATCTAATTTTGCAGTCGTAAGGATATATGTTAAAGGATTGTTATCTGTGTGAATCTCAAATGTTACTCCATATAAATATTCATGAAATTTTTCCACTACACACCACTTTAAAGCTAAAAACTCCAATTTGTGTGTAGGGTAATTTCTTTCACTAACAGATAACCCCCTACTAGTGAAGGACACAGGTTTCAACTCTTCTTGATGTTTTTGATACAGTACTCCCCCAATACCTTCTTGTGAAGCATCTATATGAAGTACATATGGAAGTGAAGGGTTTGCATAAGCTAAAACTGGAGCCCTAGTTAGCTTTGTTTTTAAAGTCTGAAATGCCATTTCACATTCCTGAGTCCACCGTTTTCCAAAAGGTTCATTAGGTTTAAACCAACACTTAGGGGTTATTTTGGTCTTTTGTCCCTGATTAGGGGGTGGATATCCTTTTGTTAAATCTGTAAGAGGTTTTGAAATCTTAGAATAATTTGGAATGAATCTGCGATAGTACCCGCAAAAACCTAAAAAAGATCTGAGTTCTTTTAACTTATTAGGCTTAGGCCAATTTACTACAGCTTCAACCTTTGCAGGGTCAGTGGCAATTCCTTCTCTATTTACAATGTGTCCTAAATATTTCACTGAGGATTGGCATAACTGACATTTGTCAATAGACAACTTCAATCCCCCTTCAATTAATCTATCCAAAACTTTAATAAGACGGGTGTTATGCTCTGTAAGGGAACTCCCAAAAACAATAATGTCATCTAAGTAAACAATGACCTCTCTATAGTTCATATCCCCAATTACTTTATCCATTGTCCTCTGGAAGGTAGCTGGGGCTCCCTTAATTCCCTGGGGCATTTTTAGGAATTCGAAAAAACCCAATGGGCAAATAAATGCAGTTTTATCTCTATCTTCAGGGCGCATGGGGATCTGGTAGAATCCATTCCGTAGGTCTAATACCGAAAACCATACACTTCCTTGCAAGCAGTCAAATGCTTCATCAATTTTAGGAACTGTGTACTGGTCTGGGACAGTTCTTGCATTAAGGGTCCTGTAATCTACGCACATACGAATTTTCCCATTTTTTTTTTTAGCAATTACAATTGGAGAAGCATAAGGACTACGGGATTCTATTATAATTTGATTCTCTAATAATCCCTTTAAATGTAATCGGACATCTTCAAAATCCGCAGGAGCTATCCTGCGAGATCTTTCACGAAAAGGACTTGTATCTGTGAGTTCTATTCTATGTTCTACTCCTTTTGCTTCTCCTAAATCCCATTCATCAGATGAAAAAGCCTTCCTCCTAACACTCATTTTCCTTATCAAAGAATCTTTGTCCTCTTCTGAAATATCGCTATTTTGGAAACAAACTTCAAATTCACCCTTCTCCACCTCAATTCTATCTCTAGGTTGAATTAACCATGTACATCCTTCTTCAGTAATCTTTTCCTCCTTATATCTATCCTGACACCATTCTGATAATATATTGTACAATTGAGTATTTGTACCTATAATTACTGGAAGTTCATTCCTACCTCCTTGAATCTCTGGACAAATTAAAGCAATAAAAGGAACCTTCAATGGTTGTTCAGGGACTTCTCTATCAAATTCGAGAGTAACTTGTACATATCCAAGATAAGGATATTTACTCACACTTAAACCCCAGATTATTAATCCATTAAGGGGTTGTATTTGTACATCAGAAATGTGTTCATTATACCAGGATTCAAAAATAATTGAAACCTGGGAACCACTGTCTAGTAATACTTTACATTTGTTCCCATTAATGGATGCAGAGACTATTGGCGTAGGACCCATTAGACCTTCCGGAATTTTACCATTCCACCAGGAATTCCCCATAGCGCAGTAGCTGACTTCTAGGGGGACTGTGAGGGGTTCACAGTCCTCCCTCTCCCGTTTCCCTGCCCAGATAGATTATGGCTATTTAATGCTGTATTATTATCACTAGCTCTTTGTGAAAAGTACCCAGTATCATCAGTGCATTCATATGCCCTATGCCCTGACCTACCACATTTGAAACATCCTCGGCCTCGATTATTATAATTACTCCCCCTTCCCCTTACGGATATATTATCGTTTGTCCTTGATGAGAGACTGGAATTACTATTGGTTTGTAAAACCATAAACTGTTCTAGTTTTTTATTTTGTTCCTCTATCATTTTCAGTATTTTTTCTTCAAATGGATTCACTTCCACCATAGGTTGTATTACTTTTACTTTTTTTATAGTTTTCTCTCTCATTTCAATTAATGCCTCCTCTTGCTTTACCTCTTTTAACAGATCATTAAAAGTGGGAGGGGTCTTTCTTATCCCTGAACATCTTAACATTTGAGCCACAAAGTCATTAGTCAAAGCTCCTCTAAGGAGCTGCTTCATCCTAATTCCATCCACTTCCTCTTTAGTAATACCTCCTTTATCAACTATTTTATACAGGAGTTTATCTATCCTAATCAAATAAGCACTAAATTTCTCCCCAGGTTCTTGGAAAGTATGATGAAATCTAGAGGTCAAATCTCCCACATCCTCTAAAGTGCCATATGCATAATCCAAAGCTTCAAAATAAGTTTCTAATGTGGCTTGCGAATTGCTTCTTCTAGCTGCCTGAATAATCCCCATGGCTGGTCCCCTCAAACTCTCTACTACCCTTTGCCTTTTTATTTGGTCAGGACATTGCCATTCCTCAGCTTGCTGAACGGCAGCTTCTTTCCACGCTTCATATGTTTCTTCCCCAAGTGGCACAGGCACTATTCCTGAAAATATTCTTAACCTCCTGTAGCTTCCCTCATAGTGCCATCTCTCTAACTGTGTGACCACTCTATCTACCATGGTTTCAAACTGCCCTCCATTTACATTTGCACCATTCCCCTGGGTATAGCCACTATCATTAACCCTCTCTGGGTTTTCAACAGAGGCTGAAATAGGGACACTAACTGCTTCTTCCTCACTACTTTTAGGCCATATAATGCGCCACAGTCTTCCACTCTCTCCCCCAGCTACTATCATAGTAGGTATTAATCTAGCATCTAGCTCTTTTTCTGTCTCTATCAAAATGGTCACAACTCTCCCTAACTCCTCTCTCCATTTGTCTATGATCCGGGGTTTGCTTACACCATACAAATTATCTAAAGTCTCTAATACCACATCGTCATGAATATCAGAAAAATTTCCCCCTACTCCCATACACTTCTTTAAGCTTGTTCCTCTCTGTATACACCAGGTGTATAATTCCTCTCCTGAGATCCTCTCCATTATAATGTCCTATATTGTCCTGAATATTCATCTCAGCAGTGCCTCCAAAATGTAACCCTATCTTAACTTCTGCAAAGAGGGTCACTAGAATAATTGTGTGCCTCCACCCAAGCTAATTTCTATATTGGCTTGCCTGGGAAAGCCAGGTGACAAATATGTGTACCATATACATTTAATATATCTATCCCTTTATTACACTGAATACCTGTTTTTCTTCTCTTTCCAGGATCCCAGAGTCCAAAGATTCCAACAAAGCACTCAAATGGTAAGTATTATAGGTTAGTTTTAATACATTCTTTACTTAACTTCTACTCAACACTTATGTCTATCCCTCTATTACAATATTCTTCTATTTAAGTAATGTCTCCTCCTATACATTCAATATTTTGCATGCATTACAAAAAAAATATTTGCATATACTATAGTGAGTGACCCGGGTACTCTCATCTAAGAAATAGTTTGCGCAGTTGGGGCCCATTTATTACTTAAGGAATTGTCTGTAGAAAGTAATGAATATTTTCCAGTTGTTGATCTAGAATCAATAAATTCCCTTTGCTGTCTTAGAAATAATAGGTGTTCCTTCTTCAATACAGGGTGCTTGATAAATAATCACATATATTATTCTGTCTCTTTTCTGATGTATATATATATATTAAGTAGACAGATTTCTAGGATTTATATTCAGCCTTTCTCTCTCTCTCTTTTGGTTACTTATGTTTCCTTCCTTTAACTTGTTCACAAAGTTTGTATCTATAATGTAACCATTATAGTCTTTTTAGCAATGACACTGTAACTCCTGCCATAAATAGTCTTTCAATAGCATTATAAAGGCTGTTCAGTTGAATAGTTGAATCCTAGTGTAAATAATGGTCCCGTTCCAATATATTAAAGGAGTAGACATATATAAATATATAACTTGAATGTCTTAAATATTCACGCCTCCTGCCCAGGGGTATATTCTGTTTCATTACCTTGGTGTATATATATATATATTATTATAATCTCCATCTTACTAAATGACAGGAGATTCCCCACTATCGACAGTCAGTTATGTCCAGCATTTCCTTTGTTAGTAAAACTACGGTTGTATAGGCTACAAACAATAATTACACTTGCAGGTTATTAGTGTAATTAAGCAGGGGCTCATCAATGCGCTTTCACTTTCTTGAATCCCCTAAAAGATTTCCTCTGCTAGTTATATACTTCAGGAACTCCAAATAGCCAGGAAATCACAAGCCTTATAGTCTTTTTACTGTTAGAAGAAATAAAGTCTTTTGCCAGTCAATTGATCTTCAACTCCTTATTATTATACCCATTACTGTAGTATATTTTTAGTTCATTCTCAGTCCTTTAAAGGGTTAACTTTAGAATGCATTAAGGATTTCCTTTGAATAAAATAGTCTAAGCATACAGTATGTGTGCAGCTAAAACGTCTCTCATCTTAGTTGGGCAGTCTTAATCGCTTAGTATGTGCAGGTATTAATAGTTTCACTTACGCCTCCACGACTATTAGCGCATCAGCAGGGCTGTCAATTTCTTCCCCGACTCTCCTATTGGCTCTGCCTGCAGGCGTCACGTCCCTTTGTCTGGAGTCTCAGCAATGGAATGGCCTCTTTTCGGTGTTTCAGGTGTGCAGAGTACCCCCTCCTTTCCTCTTAATTATATGCTCTGCTACCAGGGGTCGCACACACCGGAGCTCCATCCATGCCGCCGCCACCTTCTGCCTCCTGCTACCCGCAGTTATGTTTACAGCTGTCTGCGGGAGCAAGGGCGCTATGGCATGGCACTTAGGAGAGGAACAGCCGCCTAGGGATCCGAGGACAGGCAGGCAATCTTAGCGCTTCTCCTGCCTCCTGCCTCGCTATCCCAGCCGCTCCGTCTCCCAGCACCAGAGACTACCTTGACTGGTTGTGCTAACCTAAGAGCTCTCCAGCTGCTGCTGTAATGTTTACAGCGTTACAGCTCTTAGCAGCGCCGGAGAGAACCAGGTGCCAACACTGCAAGATCGATCAGCATACTGACTTTGGCCGGCGGAGAGCGTCTTTTATACGCTCTCTTACCGGCCTCGCGGTCCCCCTTTGCACACGGCTCCCTTCTCTATCCCGGCGCGAGGTCTCCCTTTTTTACACACGGTTCCCGGCGCGCGGTCTCCCTTCTACACACGGCTTCCCACTTACCGGCGCGGGGACCCTCTTTGCACACGTCCTCCCCACATCTCCAGCACGCGGTCACTTTCCACCCACAGCTGTTCTCCCCAGCAGATGAGAGCTCAATATATTATATGTGTAAATACAGGGGAAAGGATACATCAATTGCTGCAATCACTTCCATTCTCCTGACCCCTCTATTTCAGTACCCTAACAACTATTCATATACCATCTTTATTACAATTAATATATATATACATAAATATACAATTGATTAATTAATATTTGTTAAAGATAAAAACATATTTCATGTTACACATGTATATACCACTGACTCGTCACAAAATCTCCTGAACCATAAGGACTAGGAACTTGACATTTGGACGGTAGTTTGCTTTTGGGACGTAAGCACCCACTAAGAAGGGATTTTTCAAAATTCCACCTGCAAAGGGGTTAAAAGGGGTGATATGTTTATTGGGAATTCTCCCTCACAGAGGAGAGTTAAGACAGCCCACACAGCCGGTGCTATAAAGAATGCATGGTGCCGGCAATACCAAGTCACAGAGGTGGGAGGACACAATGCTCTGTTCCTGGACTTCCTTGCCAATGGCAGTTGCAGGGCAGTCCATTATTCAAATAGGGGAGCCACATCAACTGCCACCCCTAAACACTGTCAAACATCGCTGGGTGTGGCTCCCCTATTTAAATAGTGGACTGCACTGCAACTACGGGCAGTCCAGCATTATGTTTCAGGAGATTTTGTGATTAGTCAGTGGTATTTGCCTTATATATATATATATATATTTATATATATATATATATATATATATATGTATATACATTTTAGATATAAGTGCTTCACCAACCTATTTCCAGTCAGGAGACGATAGTGTCTCAATTATCAGAGGTGAACCTGTCACTTGAACTAAACATTGCCGAACCTCAGAGAGAAAAAGGAGGAAAGGGGAGATAAATATTTTGACTCATAAAAACACTAAAGGAAAGCTTTATAGTCAGCAACTGCTTATCTGCCGTGTAAAGGGTATTAGTTGCATTTTAGTAATTTGTTGATTTTATTCATATATATGACAATTGTTATATGTGTAGTTTTGTGTTTTATATGTACAATTTTTAAAAGCAGCGTTAAACATATTTAAAAAACAGTCCTTTACCGCCACGGAGCCGCCATCTTACCTCCCTTGCTGGGTCTGCATGTTTGAGGTGGCACTGGGCTGTCTGTGGTGCGGCTCCTCTCCTGTGATCAGCAGTAAGTGCTGCCATTCTCACACTACATAAGTGCCTCTACCATTGTTCCTCTGATACAGTGGTTTTTCTCCTCTGCTGGGATTACCAGACGCTTACCTGTGTGTTTTGTGACTGGACTTTTATATTAATCCTGTCTGATGTGCCTCTGCTTGGGCTGATGACTTCTGTGACACCCACATATACCTGGAGGACCACTCTATACATGTTTCTGTGATATATTCTACTGTCTGCTGCTACTACTTGGATATACTGACTACTGCACTGTTATTCTATATGGACTTTGCTCCTGATATGTCCTGATATCCTGCTTCATTTTATTTATGCTGTGGCTCCCATTTTATTGTCTGTTCTCCTCTGGTGTACTGCCCACTCTATGCAGCTGTAAGGATATTGATACTGTACAGAAGTTAGAAAAATTTGCGAGATCCTCACAGGCCTCTCAGGCTGCAAAGCAGGGGGAATTGAATCCGTCCTCACCTGCACAGGAGGGGGATGCCTCTGACTCAGCTGAGCCTGTTCATTCTATGCAGCAAATATTACAAGCAATCTCCGTGTCTGAGCAGAGGGTTACTGATAAGATTGGACAAGTGCAAATGGACGTTTCTTTACTGCGGCAAGATATGCAGAAAATAAGAGAGAGAGTGGGCGAGACTGAACACCAGATCTCGGCTCTCGAGGACACCACCTCTCCTTTAACAAACAAAGTGGCGGACTTGTCATCTCAGATGGTCTCTATTCAAGCTAAACTGTCTGATATAGAGGGCAGACTCTGACGCAATAATGTTAGATTCGTAGTGCTGCCTGAAAGGGCGGAGGGCACTTCCCTGGAGATGTTCCTTGAGGACTGGTTGGTTAACTGTTTGCCAAAGATGTGTTTACTTCTCAGTTCGCTGTGGAACGCGCACATCGACCTTCATCTTGTCCTCCTTTGCCAGGAGCCCCTGCTAGAACTTTTATTGCATGGTTCCTGCATTATAAGGACCGAGACGCTCTGCTTCGACTGGCTCGGACGAGGGGCCCTTTACAGTTCGATGGCCACAATGTTTCTGTTTTTCTGGATTTTGCCTTGGAGGTGCAAAAGAGCTGCTCGCAATTTCTCCATGTTAAGAGGAAACTCCAAGCCCGAAATGTACAATACTCCATGCTCTTTCCGGCGAGGCTGCGAGTGGTGTTTAATAACACTACTCACTTCTTCAGTTCTCCGAAAGACGCTGATGACTGGCTGGAGCGACAACCCCATGCTCCCCGCTGAGTATACTTTGATGTTGTTTATGTTTCTTTATCCTCTTTCTTAGGGGGGGGCTGATATATTGCCCTGTTATTATGATTTTGCTGTGGTTCTCCGTATCCATTGGATAGCATGAGCTATGGTCTAGTTCACAGGTTCTCAAACTCGGTCCTCAGGACCTCACACAGTGCATGTTTTGCAGGTCTCCTCACAAAATCACAAGTGAAATAATTAGCTCCACCTGTGTACCTTTTAAAATGTGTCAGTGAGTAATTAATACACCTGTACACTTGCTGGGTTACCTGCAAAACATGCACTGTGTGGGGTCCTGAGGACTGAGTTTGAGAACCACTGGTCTAGTTTATAACTCCCTTCTCTTTTTCTTTTCCCTTTTTATGCCTGCACTTTATTGTTTCCTATATGGCGTCAGGGACCCGTAGATTTGTTAAAGGTAGTGGGGAGCCACTAACTGCTGAATATAGTGTAGGGAATTTCTTCATTTGTTTTTTTTTCACCTATCCCTTAACTTGGGTTTTGTTTCACTGTTTATTGCTTCGTTCTAGCAGTTGGTTATGGGGTTTAGGTATACCTTAGGTTCCCAAGGTTATACAGGGTGGGTATGGGCGGGGATAGTTTTTTTTTTTCATGCCATCATAACGTGTTTCTGTTTCTGTGTGTGCTCTTTACTACATTACCTTTCATATTGGGAATTCTTCAGGTGCTGTGTGCTACAAGAGTGTTATTGTTTTTTGCTGCCCCTTTTTATTTCAAGATTAATTTTTATTAGTTTTCAAATAAATTGGGGGGGGGGGGGGGGGAAGGATTACAGAAATAGGGAAGAGAAGGGAAGGGAGCAGACATTGCAATATGACAAAACAGACAAATAGAGTTCTTAGCAATAATTCAATACTTCATATCAGTCTACACCACAAGAGGTAATTGTGTACAATATACAACAGATAACATCTCCTAAAGGAGACATCTCCTCTGGAAGTAACAAAGGCTAACTGTCCCAAAATTGGCAAATCAAAATACTCTAGGGGTCTCTCCGAAGCGAAATGCTACTATAAGCATGGATGGTATGACCAGGGACCTACAGCTTCCAGATTGCAAGTATACTACTGAGGTAGGGAGAACAGTATCAAGGGGGCCGTGTCTTCCTATATTCACACCATACTGCCCATTTTGCAGTTTGCTTGGTGTTTCCAGAAGTAAAAGTTACGCCTGCCATCTCAAACTCAAAATGAGACTGAACTGCGGCTTCAATAGCAGAAACCGTAGGTGTTACCGGGGAGCGCCAGTTGCGTGCCAATAGCGACTTTGTGGTGGATAGAATGTGGCCCAAAACATATGTAGTGTGATGAGGGATATACCCAGGAAAGAGGTGTAGTAGGGCAAATGTAGGTTGGGGAGATATTGGAAAGCCCACAATCTTTGAAATGAGGTCAAAAACATGATACCAGAGGGTCGAGACCAGAGGGCATAACCAAAACACATGCATGAGCGTCCCAACGTTACCACATAAGCGCCAGCAATCATTAGGGGTAGTTGGCCATATGGAATGGAGGAGGGCCAAGGTGAAATATTGGCGATGTATTAATTTATAAAACTGTTCTACGTGTGATACACATTTAGACAAGTGAGCACAGGAGGTAAATATCAAACGCCATTCATCCTCCGACAGGACGGTATTCAGGTCGGATTCCCACTTCACCTGAGACTTAAGTTTAGTCTGGGAGGGGGGGGGGGGGCAGTTGAGAAGGGCATACCATCTAGAGACTGAACCTTTGCGGTCTGTTCTCACAATCAGGGAGTGGACATATTTGGGGATTGGCATTAATCTGTCATGTGGCGTAGGTACACTCTGCAACCAGTGTCGAAGCTGAAGATATTTATAGAGATCTCCCTTGGGGAGAGAAAACCTAGATTGCAGTTGGGCATATGACATTAACATACCCCCTTCTATCACATCTTGAAGAGTCCTAATCCCTTGGGAAACCCACAAGCGAAATGACAAATCCGGACCCACCACTCCTTCCAGTGAGAAATCTAGCGGAGGGAGAGATATGTCCGGTAATATCCCTACCAAGGTCAGCCAAGATTTACGTGTGGATTGCACCACAGCCGATCTCAAAAATAGATTTGACCTCTCAGTATCGGGCATTCCCAAAACACTAACTAAAGGGAGAGGAGATAAGAGGCCCCTTTCCAAGGAGACCCATATTTTAGGAGTATCTGTCTCAGTCCACGCTCCCAATGAGGCCAAAATACACGCTATCTGGTATAAATGCAAATCGGGAAAAGCCAAATCACCCCTCGATTTTGGTAAGGACACAATTTTACGAGCTAGTCTCGGTTTTTTGCCTCTCCACACATATCGGATTAGTACAGAATTAAATTTGGTTAACAAGGCATTAGATAATAGGATGGGGATAGTCCTAAATAGATAGAGCAGTTTGGGGAGCAGGACCATCTTCAAAGCTGCTATGCGACCCAACCACGATATGTTATATAACATCCAGTCTTTCGTTAACATTGTTAGTTTAGTCAAAAGGGGGGGGGGGGTAATTACAGCCAATAATATCTGAAACTTTAGGGGAAATATTTCAGGCAATCTACTTGCCAGGCATAAGAATACTGAGACTTCAATTGGTCGAGAAGAGCATTGGAGAAGTTAATCGGGAGCACTTCTGTTTTAGACGCATTGAGTTTGTAATAAGAGACCAAAGAGTAGGCCTGCAAGACGTTATGGAGGGCCCGGAGAGAATCGTGAGGGTCGGCAATGGTGAGAAGGACATCATCCGCAAAGAGACATATCTTGTACGTATGGCCATACAAAGCCGGACCTCTCACCCTGGGGTTAATGCGGATAGCCTCCGCCAAGGGTTCTATGGCCAATACAAAAACCAAAGTGGATAGCGGGCAACCCTGGCGAGTACCGTTTGAAATTGTAAATATGGGGGAGAGCATACCATTTATAAATACTCTAGCCGAAGGGACAGAATATAGTGCAGTAATTGAGGATAGGGCCCTACCAGAGATACCAAATTTTATCAATACTGCTTTCAGGTAGCCCCAGTGTAGTCTGTCAAATGCCTTCTCCGCATCCAATGAGAGTAGCAAAGGAGGATCCACCGACTCGGAGAAGGCATACAACAAATCTATAATCCTCCTGGTGTTGTCGGGGGCTTGGCGGTTCTGAACAAAGCCCACTTGGTCCTGGTTAATAAGGGATGATAATAGTGGATTTAATCTATTAGCTATTAATTTTGCATAAATTATAACGTCTGAATTTAAGAGGGCTATAGGGCGATAGTTGGATAGTATAACTGGATTCTTACCAGGCTTGGGGAAAGCTACTATTCTGGCTTCCAGCATTTCCGATGGAAACGAGCCAGTTGACGTGGCCTCATCAAAAACCGTCCTCAAGACTGGGGCCAGGGTATCTCTAAAACCTTTAAAGAACTCGTTCATAAAGCCATCTGGGCCAGGGGCTTTATCTGACGGGAGGCCATCAATTACTCGACTAATCTCCTCTAAGGTCCATGGGCATTACTTCAATTGAAGGGATTGGGGATCTAAGCTGGGCAAATTCAGTGTACTCAAAAAAGCATCAATCTCAGAACTAGTCGGTTGCGGGGTAGACGGGTCTGAGCGAAGATTATATAGGGCTGAATAGTACTCTGCGAAGGCAGTGGCTATGTCCGAAGGGTCAGAGACTTTCAAGCCTTTAGCATTAAAAACCTCCTTAACTCTCTCAGCTGCCATTTTGCCTCTCAGCTTTCTGGCCAACATATGTCCCGCCCTATCCCCGTGGGTGTATAACTTTTGTTTTAGCCTAAAGAGTTTCTTATGCACCTCTTTTAGGGTTAGGATATTCCATTCTTCCCTAACGCGGAGGAGCTCCCGATAGAGTGATTTATTATCGGGGGAGAATTTGAGTCTATGTTCCAGATCTGCTAAGCGCGCTTCTACGTCATCTTGTTGCTTTCGCAACAACTTTCGGTGTCGAGCTGCCGCTTGGATAACTGAGCCCCTAACTACCACCTTTAATGCACACCAGTTGTTGAACACAGATGTGTCGGCTGGATCATTGCATTCTAGATAGGAAGATAAGGCTTGAGAAATACATGATTTGGCCTCTTTATCAGTGAGGAGGTACTCGCCAAGGCGCCACGGTCGAGGGGAAGACTGAAGGGAAGTCACAACCCAACGTAATTTTAAGGCTGAATGATCCGACCAAGGCATTGGCAATATATCGGCCTTCTTTATTTGTTGTAACGTCCATTTGTCTGACAGCGCCAAGTCAATCCTAGAGAATGATCCATGAACTTGGGAATAGAAGGTGTAATCTCTACAGTTAGGATTCCGTGCCCTCCAAACGTCATACAGGCAATACTCATGTAGTATGCGTCTAAATGTTTGGGAATGATCCCTAGTCGGGAGATTGTGCAGGGGTCGTCGGGTAGATGATTTATCTAAGCGTGGGTCTAGGACCAAATTAAAATCTCCCACCAACAATAATGCTCCACTGAGGCAGGATTGAAGGGTAGTACAGAATTTCCTAATAAATGCGGTGTGCTTGACATTAGGGACATAAACCACCGCTAATGTTACCGGTTTGTCATTCAACGTCCCAGTAAAAATCAGGTAGCGGCCGTCAACATCATCAAATTTTTTGTCCAACACAAAATTACACGAGCGGGAGAATAAAAACGCCACTCCAACCTTTTTCTTGGGCCCGTTAGACATGTAACAGCTTGGGAAAATGTGGTTCGAAAACCGAGGGGGGGGGGGAGGATGCCATAAAGTGAGTTTCCTGTAGGGCAATCACTTGTACATTAAGTTTGGCAAAATGAGATAAAGCAAGCCTCCGTTTATTTGGGGAGTTAAGGCCTTTAACATTAAGGGATATTACATTAACCATTTTGTGGGTAGAGGAGAGAATGTTGGGACAATGGACTGATTTGAGAATGTGGACCGAAGTACACGTCTATTGGTAAACATTTACTATACACATTGCAATGTGGGGGGGGGGGACATAAGGGGATGGCAAATGACAAAAATAAAAGCTAGAGGAAGGGAAAAATAGGTTGAGCGCCTCGCAGGCACAACTTGGGGCCGCCTAACATAGCGGCACATAGAAGGAAGTGGCCCTAATAGCCACCCCCTGCACTCCGAAATCAGAAAGACTCCGCGGTCCAAATCAGACTAAAACTATAACGCCCGCACCTGTCAGGCTGATTGAATAATAGTTGAGCAGTATAATTGAGACCGCGGGTCTGATATAACCAACAATATATCAAACAGTAACAGAGAACACTCCAGAAATATAAGAGAGAAAAAACATAAGAACATAGGAAACACCAGTGAACACATACCTAATAGGTAGTAGGTACAGACCGGTAATTCAGCCTTGTGGCCTATCACACACCTATCAGCATAATGAAATTAAGATAAACAGATATCATATGTAGATAATATATGCGTGTAGAATGTGCAGAATATGAAGCAAAGTAGCAAAACATACGACCATAATGGACATCAGGGTTGAGCTACATCGACACTAATACACTTATCGTATTCAGCCATCACAGAGGATGAGTCTTAGTAGCCCAATCGGGAGAGATTTTATGATCTGTGGCCTTTACTGAAGAATCGTCCTCCAAATTCCAGGAACGGAGAAGTTGGGAGCCTGCCGTCGGCGTGGAGACTACATATCACTGACCTGATTTGGGATTGTTGTGGACTCGGGGCTTCTTCCGATGACCGGGAAGAGGTACTGCTACTGGGTCGCAGTAGAGATGGCCGGATGTAGGTCTTCCTCATGCAGGATTAAAACGGCAGGCAGGAAGCACGGAAGAATACTTGAAGGTTTCCTGAAAGACAAGACTTGTAAAGATACTGAATGCTCAGGCACAGAGGTACTGGAGATACTGAGGTGCTGGAGACACCGGTATTGAGGCACAGAGGTGTTGGAGGCACAGGTATTGAGGCACGGAGGTGCCGGAGGCACAGTGATGCTGAGTGTTGAGGCACTGTGGTGCTGGAGGCACTGAGGTGCTGGAGGCACTGAGGTGCCGGAGGCACTGAGGTGCCGGAGGCACAGTGATGCTGAGTGCTGAGGCACTGTGGTGCTGGAGGCACTGAGGTACTGGAGGCACTGAGGTGCCGGAGACACAGTGATGCTAAGTGCTGAGGCACTGTGGTGCTGGAGGCACTGAGGTACTGGAGGCACTGAGGTGCCGGAGGCACAGTGATGCTGAGTGCTGAGGCCCTGTGGTGCTGGAGACACTGAGGTGCTGGAGGCACGGAGATGCTTGGAGGCATGGAAGTGCTTGGAGGCACTGAGATGCTTGGAGGCACGGAAGTGCTTGGAGGCACAGAGATGCTTGGAGGCACGGAGATGCTTGGAGGCATGGAGATGCAGACACGGAGACCGCAGGAACGTGGGAGCTCTGGAAATCACAGCTTCTGAGGCAGAATCGATGATACTCAGGCACCGGATCTCTGCCCGGCGTCTGGCTTTGAATTCCCCGCCCTTGCCTGATTGGCGGAGCAGGCAGGTGACGTCAGTCCTGCTCTGCCTCCCTGACCATACTCACGATGGCGGCGCCCTCGCTCCGGGAAGCCGCCGGAGGAACGCACCGACCCACCACCGGGACCCGGAGACCGCCGGGGGGAGAGAGGCGCCGGGCAGTCCAAGTCACCCGCAGGGACAAGCGCGGCCGCCGCTGCCTGCGATGTGTGACAGTACCCCCTCCTCCAGAAGTGGCCCCTGGACACTTTCCGGGCTTAGTTGGATGTCTGGAGTGGAAGATCCGAACCAGTCGGGGAGCCGTTACTTCAGTAGCATTAATCCAACTTCTCTCCTCAGGACCATAACCTTTCCAGTCTACCAAGTACTGTAGTTTTTTATGAAGATAACGAGAGTCAAGAATAGCTTTGATTTCAAACTCCATTCCAGCTTCAGTCACTACAGACGTTGGCCTAGGGGATGCTGAGTGGAACCGATTCAGAATGAGGGGACGGAGGAGAGAAACATGAAAGGCATTAGGTATTCGAAGGTGGGAAGGCAAACCCAGCTTACAGACCACAGGATTTAAGACTTGTAGCACAGGGTAAGGACCGATGAACCTTGGAGCAAACTTCATGGTGGGCACCTTCAACTGGAGATTACGTGTGGACAGCCATACCCTGTCACCAACTTTGTATTGATGAGCGGCTCGCCGTTTCTTATCTGCGAAGAACTTGTACCGGACTGAAACCTTCTTAAGATTAGCATGAACCTTACTCCAAATTTGTCCGAAGTGTCGTAGAGTGGACGTTACAGCTGGGACCTCTTCTATCGGAAGGCTTGGAAATTCTGGAACACGTGGATGGAACCCGTAGTAGACGAAGAATGGAGATTCCCCAGTGGAAGAATGAAACGAATGGTTATGGGCAAACTCTGCCCAAGGCAACAACTCCACCCAGTTGTCCTGTGAAGGGGAGAGATACAAACGAAGGAAAGTCTCTAGATCTTGATTGACTCGTTCCGTTTGACCATTCGTTTGTGGATGATAAGCGGACGAAAACTTAAGTTTAATCTGTAAAGTCGAACAGAGGGCTTTCCAAAACCTGGCGGTGAACTGTACCCCACGGTCAGAGACTATTTCTTGTGGCAACCCATGCAACCGAAAATGTTCTTGGATGAACAGTAGAGCTAGTTTCGGAGCTGTCGGTAGACCAGTCAAAGGCACGAAGTGTGCCATCTTTGAAAAACGGTCAACGATTACCCAGACGGTGTTGCAACCCTTGGAACAGGGCAAGTCAGTGATGAAGTCCATGGAAATGTGAGTCCAGGGTCTCACAGGAATAGGCAAAGGACGAAGTAACCCTGCAGGAGGCAGACGAGGAGATTTATGTTGTGTACACTGTGGACAAGAATTAACGTAATCTTGTACATCCTTCCTCATGGTGTTCCACCAGTAAGACCTTTGCAGAAACTTGTACATCTTCTGGGCACCGGGATGACCGGAAAACTTGGAGTTATGGACCCATTGTAGTATTCTTGGCCGGAATCCAGCTGGTACGGACATTCTTCCAGGAGGAGGAGCTGGAGTAGTTAAAGCAGCAGAGACAGAAACTGGATTTAGAATTAAACTCTGCTCAAGAGATTCATCCTCGTCTGTGGAAACTTGTGAACGGGACAGCGCATCTGCTTTAATATTGAGAGTCCCGGCCCGGTACTTGATAACAAAAGAAAATCGAGTAAAGAAAAGTGCCCATCTCGCTTGGCGAGGATTCAAGCATTGTGCGGATTTGATGTACAGCAAATTTTTGTGATCCGTGTAAATGGTAAACACATGTTTAGCCCCTTCCAAAAGGTATCTCCACTCTTCCAAGGCGGATTTAATTGCCAAAAGTTCCTGGTCTGCAATAGTGTAATTTCATTCGGCCGGAGAGAATTTACGAGAGTGGAAGCCACACGGATGTAATTTCTTATCAGAGGAGTACTGAGAGAGAACGGCTCCAACCCCGACTGAAGATGCATCAACCTCTAGGAAGAAAGGTTCATCGAAATTTGGTTGTTGGAGAACTGGAGCGGCCATGAAAGCTAACTTTAAGTGGGAAAATGCCTCAATGGCTTCGGGAGGCCACAAACTTGGATTAGAACCCTTTCTTGTCAGGGCAGTAATGGGTGCAACAATGGTGGAGAAACCTCTAATGAATTTCCTGTAGTAATTCGCAAAGCCCAGGAACCTTTGTATTGCCTTCAAAGAAAGAGGCTGAGTCCAGTCACGAATGGCAGAAAGCTTTTCCGGATCCATGCGAAGCTCCGTCCCCGAGATAATATAACCGAGGAACGGAATTGATGTTACTTCAAAGGAACATTTGGAAAGCTTAGCATAGAGATGATTCTCTCGTAAACGGTGGAGCACTTCTTTGACTTGAGTCCTGTGTTCAACAAGATTCTTGGAAAAGATCAGTATGTCATCCAAATATACCACAACACTCTGATATAACATGTCACGAAAGATTTCGTTGACGAATCCCTGGAAAACAGCAGGAGCATTACTGAGACCGAACGGCATCACCAAGTATTCGTAATGCCCATCTCGGGTATTGAAGGCAGTCTTCCATTCATCCCCTTCTCGGATGCGTATAAGATTATAAGCTCCCCTCAAGTCGAGTTTGGAGAAAACGCGGGCACCACGAACCCTATCAAATAACTCTGTGATTAGTGGCAAGGGGTATTTATTCTTGATAGTAATATAGTTTAAGCCGCGGTAGTTGATGCATGGTCTCAACCCCCCGTCCTTCTTCTTCACGAAAAAGAAGCCCGCTCCAGCAGGGGAGGAAGAGGGGCGAATAAATCCCTTAAGCAGATTGGACTTAATATATTCCGACATAGCTTGAGTCTCGGGAAGTGACAGGGGATATGTGCGACCATGAGGTGGCGTATTCCCTGGGACAAGGTCAATAGGGCAGTCCCAAGGCCTATGAGGTGGTAACAGATCAGCTGCTTGTTCCGAAAATACATCCTTGTACCCTTGATACGCCTCCGGAATATGCTCTTCATCCGTCTTGGAGGAGACACGGAGCGGACAAACAGGAGTGAGACAATTAGCGTGACAAAAGGAACTCCAGGACAGAATTTGTGAAGACTTCCAGTCAATGTGGGGATTATGAATTTTTAGCCAAGGCATTCCAAGGACCAGATCATGGTGCATTTCTGGGATCACCAAGAGTTCCAGACCTTCCTGATGTAGAACCCCGACCTGCAGCTTAACTGGCCCCGTGCGCCACATTATGAGACCCTTGGAAATTCTAGTCCCGTTGATAGCCGTCAACGAAATTGGCCGCTCGATAGGCCGTAACTTTAAACCCATGCTTTGGGCACAGGAGGAAGAAACGAAGTTCCCCGCAGCCCCGGAATCCAACAGGGCTTCACAAGACTTGGAGGCTGAATCGGTGACCAGAGTTACGGGAAGCAAACAGTCCGAAGTTGGAGAAGCCTTAGTCGTAACCCCCAGCTTGACTCCTCCGGAACAAGCTAGGCCTGCCCGTTTCCCGGACGGGATTTACAAAACTTAAGAAAATGATCTGCGGCTCCACAGTATAGGCAAAGTTTACCCTCACGACGACGCTGTCGTTCTTCCGGAGACAGTCGGGATCGGTTAATTTGCATGGGCTCGTCCGAGCTAGGCAAAGCCACCGGTCTAGGAGTAGGATTCCGGAACCTGGAACGATCTGAACGGCTACGTTCTCTTCCACGCTCCTGCATCCGAAGATCCACCTTGACGCAAAGGGAAATCAACTCTTCTAATGGATCCGGCAGATCCCTTGTAACCAGCTCATCTTTCAGCCGGTCGGAGAGACCGTTCCAGAAGGCAGCTCTCAGGGCATCATTATTCCAGCGTAATTCAGAGGCAATGGTCTGGAAATGAACCACGTACTGACCCACGGAACGGGAGCCCTGACGAACACGGAGCAAGTCCGAAGAAGCAGTGGTCATCCTGCCGGGTTCGTCGAAGATTCTTCGAAAGGACGTGATGAAGTTGGTATAGTTGGAAACCACGGGATCAGATCGTTCCCATAATGGAGACACCCAATCCAAGGCAGACCCTTCCAGCAGAGAAATATAATATATGCTACCTTGGACCGGTCTGTAGGAAAGTTGTGTGCAAGTAGCTCGAAATGTACCTCGCATTGGTTTAAGAAACCCCGACAATTTTTAGGATTCCCATTATAGCGGGACGGAGTAGGCAGCTGAAGGCGCGGGGTAGTACCGGCCGATGGTTGGACATTGCTGGCAACGGCAACTGGTGCAACTACTGGAACAGGTGCCGGAATTACAGAGGCTAGAGATGCCTGAATCTGATCCAGACGCCCGGACAACTGCTGGAGGTACTGCATCACCTGACTTTGTGCCGCTTCCTGACTTTGTACTCGGGAAGCCAGGTTCTGGATGGCACTTGAGTCCGTGTTCCGATTCCCCGGGTCCATGTGGCCTGAGTATACTATCACTGACCTGATTTGGGATTGTTGTGGACTCGGGGCTTCTTCCGATGACCGGGAAGAGGAACCGCTACTGGGTCGCAGTAGAGATGGCCGGATGTAGGTCTTCCTCATGCAGGATTAAAACGGCAGGCAGGAAGCACGGAAGAATACTTGAAGGTTTCCTGAAAGACAAGACTTGTAAAGATACTGAATGCTGAGGCACAGAGGTACTGGAGATACTGAGGTGCTGGAGACACCAGCATTGAGGCACAGAGGTGTTGGAGGCACAGGTATTGAGGCACGGAGGTGCCGGAGGCACAGTGATGCTGAGTGCTGAGGCACTGTGGTGCTGGAGGCACTGAGGTGCCGGAGGCACAGTGATGCTGAGTGCTGAGGCACTGTGGTGCTGGAGGCACTGAGGTACTGGAGGCACTGAGGTGCCGGAGACACAGTGATGCTGAGTGCTGAGGCACTGTGGTGCTGGAGGCACTGAGGTACTGGAGGCACTGAGGTGCCGGAGGCACAGTGATGCTGAGTGCTGAGGCCCTGTGGTGCTGGAGACACTGAGGTGCTGGAGGCACGGAGATGCTTGGAGGCACGGAAGTGCTTGGAGGCACTGAGATGCTTGGAGGCACGGAAGTGCTTGGAGGCACGGAGATGCTTGGAGGCACGGAGATGCTTGGAGGCACGGAGATGCTTGGAGGCACGGAGATGCAGACACGGAGACCGCAGGAACGTGGGAGCTCTGGAAATCACAGCTTCTGAGGCAGAATCGATGATACTCAGGCACCGGATCTCTGCCCGGCGTCTGGCTTTGAATTCCCCGCCCTTGCCTGATTGGCGGAGCAGGCAGGTGACGTCAGTCCTGCTCCGCCTCCCTGACCATACTCACGATGGCAGCGCCCTCGCTCCGGGAAGCCGCCGGAGGAACGCACCGACCCACCGCCGGGACTCGGAGACCGTCGGGGGGAGAGAGGCGCCGGGCAGTCAAAGTCACCCGCAGGGACAAGCGCGGCCGCCGCTGCCTGCGATGTGTGACACTACATTTGTGGTCCCATTCTTCCTGATGATTAATTTGGTTGGAAATCACCAGCGATAGGCAATGTCAGCCTTCCTCAAAGCGTTGGTCACCAGGTAAAAGGAACGGAGAGACGCCAACGTGGCAGCGGATAAATCACTGAATATCTAGAGATCACCGAGGATGTCTTCGGAGGAGTCTGACGAGCAGGCTGCATGAAGTACCTTCTCTTTGATATGATAATAGTGAAACCGCATTATAGTGTCTCTTGGGGCATCTTTTGGGGCATTTTTGGATTTAGGGAGACGGTGAATTCGATCCAGTAGAAAATCTTTTATCGTAACTGTCGGAAGCAATTTAGTGAACACGTCCGTAACGAACTCAAGCAGGTCAGTTGCCGCAACAGATTCCGGGATGCCCCCGTATTTTAATATTGTTCCTGCGTGATCTGTCCTCAAGGTCTCCAAGTTTAGCGCTGAGTTCAGTGATTTCCGACTGCATATCATCATGGAGGGTAATAAGCTCATTGTGGGATGAAACTACTTCTTCCAGTTTGGTTTCCAACCGGTCGGTGCGTTGACCCACTTCATCTATGGATTGTTGGCAAACCTGCAGCGCTGATCTGAAATCCGCTGAAATATCCACTCTAAAGGAGGCCAACCGCTGTTTCATTGATCCGATCGACAGTGGAGCATCATCTCCCAGACCGCCTTGAATATTCGGAGTCGTAAAAGAGGGCTCGAAGGGAGAGCTCAAGGCAGATAGCTTATGGGTTTTTTCGGTAGAAGAAGTGCTTTTAGTCGTACACATGGAAGAATGTGCTTTAAAGAAATTGATGGGTGGGACTCCGGCCGGGTCTTTCTGTCATTTGGGTGGCATTTTCTCAGGTAGTGTATGTGTATATCAAATCACACTGATGAATTATGCTATATTCAAGCACGTTGAGGTAAATATGGAGGGTGGTAGGAAGCGTTACATCAGAATGTTACTGTATATATGATTTCGGAGCGGAAGGGGTGCAGTGAGTTTTCACTTATGACGTTGACGAGTCACCAGCATGGTGAAGTTTGCAGACAGCAAGATCAGCACCTGCTGAAATCCGTAGAGTATTTTCAAGGTCAAAAACTCAGCGGTAGTATAGGTGGAGATTTGACGTGTACAATAGGCAGAAAAGATATGGATGCACATGAAGCAAAATCTCCTGCTATAATTGCAGTAACCACCAGGTGGCAGCAGAGACTGATAATGGGATCGAGTACCCCCGAATTCTCCTCTATGAACCCAGATGACCCGGTGTTGTAGGGTGCAGGGAGATGTAGAGCAGTGGATACTGAGGGGGGGAGGAGGAAGGGCCCAGCTGGATCAAAGACTTGTGCCCTTATAAGCAGCCCCCCTCTCACCTCTTTTCCTATGAGCCCCGATTCTTATCCGCTCTCTGCGGTCTGGTGTCCAGGGTGAAGGTGCAGGGGCAAAGGTATTGGAGCAGCCGAGGTCGCAGGTAGGAGGTATATTGGCCACCCTTCATAGGGTTCCCAGCAGCTGGGGAGCGCTGACCGGAAGTTCAGGCGGCCCCTTCCTCCGCTGATGCATCGTGGTCTTCAGCTCCCCCGGTCCAGCGGCAGGTAACAGTGGCCGCGGGGAGTGCACGGCAGCTCTCTGGGGTCTTCTGATTAGGAGTGCTGGCGGCTGGACGTCCCCGATCCTCCCGGCCACCACTCGGGCTCCACTCCCCGGCTCCAGAGGCTATGTAGGCCGCAGTCTGCGGACCACACTGGGCACCGCAAAAGTAGCAGGGGGAGACCCACAGTGTAGAGGGGGTCCCCGGAGGCCACCAGGACTGTACAGACGGGGCAGACAAGCAGGGATGGGGCTATAAAACCCTTGATTAGCGGAGGGTTTGCAGGAGCTCTCTGAAAACACGTCTCGCTGCTTAGGCTGTCAGGCCACGCCCTCTTTGCTGCCCCTTTTGATTATCAGTTGTTTTTAGTGGCAAAGGGGTTTCCCTTTTCTCCTCTGTGTCTTTCTCTGTCTCATTCTCCTGCTCCCTTTCTCTATCTACCCTATGGCTGTTGACACTGGTGGGCTCCGCCTGCTCGGCTGGAATGTTTGGGGGCTAAATGACAAGATTAAGAGGTCCTTGGTGTTGTCCCAGGTTAAAAAATATCAAGCTGATGTCATATGTTTGTCTGAGATTTACATGGCAGCAAAGTCCTAGCGCTTAAGAAACCCTGGGTAGGCCATATGTTTCACTCTACCTTCTCCAGCAATGCTAGGGGTGTTTTGGTGCTTATAAGGAGGACTGTACTGTTTCACTTAGAGTACTGTGAGGTAGACGTTCATGGCAGATATATTTTTTTACGTGCTTACATTAACCGTTGCCTGTTGCATATATTGGCTGTTTATGTATCCCCGCCATATAATAATGAGGTTCTCCGACATGCTGCCAGATTTATAGCTCAATTCATGGCAACCCCCACGATATGTTTAGGGGACTTTACTAATGTAATGGATAAATGTTTAGATAGGTGGAAAGAGACCGTTGTGCATATTGTTTCTCAGTCTCCCTCTCCTACCCCCTTTGCACGTTTAGTCACGGAGCTGGGGTTGGTGGACATCTGGAGGGCCCTTAGTGTTGATGATAGACAATTCTCATGCCACTCTGCTACCTTCCACACTTTATCCCGAATAGATATGGTCTTAATTTCTCCAGATTTATCGCCAGCTGTGATGGGGGTGGAATATCTTTCGAGGGGCATTTCCGATCATTCTCCTACATCCATCATTTTGAAAATGGATCAGGATAAGGGAGCGAGAATGTGGAAACTTAACTCTTTATCGTTAAATTTATTGGGGGCACTCAATAACTCAACATATTTAGATCCGGCCGTAACACATGATGCCTTTAAGGCCTTCACACGCGGATCTTTTATAAAGAGAATCTCTGAACTTAAGCTATTTAGCCAAAGAGAGGAAGTATGCTTAGAAACCCTAAGCCAGAGACTAGAGGCTCAGTATATCCTTTCACAATCACAGACGGATAGGTTCTTATGGCAAGATGCACAGAAAGAGTGGTTTGACGATTTGTTTGAGAAATCTAGATATAGAATCCTTTTCTCCAGGCATGAGCTATACTTCCAGGCGGAGATGGGTGGTAGCTACTTGGCCTATTTAGCTTGTGATGAGTCTAACAATAATGTTGTCCAGTGTGTGTGTAATTCTAGTGGTCAGTTGTGATGCTCTGGAGCTGATGTGGCGGAAGTATTCAGGGATTATTGGGGGTAATTCTGAGTTGATCGCAGCAGCAAGAAAGTTAGCAATTGGGCAAAACCATGTGCACTGCAGGTGTGGCAGATATAACATTTGCAGAGAGAGTTAGATTTGTGTGGGTTATTTTGTTTCTGCGCAGGGTAAATACTGTCTGCTTTATTTTTACACTGCAAATTAGATTGCAGATTGAACACACCACACCCAAATCTAACTCTCTCTGCAAATGTTATATCTGCCCCCCCTGCAGTGCACATAGTTTTGCCCAATTGTTAAAAAATTTCCTGCTGCGATCAACTTGGAATTACCCCCTATTATTCCTCCTTATATGCTTCCCAAGTTTCCTATTCTACCGAGCAGCTTTGGGAATATCTAGAACGGGTTGAGCTGCCATGCTTGTCTCGGGAAGATACTGCATTCTTAGATGCACCATTTACACTGGAAGAGATAGAGGCGGCTGTCTCGTCTCTCCCTGATTCAAAGCCCCTGGATGTGATGGGGTCCCGGTTAAACTGTATAAAAAATGTAAGGAGTTCTTCATTCCTTATCTGCTGGAATTGTTTGCTTCACTTTTGGAATGGGGAACTCTCTCACGTTCTATGTCATAGGCCAATATTTTTGTTTTGGTTAAGCCTAGTAAAGACCCCACTGCACCGGAATCTTACAGGCCCATTTCCCTTTTGACCAATGATGTCAAAATCCTAACAAAGATTTTAGCAACCCGTCTAAATTCAGTTATTTGTTCTATTATACACCCTGGCCAGATGGGTTTTATGCCGGGTAAATCTACCACCCAAAACCTGCGTAGATTGTTCTGTCATCTGCAGAGATATGACCTGCTGGAGTCGGGGGCGGTGGTGGTGTCTCTCGAAGCTGCCAAGGCCTTTGACTCGGTGGAATGGGTTTACCTATTGGGTGTGCTTCAAAAATTTGCCTTTGGGGCGCGGTTTATTGACCTTCTTCAAATTTTGTACACCTCCCCAATGGTTCGTGTGTCGGTAAATGGGTTTACTTCTGCTACTTTTCCTTTGGCAAGGGGGACCTGACAGGGATGCCCTTGTTGCTGGTGCTGTTCGCTATAGCTATTGAACCCCTGGCTAGTCTGTTATGTACCTCTAATGAGATTCGGGGACTCTGTGTTGGGGAGGCTGTGGATGTTGTGGCTCTTTATGCTCCTCTTCTTACAAGACTCGGGGGCCTCTCTGCAGGCGATGCTTCACAACTTTTGGTATTTTCTCTGGTCTGTTGATCAATTGGGGCAAGTCAAGTATTTTCCCTATTTCAGGTTGTATTCCCGATGATGGGCATGCGGCTCACCCTCTGCAATGGACGTTGAGGTTCAAGTACCTTGGTATTTGGATCACGGCTCGGGCTTCGGATTATGTAGCTTAAAATGTTGACCCCATAGTGATGAATTTCAAGGAGAAGGCTCATGCCTGGAGAAAATTGCCTTTATCTGTTCTTGGATGCATTAATCTGTTTAAAATGGCCACCCAGCCTAAATTTCTGTATATCTTGCAAAATTCCCCAGTTTAAATTCCTAAGAAAATATTTATTGGCATAGAAAGTATTCTGTCGTCCTTAATATGGGGTAACAAACCTGTTAGAGTTTCCATTAGAACTTTATACAAGTCTCAGGTATCTAAGGGTTTGGGCCTTCCTAATCTTAGGTTTATTATATGGCTGCGCAACTGACACACGTAGCTAGTTGGGCTACGGGTACAGTGGATTTGACTATGGCAGGATTCTTGGCTGAGTAGATGGGGTCCTCCTCCTCCTATTTTTCCTTTTCTCCTCTACAATTTCTGCTGTCAGGTCAGTTGGCTGCTGGACTGCCCCACCTGTTTTGACAGGCCCTACTGGTCTGGCGTTTTGTTCATATACTCTACGACTGGTCGAACCAGGATTGCAGCACTCCACTATGGTTTAATAATGCATACTCCAAATTGCTTCTGCTGTCATTAGATAACATTTGGATCACAAAGGGAGTGTTCTCGGTGGGACAACTGTACTGTGGGGGAGTATTAAAATCCTTTCAACAGTTAAAGGAGGAATTTGGTGTCCCTAACACTGCTTTATTTTGGTATTTCCAGCTGCGACATGAAATACAAGTCCAATTCCCTCAAGGATCCCCGGTAATCTCGGATTCCCCTGTTAAGGTGCCGTTACTTAATCTAGGCCTGAGGGGAAGAGTCTGTTCTACATATGCTGCTATTAATGATAAATTTAATCCAGACAAATTGACCGGCCTTAGACTAAAATGGGAAACGGATTTCGGACCTTTGTCTGATGAACACTGGATCCAAATGTTGGGGTCTATCAAATACACCACCCCTTGTATTAGGTTTCGGCAAATATTTTATTATGTCTTTCATAGAGTCTACCGTACGCCTAGAGCTGGATTCAGAGATAATTCTCTTTGTCCCCCCAAATGTCAGGCCGATAACGCTGGGTTCTGGCATATGATATGGGACTGTCCCTTGGTTAATACATTCTGGGATGGCGTATGGGGAGATGTGTTGCTGACTTCTCCTTCACTTCCTGATATGTCTCTGAAGATTTATCTGCTTGGACTACATCTTGAGGAGACGCATACAGTCATGGTATATAGATATGTCCTTTGTCTTACTACCTTAGCTAAGGTGATCATAGCGAGAGTCTGGTTCTCAGCTGATTCCCCTAATATATACCAGTGGAGGGCTTTAGTTAATGATGTGACCCGACATGAATGGCACATGTTCGAAGCGCGTGGCTCAGATACCAGATTTTATGAGAAGTGGGATAGATGGTGTAGCTCCAGACTGGGCAGGGATATTGGGACTCAACCTCCCCCGAATCCATAAATGTATGGCAGGATGTCATGCTTTCTAAGTAGCACTTTATCACTTCTGTTTTTTAATTTTTGTGTACTATAGATAGGTATTGCTTTTGCTAACCAGATACCTGTAGGACCTTACTGCGGTATTAATCTATGCTGGGAATGCTAAAGACAAGACACACAGACAGACTCACTCTCATTTCTATTTTTTCAATTGATGGCATTTTATTGTTATTGTTATTATTGTTATGGTTTTTTTTAAATTGTATTGTAAAAAATATGAAAACATCAATTAAAAATTACCTGATTAAAAAAAAAACCCAACAACAGTCCTTTTCACCTCTATGATTATACTTAAATCCAGTAGCGAAGTATGGGTATTCAGCAAACATTATATATACCTCCCAACATGACCCTCTCCAGGAGGGACTCAATGCTCTGCTTCTGGACTTTTATCTTAATTTATGATTGCAGGTACCTGTTTTGAACACGTTAATGGATAAGAAAAGTGTTTCAGCATAAAAGGGCAATCATAAATTAAGAGAGAAGTCCAGGAGCAGAGCATTCTGTCCCTCCTGGAGAAGGTCATGTTGGGAGGTAAAGAAATTGATGTGACTATTGCACTGATTTACATTAATGTTACCAAGCAATAAATTCTGGCTGAATAAAGATGCAACACTGTAAGATGAAAAATCAGTATCTTGATTTTTTTTATTTTTGTATTCCACATAAAAAGCTATTTTAAACACAATAGTCACACATAAATATAAAAACAAGTAAATAGAATCACATTTAGAAGCACCCAATGTTATATTCCTTTAAAAACGGGACAGAACCATGTATATAGAATGCAACCACGACTTTTGGATGTATTAAAAAATGAATAAAAGTCCAATGTCCATACGTAAAAAAGAAAGAGTAACTGTCCTTATGGAAGCATACCACAAGTGGAATAGTGCCGTGTATCTGATGAAAAGCGTGTAAGCAATCACTAACTCCTGTCTGGATGTGATCACCTCCCGGCTCTCTCTCCTGAGCCGGAGGTGTTGAATTAGCGGCGCTGTTCCTATGCTTCGTGATGGGCCCGTCACGTATTTGGTTTGTGGCAGCAGATGTTTAGCCGCTGTAGTCTCACCATAAGCAGTACCGCTGAAATGCAGAGTTGATAATTCCCTTTGATGGTCCACATCTCATACAGGAGGGGGCCGCTTGCCTCTGTTAGTATACAGGTGCGGATACATAGGCGGATCCAGGGGGAGGGCACCTGTCGTTTCTGACTTCTTCTTTTTTTCAAAAGGAGAACAGCAGCAGCACTACTGCTATTTCCATCAATCAGATTTGATAAAAGAGCCGGCAGGCACTAGGACTCGCCGCGGTTCTAGTAGCAAGTCCGTGTTGTAACCAATGGGGATGCTGGAGCTGCAACTCCAACCTCCCCATGCTCACACCGCAACCTACCTCCCCCACCTACCTCCCCCACTGCCAGCCGACCAGAGTCCAGCCCAGGCACGGGGTTCAAATGCCAGCATCGAGTAAGACTGTTACTTATGAAGGCGCAGAAGGCTTCATTAGCCCTCACTGCACCGCACAGTTTCCCAGCACTTCCTCCTCCACTTCCTTTACCAGCATGCTAGGTGCAATCAACCTCAGACTCAGTTTTGAGAAGGCGGCCCATGTGATGGTGACAGGGCTGTCCTGCAGATGTCTTATGCTGCTTGTTGGAAATCCGGCTGGCTGCTTCTGCTAATCAAAGATTGGCACAGGGTTGGACTGGTCCACAAGGGTACCAGGAAACCACCAGTAGGCCCCACTGCCTGATTGGCCCACTCCTTCCTCTAGGGATCAGGTTCCAGACTGTGCACTTGTATTATACATGGTAGATATGTTGCATTACACTGCACTAAACTATTGTGTATTTCTGTAGAGGCTGGCCACACCCCCTTTGTAGGCTGGCCACACCCCTAAGTATGGGCCCCTATAACTGCATTTCCCCGGTGCATTTCCTTCATGCCCCAGTCCAACACTGGATGGGCAGTTCGTGTCCTGCAGTCTGAGTCTCTGTGCCATGCCAAAAACAAGGTATGCTGCACCTGCCACCACCAACTAAAAACTTTAATAATTATATTGTGCTGGGGTGCTTTCCAGGCTCCCATACCTAATGGAACAGGTGCCCAACATTTCAAGGCCCAATCAGCCTTTTCATCAGGGTGAAACATTGGCAATAAACCAGGATGCACTCCTACAACTAATCACTACCTGATGGCGTATTCTGTGAGGACACGCCCCCTGTGATTCCACACCCCTTATCAGGGAGCACACGTGCATGTAAATATAACTATTACTGTTACCCTATCATGGTGCCCCCCCTTTCATTTTCTTCTGGATCCGTCCCTGTGCGGAAACCTAGGGGATGGGGACAGGCTGAACAATGGCCCTCATTCTGAGTTGTTCGCTCGTTCTTTTCCTTCACATAGGTGCGATTTTCCGCTAACTGCGCATGCGCAATATTCGCACTGCGGCTGAGCCAAGTAAATTTGCTAAGAAGTTTGGTATTTTACTCACGGCATTACGAGGTTTTTTTCTTCGTTCTGGTGATCGTAGTGTGATTGACAGGAAGTGGGTGTTTCTGGGCGGAAACTGGCCGTTTTATGGGAGTGTGTGAAAAAACGCTGCCGTTTCTGGGAAAAACGCGGGAGTGGCTGGAGAAACAGAGGAGTGTCTGGGCGAACGCTGGGTGTGTTTGTGACGTCAAACCAGGAACGACAAGCACTGAACTGATCGCACTGGAAGAGTAAGTCTCGAGCTACTCAGAAACTGCAAAGAAATATCTTTTCGCAATATTGCGAATCTTTCGTTCGCAATTCTGCTAAGCTAAGATTCACTCCCAGAGGGCGGCAGCTTAGCGTGTGCACTGCTGCGAAAAGCGGCTAGCGAGCGAACAACTCGAAATGAGGGCCAATGAGTGATATTCTTTTTATCACTTGTTCCCAGTGCTGAAAGTAGGGTGGAGGATCCGACAGTTCACTATTCAATGCTGGCCGGAAACGGGCAGCACACCAATAATACAGATTCAACTTGTCAACAAGTCGAATCTGCATTACCCAACGACTGTCGGAAAAAAGGCACCAATTGAATACATCCCATAATGTGTAATGGGCATTACAGTGTTTGGCATAATGTGTAATGGGCAATACAGTATTTGGCATAATGTGTCCATGCCCCTATTGTCATGTAGGCACTCCCCTAGTTTTGTGTGACCACGCCCCCTGATGACACTTGAACATGCCTGTTTTTGCTATCAGTACCACTAAGAAAAAAGTTCTACTTGCACCACTGCTTGTTCCGTATGTTAAATGGTGGTCAAGCCAATCAGCTCCTAACTGTCCTGACAGTCATGTGTTTGAAAAATGACAGGAGCTGATTGTGCTGATTAAGTGATAACAAGAATTTCACCCATTGTTAAATCTGCTCCGTTAATCTGTTTTGTTGAAGCCACATTGAGTGACCTTGTTTCCGCTGCAGTAACATATATTTTACCATGTATTCAGAGTATTTTTGTTGTACCGGTAATGTATCCATTAAAAGACAGTTTTCCTACCTCCATTCAGTGGCAAAGACGCCAGTAAGGCATTGAAATACGTAGGTGTTTAGCTCCACTGTTTTCGGCACTTCCAATTAATATGGACAATTACTGTGATGAATATTGCTCTTAAAAAGATTAAGGGGGTCATTCCGAGTTGTTCGTAGCTGTGCTAAATTTAGCACAGCTACGATCAGGCACTAAGACATGTGGGGGGAAATCCAGCAGTCCGCCCCACATGTCAGTACTCCCCCAGTGCAGAAATGCAAAAGCCTTGCACGGCGGTGATGCTTTTGCATTTAAGGAGTAACTCCCAGCCAGTGCAGCTCCTGCAGCTGGCCGGGAGAACCTCTTCGCTGGCCGGGTCGCAGCGCCCCCCCCCCCCCAATGGTCCGGCCACGCCTGTGTTGGCCGCGCCGCGCCCCCTAAACGGCGGCTTAGCGCCGCCATCCAGTCCCCTCCCGCCCAGGCAGAGGTGGTCGCTAGGGAACAAGGGCCTTCGACCGTCTAGCATGTGCCAGTGCACTGCGGCGCATGCGCAGATCCGACCAGATTGCTGTGCTGCGATAAACTGCAGCGAGCGTTCAGGTCGGAATGACCCCCTAAGACATCTATTCAGGATTTCCGTTGAGCCCTTTTGATGCCGCAAATATCTGCTATTGAATAACAATTTGCACAAACTAGCTCGTTGATGATCTACACAAGCGGCCCTGGAGAGACCATCATATGTATAAGTAGCAGTTGATACGCTCCCTTGGATTGCAGAGCTGAGACACAGGTGTATTAGAGGGATCAGCTCTGGGAGGTGTGTGCATGCTGTCCATCTTCAAAACACCAATGAAACAGCCTCCCTGAATTGGTAAACATCCAGAATGTGCCACCCCTGGCCTCCCATAGCCTTAATCCAGCTCTGGCACCTGCATAGGACCCCGTGTGCCACACAAAGAAATCCGGCCTGTTTAAACAGTACCCAGAAGGAGTACTGTACGACTACCACGTAATATCATGACATCTTGTGGACTCGTCCAGACTACCAGAGTCCTGTTGTCTGCACTCTGCATGTTAGATACTTGCAGTGTCGGACTGGGGAATGAAGGGCTCACCGGGGATATGCAATGGTGGTGGCCCATGCTTAGGGTTATGGCATTTTCAGAGTGGGTGTGGCCAGCCAACACAGAGGCTTGGCTAACCATTAGAGAGTGCATGGTCTGAGCACCTTGATAAATATACATAGTAAGTACTGCTAGTGCATGCATTATAATGTGCCAGATTAATTACAGCAATGCACTATAGAAAATACACCATAGTCCAGGCATTCCCAACCACGGTCCTCAAGGCACACTAACAGTCCTGGTTTTAGTGATATCCAGGCTTCAGCACAGGTGACTTAATTAGTAGCTCAGTTAGTTTGATTTAACCATCTGTGCTGCAGCCTGGATATCACTAAAACCTGCACTGTTGGTGTGCCTTGAGGACCGTGGTTGGGAATGCCTGCCATAGTCCTATGTAGAATAAGGTAAGATACAGTATGTATAATTCAAGTGCACAGTCTGGAACCTGATCCCTATGGGAGGAGGAGGGGGTCCCAGGCAGTGGGGCCCACCGGTGGTTTCCCCTGTAACCCTGTGGGCCAGTCCAGCCCTGGATACTTGTAATATACGTGTAATATAAGGCAGTTCTGTCCACTTCCCACCTACCATGAAAAATAAATCCTATAGAGTACTTTAAAAAAAAAGGTGTGGAACCAGTCTGCCTGTATGCTTATACAGGTTGAGTATCCCATATCCATATATTCCGAAATACGGAATATTCCGAAATACGGACTTTTTTGAGTGAGAGTGAAATAATGAAACCTTTGTTTTTTGATGTCTCAATGTACACAAGCTTTGTTTAATACACAAAGTTATTAAAAATATTGTATTAAATGACCTTCAGGCTGTGTGTATAAGGTGTATATGAAACATAAATGAATTGTGTGAATGTAGACACACTTTGTTTAATGCACAAAGTTATAAAAAATATTGGCTAAAATGACCTTCAGGCTGTGTGTATAAGGTGTATATGTAACATAAATGCATTCTGTGCTTAGATTTAGGTCCCATCACCATGATATCTCATTATGGTATGCAATTATTCCAAAATACGGAAAAATTCCATATCCAAAGTACCTCTGGTCCCAAGCATTTTGGATAAGGGAGACTCAACCTGTACTATCATCTACCAATTACAGGGTTATTAAACTGGGTAATCAGTATCTATAGCAAGTTGTGAAATTACCCTGGAACCGTTACTCCAGTAATGTCACTGTTAGGCAGGCGCCCAGTGCTTGCAGTGTGAAAATACAAATGAAATCCCTGTGCCACACAGCCCGGGAGAGATACTGTAAGCCCACCATAGTCTGTACTGATGACTCATCACCAGTGTTACATGGAATTGCAGTCAATTGCTGAATGAGGCCTGGTTCCGAAATGAGGACTGAATTCAGTCCTGATGCAGCAGTGGAGTAGTGGTAAGTCATTTGTTAATAAATTTGTATCAAAATACCAACTGAGTGAACAGACAATTATCCTTTTCCCCCATTCTCTGGCTGTCTCTACTTATTTATTTATTTACTCTATTTTATAGTGGGACTGACAACCCTACACTGACTTGTTGTATTGGGGGACTTTAGACTCATCAGCGCCTGGGTTTTGTTTTTCTACTGTTCCATTCAGTGGGTAGACTAACCGTTTTCATAGGAGTTGTTTGGTTTAGAGGTATATGCTTTGCCAATGGCCTATCGCCCAGAGGCAAGATACATGTTGGTGCCGCCCCAACACCCGACAAAAATCCAATTTACTGCCGCCTACAGCTAATGTATGCAGCACCTTAATCCACAGTGAAGCTGAGCTACAGTATTCTGTTGCTTCTAGTTATAGTAACCTGAGCGCTGACCTTACAGTAATGGTGAGAGTAGGAGTTCTACATGTGGTATTGTGTAACCAAGGCATGTGTCCCTGGTATATTAAACAAATGGAGACCAAAGTTGATTATTAATCATCAATGTTATTTATTGCAAAAATAGTAGTACTATGAATAGTTAAATGAGTTGACAAGCAATGTAATAATCCAATAAATGCAGTGATGGTAATGTGTGCTGGAATATTAACTAATACCACAATTCCAAACATAACAGTAGTATGTACTGTCTATACTGTACATTAAATTTTGGCAGCAATTTTTTTTACAAGGTGTTGCTGCTGATATGGGGGTTGGAGTCTCAGGGTAAATATGCCCCGGAGTGGCCAGGTAATGTTGGCACAATGTGAATAATTATGGATGGACAGCGAGTATGTAATTATGGTATGATAGGGACTGTAGACATGGTAGTCCCCTGAGCAGTAAGGGTGTGCTCACTGAATGCCGGGCAGTAATGGAAAAAGGAGCAGAATGACATGCAACAGTACAAGGGTGGGGATGGGAAAGCAGCAGTTACTGGGGTGGATGGAGATTGGGGGGGTTTCAGTCAATTAGTGAATGAGATCTGGTGCAGAAATGAGGACTGAATTCAGGCCTGATGCAGCAGTGGAGTAGTGGCAGGTAAGTGATTAGATACTGAGGATTCCTTTGGTGGTGTGTGCAGCCGTGAAAACTGATGGCATTTACTAATCAGAAGAGTGGTCAGCCTCCTGGTGCTGTGGTTGTGCAGATTCCATCTCCTGCTCTTGTTATCTCATGTCAGTGGACTGCTGAACCCGATCTCTGATATCATTGGACACCTCGGGGGTGATGTAAGTGTCTCATTTCATTACTACTACTATTGCCTTTCAGAATGAATTGAAGGTTTCGTTAAACCAGGCACTGGGCAGGGGCGCAATCTCCAGTGATACTTGCCATTTTCTTTTTACTCCTCACCCCATCACTCCTGTATATTATCATTTGGCCAGAATTTGCAAGACACTTACATCCCCCTGGGCATCCAATTATATCAAGGATTGGGTCCAGCACATCTAATTTATTACATTTTGCGGATGCACACCTTCAAAGCTACAGTTAAAATCATACATTAAGGATACCACACACTTTCTAAATATGATCAGAGAAGTCAGGTGGAGAAACTCATACTATTTTTTAACGTGTGATGTAGAATCCTTGTATTGTAATATACCACACAAAAAGGGCTTACAAGCAATTTCTGGTATCCTAGAAAAACGTAATACAGTAGATGAACATCTTAAGTCCTTTTTGGTGGCATCCATAAAATATATACTAGAATATAACTACTTTAACTTCACTAATAAATTTTATTTAAAGTCAAGGGTGACCACTATGGGGACCAGGTTCACCCCGAGCTATGCCAACCTTTGTAAGGGTGCGCTCGAGGAAGCTCATCTGGGTTGCAGTTCTCGGGGCGAACCTGGTCCTCTTGGCGCATTATAGGCAATTTATTTTTTGTTTGGGATGGGGATGTTAATTCCAATATCACTTTTGTTAATCACCTCAACACCAATAGTTATGGTTTCAAATTCACTCACACATTTAGTTCACAACAGATCACTTTCCTGGATATTGCGCTCCTTTCCAGCAGTGAAGATATACACACGGAAACCCATTTTAAATCGGTCAATACCAATAATTTTTTGAGGTACAGTAGTAGCCATCTTCGTGCTTGGCGTGATAACATCCCCAAGAGTCAGTTTCTCAGGATAAAAAGGTACTGCTCAAGGGAAGATAGGTATAAAGCACAAGTAGAGAAAGTACATTTAGCCTTCCTGAATATATCCTCACAAAAGTTCTGATGAACGTTGATAAGAGAGCTAGAACAACGCTATTGGCTAATAAAATCAAGGTTAAAGATAATGAAGAGAATATGTGCAGATACAAGTGTGTGTTTGTCACTCAGTTTAGTACCCACGCTACTGAAATTAGACAAATTATAAAAAAAACCCACTCTATTGCAAATAGATCACTTATTAAAACCAGACATTGCCAAAATGATAAAAGTAGTCTCCAAAAAATCAGAAACATTACAGTCTAAATTAGCTCCAAGTATGTTTAATACAAACAACAAGAAGAGCCCGTTAACTACTAATGCTAATGCAACTGTGAACGACCCAAGTAGTAGGTCTTTAGATTGGCTGTTTTCGAGACCGAAGGGATTCTTTAAATGTGCAAAGAATAAATGTCTTACATCTAAAAATATAAGTCCAAGGAATTAGACCTTTGACATGAGGATAACTGGGGAAGTGTTCACGATAGATCATTTTTTGAATTGTGATTCCTTGTATGTGGTGTACCTTATTGAATGTGGGTGTGGTTACCAGTATGTGGGTTGTACAATAAGGAAATTGAAAGTACGCATTTTGGAGCATAAAAGAAATATTGTATAAAGAAGTCCCTTACACAGTCTAGATTACACAGGAAGGTGTCAATGCGCTTTAGTGACTGAAAACACAGTGAATATTAGATAGATGTCTGTTTTCACTCATAAAACCAGGAGACTTGCTAATAATATAAACATTTACTGATACAATAACATCACACTTAATATTGTTACAGTTATCTAAAATAATATCATAAAATGTAGCAGCTCTAAACTGTCACATAACAGTCAGTATACAGTATATTGCAATATCAGTTCAATTGGAATTACGTTCAGCCTATAATATATGCAAAAATAGCCTGTTAGCTTAAAAAGGTCAATTGGGTCTTGTATTTGCTGCTAGTGCCACAAGATAGATTTTGTTTGCTACAGTACAAATATAAAAGAACAATGTCTCCAATTTACTCTAACACTGGCGTCCCAGTGCAGAGTCAGTCCTCCTTCAGTGTTATTACCCGACTAATCGGGATTATATTTACCCTTTCTGGAAGTGTCCTCTAATTAAGCACTATGGCACAAGTGCAAAGGTGTACTCCTTCAAAGGATCCAGCTTGTGGGCAGCGTATAAGGCACACAATGGGAGGCAGTAGAGATCATAGCTGGTGGCCGGCGTTATAGCGAGCTCAGTCCAAAGGGCGCCGTGCACGGACGTGCCGTAGATACAACAGGTGTCCGCAGTGTTCAGCACACACCACGAGCGGCAGTGACCCAGTGCAATTGCAGGCGGCAGAGGTGGCACAGACTCCAGACCAGACAGCGGCTTGATAGTGCAACGAATAATAGACTGGCAGGTGATGACGTCAACGCGTTTCGTCCCGTCAATTCTCGGGACTTCCTCAAGACACAGTCTATCAAAACACACTAATCACTGTGAACATAGTGATATAACCAACATTAGAGGAAAAGCTTTAGAACAAATTAGACTGACAGAAAGGGGTGGAGATTGCTTTTAATGTTTTAGAAAGGAGGGAAGTCTTCTGGATCTTCAGTTTAGGTTTTAATATGGATGTAGAGAAGATCCTAATGAATTAGAATTTGAATGTTAATACTAACCACACTAAATAAATATATATAATTGTGTGATCTGGGGGCCATAAAAACATATTGGCCCCTAGCACACAAATAGAACCAAATCTCTGGTCTATTTTTGGGTGTGCAGTTATTAATAATATGTAGAATCGGGGGCGTATCTACCTATTGGCCAGGATTGCACTTGCCAGGGGCGCCAAAGGAGTAGGGGCGCCGCCCAGCAGTCGGTGCCACCCATGGGCAGTAGGTAGCAGCTCCGCTACAATAGGTAGCAGCTCCCCCTCCTCCCCTCCCATGCCGGGAAGTTCCTCAGTCTGTTGTAATGGCCAGCAATTAACACAGCATGCAGCAGCGGGAGCCGGGGTCAGGGCCGTCTTTTCGTATGGGCTCAATGGGCTCTTGCCCAAGGGCCCCAGGAGTAAAAGGGCCCTAGGCTGATAGCTGAGGATCCCCTCTTTCCAGGGGTACCAGATTTTTGAAAATCGGCCCTTGGGAACCAGAGATATCAGACTTCAAAGCAGTGGTCCCCATCCAAGCCTGTTAATTGCTCTTCCCAGCCAGAAATCTTGGGTTATGTCTGATTTACAGTTTTTCTGAGGGTATACTCCAAAATCTGAGACTCTCCCCTTTCAGTGGACACTGGCAGCATGTCTCTACTGTGCCCAGAACCAGAGATATCAGCCTTCAAGCAGCTGTTCCCTGCTCCAGCTCCACACTCCTAATATGCAGTTATATATTTTTGTTGCTGGATTGCTCTGGTTCCTGAATTCTGATCCCCAAGTCCCCAGTATCTCCTGACAGGTGTACCCAGTACCTCCTGACAGGTGTCCCCAGTACCTCCTGACAGGTGTCCCCAGTACCTCCTGAAAGGTGGGACTCTCTAGTTTTTTTTTCCCATTAAAGCTAAGAAATCTATTTCCAGGAACTGGAGATATCTGCAGTAAAGCAAGCTGCCCTGACCCCCGGAAAATGATGAATATTAAGCCCACTCCACTATCCACCCCTCCAATGTGTATTAAATACCCCCTACCACCCTGGAAGTCATGTACCAGGGCCCCTTCATTCAGCACAATACCCCCTTCTACAGTTTAGTGTTCTCCTTCCAGCCCCATTTGTGCAGTAAAGGAGTAATTAGCAGAAATTATTTCTCCAGGTCCTACATGCTGAGCGAAAGATAGAACACCCCCTACCCCCCGCGGAACATCAAAGCTGCCGCTGATAGCACCCCACACCCCTTCCGCTGATGGGTGGGTAGGGGCCCCAGTGCATTGCTGTGTCCAGGGGCCTACACTGCTGTTAAGATGGCTCTGCTGTGCCCCCCCCCCCTGTTTTGCACCCTGATACTTGTTCAGTAGTGGAGGAGGAACAGCGTTGTCTCTGCAGCCTGAGGAGAGAGAGAAAATTGCACTGAGCAGTGTGCTGGCTGACTGAGGAGGGTGTGTTTCTCCTCAGTATTTCTGAGGTCATTTTTTATACTGGCGGGGGCAGGACTGTGCCTCAGCAACTTATGCCACTTATTTATGCCAGTTTCCATAGGTTTCATGCTGCCCAGGGCGCCCCCCCCTCCCCCGCAACCTGCAGTGCCTGTGTATGTGTGGGCAACATGGCGCGCTGCGCTCCCGCCAGCCACGCGGTACCTTTAGCCGTCACTTTCTTGATTGAAGATCTGTCTTCTAACACTCACCTGTCTTCTGACTTCTGGCTCTGTGAGGGGGGGTGACGGCATGCTGTGGGAGTGAGCATCTAGGCACGGCTAGCGTTCAGTTTCCTTCAGGAGCTAATGGTGTCCTGTCAGCCAGAAGCAGAGCCATGTAACTCTTTAGGAAGTTGGTTCCTACTTCTGCCCCCTCAGTCCCACGAAGCAGGGAGACTGTTGCCAGCAGTTCTCCCTGAAAATAAAAAACCTAATGTAGCTCCCTAATCAATTTATTGCTATTAATATGTAAAATATATACATGACTGTCATGGTAATTGTAATTATAATGTGTATGTGTTATTTACTGGGGGGGACAAACTGGGGAAACTTCTGGAGCCCCACGCGGGAGAAGAGGACAGAGCACGAGACTGAGAAAGTAACCAGTAAAGAGAGCGAGGATACTGGACCGCGAGCCGCAGGAGAGGCTATAAGAGGGAGAGCCGACGACGGGTAAGGGGTTCGTTGGTCCCACTCTGGAGAAGAGGACGGAAAGTCGAGTCTCCGGCGGTACGGAACAGCAGTGACTGGTGCTTCGGCGGCTCAGCCGAGAAGAGAGCCGGGAGAACAGTAACAGCTGGAAGCCGGGAGAGCAGTGACCGGCGTTTCAGCAGCCCACAGCAGGAGCCAGCCCAGCTGAGCGGAGAGCGGAGAGCCGGGGGAGTGTGACGGCATTTCAGCGCAGCAAGCGACAGGAGTAGAGTGAGTGGAGAGCCGGGGGAGCATTGATAGATGCCTCAACAGTCTGCGGCAGGAGCCCAGATGAACGGAGAACCAGGGGAGCAGTGATCGATGCCACCAGCATTTTCAGTGTCAGTGGTAAATTCCAATTACTATATTACGCTGTTTCACTGCCCACCAATAAGAGAGATTCACTGCCTGCCCACCAATAAGAGACCAGGTAGGCGGGTCTATCTTTAGGAACAGCTGTAGCGAGTGTCCAGAGGCACTTGCAGAAGACAACTCAGGTCGGTAACGTTACTCTACTGTGCACCTTTTCACCATAAACACTGGGACTGGAACATAACACATTGGTGGCACGTATATTTAACCTTTATTAATTATTATCTATTGACTGCTTTCAGCCAGGACTACTTTATCTGTCAATAGTGAACTACGCAATACAGGCTGTGTTGAATAATATTCCTCATTAAACAATAGGATTCAGCGTTATCAGCCACACTATATATCTGATTGTCCTTCACTACTTCTGTTGCAAGATGCTTAAGATATATATTACCGCTCAAGAGAATTAAACGTCTTAATAGCACAAGACTAATAATTTACCACAGTGTGTTCAGTCAGTCTAGACAGAAAGGATACAATAGGATACAATTACAATATTTGTGGCAGTGTTATTGCAGTGTAGCATCTAATGGATACATAATGGAAGAGGGACACTGTATTTCTTATGGAAGAATCTTACTCTTGCTCCCAAATAAAGAAAGTTACTACATATCGACCATTTACACAGTGAATAGAAGCATTTCATACCAAGGAGCTCCAGAGGCATCATTTTAACAATAGAAGAGAATTAATAGTTACTGAGTTTATATATATATATTCAAGAGAAAATACTTTACTCAATATTGAACTTAGTGAGTTATATATGCATATATAATTAATAATTACTGTCCAACGGGCAGATCATAGAGGATAAATCAATCTTATTTGGAGGAGAAGTCGACAAACTGACGGACTATATATAAGAAAGGGACTAAAATGATAGTTGCATATATATATATCTATCTATATTAACCGCATCCTTTAACTGCTAATATTGTTACTTGTCTATGTTTCAAGAGACTTTCGGATATTACTTTTTTCCCAAATTGCTCAAAGGAAATAAAAGACTAATATGAAATGTTAGTATTAATTTATAGCTACTAGTTAAGAAGAAAACAGAACTAAATAACTTTCTCATTGTTCTTTGCTCCTGAACAAAGGAATAATATTTATCACTAAAAGTGCACTACTTCATTAATAGTACCCGGGACACTCTGGCATTCAGAGGTATTTTTCCTGAAAACAACTTTTTGTGTATTGTATGCATTGGCCTTTGTCTAAAGTTATGTTTATATAAAGTACTGTACTTGATGTATTTGATTTAATATCACACTTGATGTGTTTGGTATAAGGTAATAAAGTATTAATGTGTTATACTTACCACTTGTCACAATCCTGACTGTAGGTTTTATATTTGGTGACTTACCCCTGCCATCTGTCCTGGATCCTGTGTCTTTTCACTCACGGAGTTAAACAGCTTGTCAGTTTTCCTGAGTTCTCTGCCTGAGAGGTAATAGGTAATCAGCTCCACCTGTGGTGATCTCCTGTGTGAGGCTGAATTCAGTAATCTAAAAGCAAGCATCCTGTGTTTTGCAGAAGTCCACGCTTTAGTGTTCTCTTGGCCTGCTAGGCCTCATTCTACATCACAGCCTTGGCTAGAGTAGTCACATGACAGTGACATCACCTAATCCTGCCCACCAATCATCAAGGACCAGGAAGTATAAATCAGGAGGCTGAGTTGGAATCTGGGCCAGTTCCTTGTGTCACATACAGCTTTGTGTGGGTCTTAAGCTGAGCTCCCTAAAGGTAACCTTTGTACCTAAGTTCCTGTGGAAACTCTGTTCCCTTGTTACCGTTTGGTTTATTTGTGTGTTGCCATTTGATTTCACCATTTCCCTGAGTCTCAATGTAAAGGTACAGCTGCAATGTTTCGTCTTAAAGGCACAGTACTGAATTCCGTGTTCTCCACTGAAAACCACAGCTGTCGTGTTTCAGTTTTACTACTGTTGTAGTTGGGATCTCCAGGGCTCAGTACCTCGTGCCTCAGCATCTCCGTGCTTCCAGCACCTCGTGCCTCAGCACCTCCGTGCTTCCAGCACCTCCGTGACTCAGTACCTCAGTGCCTCATCATCTCCGTGCCTCAGTACCTCCGTGCCTCAGTACCTCCATGCTTCCAGCACCTCCGTGCCTCAGTACCTCCGTGCTTCCAGCACCTCCGTGACTCAGTACCTCAGTGCCTCATCATCTCCGTGCCTCAGTACCTCCGTGCCTCAGTACCTCGTGCCTCAGTACCTCCGTGCTTCCAGCACCTCCGTGCCTCAGTACCTCCGTGCCTCAGCATCTCCGTGCCTCAGTACCTCCGTGCTTCCAGCACCTCCGTGCCTCAGTACCTCCGTGCTTCCAGCACCTCGTGCCTCAGTACCTCCGTGCTTCCAGCACCTCCGTGACTCAGTACCTCAGTGCCTCATCATCTCCGTGCCTCAGTACCTCCGTGCCTCAGTACCTCCGTGCCTCAGTACCTCCGTGCTTCCAGCACCTCCGTGCCTCAGTACCTCCGTGCCTCAGCATCTCCGTGCCTCAGTACCTCCGTGCTTCCAGCACCTCCGTGCCTCAGTACCTCCGTGCTTCCAGCACCTCCGTGCCTCAGTACCTCCGTGCTTCCAGCACCTCCGTGCCTCAGTACCTCCGTGCTTCCAGCACCTCCGTGCCTCAGTACCTCCGTGCTTCCAGCACCTCCGTGCCTCAGTACCTCCGTGCCTCAGCACCTCCGTGCCTTAGTACCTCCGTGCCTCCACGCATCCCAGTGCCTCTACGCACCTCAGTGCCTCTACGCACCTCAGTGTCCCCAAGCACCTCAGTGTCCCCAAGCACCTCAGTGTCCCCAAGCACCTCAGTGTCCTCAAGCACCTCAGTGTCCTCAAGCACCTCAGTGTCCTCAAGCACCTCAGTGTCTCCAAGCACCTCAGTGTCTCCAAGCATCCCGTGCCCTTTAGCACAGTTGAACCTGGTATTCTTCACCGATTCATCAGCGCCTTTCCAGTTCTGTCTTTCAGGAGACCTTCAGCGCCCCCACGTGCTTCCTGTCTGCCGACCTAATCCTGTATGAGGAGAGCCTAGATTCGGCCATCTCTGCCGCGGTTCCTCTTCCCAGTCATCGGAAGAATACTCGAGTCCACAACATTTCCAAACCAGGTCAGTGGTAGTATTCACATAATCCTCCAGTCGCCCGCACAGACTTCACTACACCGGGTTCACAAAAACCTCAGTCATGACAGTAGGAACTGGCCACATGGACCCGGCCGAAAGTGTTTGTCTGACGCATGACCTCCTAAGCAATATTGCAGGACGCTTGGAAGGTCTGGAGTCGACTCAGCATCGATTAGCACAGTGTCTGCAGCGGAATTCGTCCTCCAGAGATTCTATGACCTTCTGCTCTAAGACTCCTGACCAACTGCAGATTTTCTACCAGATGTTACTACAGTTACAAGAACTTTTGCCTAGTATTCTCTCTGTGATGCCTGATCTCCTCAGGAATACTACCAACGTTGTTGATCCTGTTTTGTCCCATCCAGTTAATAGAGTCTCTTCCTCTGCGCAAGGGAAAGTTTTTCATCAGAGCTATCCACGGCCCAAGCTCTCTGAAGCTGAACGTCAGCGGCGTAAGGAGCTACATCTCTGTCTTTACTGTGGAAATTCTGGTCATTTTGTTAAAGACTGCATTCTTCGCAAGCCAGGTAATAGTGACAAATCTCAGTATCATAGTGCTCATGTCTACAAGTCATCCACAGTATCCGATCCTTCTGCTGCTGACGGGGGTATCAAGAAGGCTACTCTTCTGAGAGAGACTCAAATTTATGACTGGGGTCCGGTGGTTAAAAGACCTTATCCCAAGTTGGGTGTCCAGAGAAGTTCAAGCCATTTACAGTCACAGAGGAGTCCGTGTCCACAGCCCCAGGAGGGGCGTCTTCAGAGCGTCCAGCCCCAGAGAGTCTACAGAGTGCTGCCCAGCCAGAGAGTCTACAGAGTGCTGCCCAGCCAGAGAGTCTACAGAGTGCTGCCCAGCCAGAGAGTCTACAGAGTGCTGCCCAGCCAGAGAGTCTACAGAGTGCTGCCCAGCCAGAGAGTCTACAGAGTGCTGCCCAGCCAGAGAGTCTACAGAGTGCTGCCCAGCCAGAGAGTCTACAGAGTGCTGCCCAGCCAGAGAGTCTACAGAGTGCTGCCCAGCCAGAGAGTCTACAGAGTGCTGCCCAGCCAGAGAGTCTACAGAGTGCTGCCCAGCCAGAGAGTCTACAGAGTGCTGCCCAGCCAGAGAGTCTACAGAGTGCTGCCCAGCCAGAGATTCTACAGAGTGCTGCCCAGCCAGAGATTCTACAGAGTGCTGCCCAGCCAGAGATTCTACAGAGTGCTGCCCAGCCCCGTGAAGAGGGGGCTCTTGCCTCAGCCCAGCCCCGTGAAGAGGGGGCTCTTGCCTCAGCCCAGCCCCGTGAAGAGGGGGCTCTTGCCTCAGCCCAGCCCCGTGAAGAGGGGGCTCTTGCCTCAGCCCATCCCCGTGAAGTGGGGGCTCTTGCCTCAGCCCAGCCCTGTGAAGAAAGGGCTCAGCCCGTCCCGGTTCCAGCCGGTCCAGCAATACTCCAGGCCCTGCCTGGTCAGTCCGTCCCGGTTCCAGCCGGTCCAGCAATACTCCAGGCCCAGCCTGGTCAGTCCGTCCCGGTTCCAGCCGGTCCAGCAATACTCCAGGCTCCGCCTGGTCAGTCCGTCCCGGTTCCAGCCGGTCCAGCAATACTCCAGGCTCCGCCTGGTCAGTCCGTCCCGGTTCCAGCCGGTCCAGCAATACTCCAGGCTCCGCCTGGTCAGTCCGTCCCGGTTCCAGCCGGTTCAGCAATACTCCAGGACCAGCCTGGTCCGTCTCCTTTGGCTCCAGCCAATCCAAGTATCCTCGGATCCAATCCAGTCCTACTCGTCCAGCCAAAGCTTTCTTCAGTTTCATCCTCTAAGCTTTCGTCTGATGGTTTTCCACCTATTTACTTTGATGGAGATTTATTGCAATATGCCGCTCTGGTTGAACAATTTCTCTCTCGGATGGAGTCTGATCCTTCAGGTGCAGTAACTCTTTCCAACGTTACTCGATATCTGTTCCTGGCATTCAGAGGAAGAGCTTTGGAGTGGGCCAACATGCTCTTTGAGAGTAATGATCCTGTGTTCCATGACTTACAGACTTTCAGTAACGCTGTAGTTAAAGAATTTAGTCCTAAACCTTTGGAATCTGCATCAACGAAGGTCCTAAATTCTTCTGTATGAATTTCTCAAGTTCCTCTAAGATTCAAGATGGGTGTCCGGAGTCCACCCTTGAAGAGGGGGATACTGTCACAATCCTGACTGTAGGTTTTATATTTGGTGACTTACCCCTGCCATCTGTCCTGGATCCTGTGTCTTTTCACTCACGGAGTTAAACAGCTTGTCAGTTTTCCTGAGTTCTCTGCCTGAGAGGTAATAGGTAATCAGCTCCACCTGTGGTGATCTCCTGTGTGAGGCTGAATTCAGTAATCTAAAAGCAAGCATCCTGTGTTTTGCAGAAGTCCAGGCTTCAGTGTTCTCTTGGCCTGCTAGGCCTCATTCTACATCACAGCCTTGGCTAGAGTAGTCACATGACAGTGACATCACCTAATCCTGCCCACCAATCATCAAGGACCAGGAAGTATAAATCAGGAGGCTGAGTTGGAATCTGGGCCAGTTCCTTGTGTCACATACAGCTTTGTGTGGGTCTTAAGCTGAGCTCCCTAAAGGTAACCTTTGTACCTAAGTTCCTGTGGAAACTCTGTTCCCTTGTTACCGTTTGGTTTATTTGTGTGTTGCCATTTGATTTCACCATTTCCCTGAGTCTCAATGTAAAGGTACAGCTGCAATGTTTCGTCTTAAAGGCACAGTACTGAATTCCGTGTTCTCCACTGAAAACCACAGCTGTCGTGTTTCAGTTTTACTACTGTTGTAGTTGGGATCTCCAGGGCTCAGTACCTCGTGCCTCAGCATCTCCGTGCTTCCAGCACCTCGTGCCTCAGTACCTCCGTGCTTCCAGCACCTCCGTGACTCAGTACCTCAGTGCCTCATCATCTCCGTGCCTCAGTACCTCCGTGCCCCAGTACCTCCATGCTTCCAGCACCTCCGTGCCTCAGTACCTCCGTGCTTCCAGCACCTCCGTGACTCAGTACCTCAGTGCCTCATCATCTCCGTGCCTCAGTACCTCGTGCCTCAGCATCTCCATGCTTCCAGCACCTCGTGCCTCAGTACCTCCGTGCTTCCAGCACCTCAGTGACTCAGTACCTCAGTGCCTCATCATCTCCGTGCCTCAGTACCTCCGTGCCTCAGTACCTCCGTGCCTCAGTACCTCCATGCTTCCAGCACCTCCGTGCCTCAGTACCTCCATGCTTCCAGCACCTCCGTGCCTCAGTACCTCCATGCTTCCAGCACCTCCGTGCTTCCAGCACCTCCGTGCCTCAGTACCTCCGTGCTTCCAGCACCTCCGTGCCTCAGTACCTCCGTGCTTCCAGCACCTCCGTGCCTCAGTACCTCCGTGCTTCCAGCACCTCCGTGCCTCAGTACCTCCGTGCCTCAGCACCTCCGTGCCTCAGTACCTCCGTGCCTCCACGCATCCCAGTGCCTCTACGCACCTCAGTGTCCCCAAGCACCTCAGTGTCCCCAAGCACCTCAGTGTCCCCAAGCACCTCAGTGTCCTCAAGCACCTCAGTGTCCTCAAGCACCTCAGTGTCTCCAAGCACCTCAGTGTCTCCAAGCATCCCGTGCCCTTTAGCACAGTTGAACCTGGTATTCTTCACCGATTCATCAGCGCCTTTCCAGTTCTGTCTTTCAGGAGACCTTCAGCGCCCCCACGTGCTTCCTGTCTGCCGACCTAATCCTGTATGAGGAGAGCCTAGATTCGGCCATCTCTGCCGCGGTTCCTCTTCCCAGTCATCGGAAGAATACTCGAGTCCACAACATTTCCAAACCAGGTCAGTGGTAGTATTCACATAATCCTCCAGTTGCCCGCACAGACTTCACTACACCGGGTTCACAAAAACCTCAGTCATGACACCACTATTGCTCAATCGCTTGATCCATTCGAATTGGAGGAACCTGAAAAAAGAAAAGAAGATAGGGAGAAAGGTACATAGGAGTGTAATAATACATCAGTATATTTAACATCAAATAAGTACAATCGGAAAATACAGGTAAGGCCTACTCAAGCAGGCCCTACACTGATTAATACTATATATAGCTTGAGTGGAGGCACAGCTGTAAGAAACCATCCCTTAGTACTACATTTATATGATACTTATCCGAATCTCATTCTTTAGTACTAAGGGAAAAGGTGTTACATTTTGGAGGCACTGCTGAGTTTTCGATAGATCTCACTACTCAGGAAATAACAATGGAGAGATTTACTGGAGAAGATATAAGCGCTTGGTGCTGTAGGAAAGGGAAAGATCCCAAGAAATGCTTGAATGTAGTTGGAGATTTTACCGAATTTTCTGACGAAGAAATAATAGAAAAACTAGCAAGATTATATGGTATAATTAAGCCCCGGATAGTAGACAAGTGGATAGGAGGACTAGGGAAAACAACTGCAGTGCTCATAGAAATGGATAGAGAACTAGATGTTGAGGTGATACCTTCAGTAGTAGTGGCAAATGAAGAGATTGGAAGAAGGTGGAGTATTATGTGGCCCAACATACAGAGTAAAGAAGCGACTGGTACTAGTACACCTATAACAATCTCTCCTCCTAGCAACCCCAATAGGGGTGAAGAGAGTGGTGAAGGAAGGGACGTAGATACTCACAACATCAGTGCCAATGCAAGCAACAATCAGTTTGAAACTGTCATGGATAGAGTGGTCACCCAACTAGAGAGATGGCATTACGAGGGGAGTTACCGACGGTTGCGGATATTCTCCGGGATTACTCCTGTACCATTGGGAGAAGAGACGTATGAGGCTTGGAAAGAAGCCGCGGTGCAACAAACCGAAGAATGGCAGTGCCCAGATCGCATTAAAAGACAAAGGGTAGTAGAAAGCCTGAGGGGGCCAGCTATGGGGATCATTCAGGCAGCCAGGCGCAGTAACCCTAATGCTACCTTGGAAACCTACTTCGAATCCTTAGACTACGCTTACGGAACACTTGAAGATGTTGGGGAACTTACTTCTAGATTATATCATACTCTTCAAGAACCAGGGGAAAAATTAAGTACATTTCTAATTAGATTGGATAAATTATTATATAAGATAGTAGATAAAGGAGGTATAGCTAAGGAAGATGTCGATAAAAACCGGATGAAACAATTACTGCGAGGAGCTTCCACAATGGATCCGGTTGCCCAGAAATTGAGATCTTCAGGTGCAAGAGAGCCTCCTCCCATCTTTAACGAGTTACTGAAAGAAATAAAGCATGAGGAGGTTTTAATAGAGATGAGAGAGAAAGTCGTAAAAAAGGTCAAAGTGGTTCAACCGGTAGCTGGAAGTAGCACCTTTGAAGATAAGATACTGAAGATGATGGATGAACAGAATAAAAAAATAGAACAGTTTATTGCAGCACAAAATGTCAGTGCCGATGTTTCCCTGCCAAGGTCTAGTGAAAACACTCTAACGAGGGGATTAGGTCGAGGGAACAGTAACTGGAACAGTAACTATGGAAGAGGATGTTTTAGATGTGGGAGGACTGGACATCGGGCTTTCGAATGCAACGCAACAAGGAACACGAACCGGAGTAACCCCAGGACGACCCCAGCGACTAGTCAAGACAGAGAAAGTTCAGGACCGGGAAACGGTCGAGGGCGGTCTGTGGACTCCGCACAGGCCCCCTAGAAGTCAGTTATTGTGCCATGGGGAATTCCTGGTGGAGTGGGAGACTACCTGAGGGATTGATAGGACCTGCCCCGTTATTAACAGCAAATATAAATGGGTGTCACTGCAAAATATTAGTAGACAGCGGTTCTCAAGTGTCCATTATATTCGAGAATTGGTACAATAAAAACATCTCTGATGTACCCATACAACCGTTGAGCGGTTTAGTGATATGGGGTTTGAGTGTGGAAAAATACCCATACTTAGGATACGTACAAGTTACCCTTGAGATTGATAAACATACCTATGACGGAGCAAGAATACAAGTGCCTCTCATTGCTTTAGTGTGTCCCGAGATCCCTGAGGGAAGAGAGGAGCCTCCTGTGATAATTGGGACAAACACCAGAATTTATCACATCCTCACTGAATGGCACAAGGGAGAGGGCGAGTGTGCAGTTGCTTCAACTTACCAAGTATCATCTGAGGAGATAGAGAGTAGTAGTTCAGTTGGACCGATAAACAAATTTGATTCATGTTTCCAGGAAAGTGATATCAACCGAGAAGAGAGGATTGCTCTCATAGCAGAGTTGGAAACTAGGAGCCAGGCTTTCTCTTGCGGAGAATGGGACCTAGGAATGGCGAAAGGAGTAGAACATAGCATCAGATTGACTGAAGAGACACCTTTCCGTGAGCGATCTCTGAGAATTGCTCCAGCTGATTTCGAGGATGTAAGACAACACCTCAAGGGTTTGCTTGAGAATCAAGTAATTATGGAATCTAGAAGCCCTTATGCCTCACCTATAGTGATTGCACGAAAGAAAAATGGAAATATAAGAATGTGTATAGACTATCGAACGTTAAATCAGAGGACTGTGTCAGATCAGTACACGGTGCCAAAAGTGGATGAAGCGCTGTACTGTTTGCAAGGGAGCTCGTGGTTCTCGGTATTGGACCTAAGGAGCGGCTTTTACCAGATACCTATGAGACCAGAGGATAGAGAAAAAACTGCGTTTATATGTCCTCTTGGATTTTTTGAATTTATACAGATGCCGCAGGGAGTAAAAGGAGCCCCTGCTACTTTCCAGAGAGCAATGGAAAAAACTGTAGGAGACATGAACTATCGCGAAGTCATCGTGTACTTAGATGATATCATCGTGTTTGGGGCCACCTTACAAGAACATAATGATCGACTCCTCAAAGTCTTGGAAAGATTGATTGAAGCGGGATTAAAATTGTCTATTGAGAAGTGTCATCTATGCCAGTCTGCTGTGAAGTACCTTGGTCATATTGTTAGTAGGGAAGGAGTGGCTACTGACCCTGACAAAGTAGAGGCTGTTAAAAACTGGCCCCGTCCGGTTAAACTCAAGGATTTGAGATCTTTCTTGGGGTTTTGCGGATACTACCGCCAATTTGTCCCGGGTTATTCTAGTATTGCCAAGCCATTGACAGATCTAACAAAGGGATATCCCCCTGCTAATAAGAAGAAAAATAATACGGAGAGGAGACTAGGACCAAAATATAAAACCAGTGAACCCTTTGGGGAGCGATGGACTCCCGAATGTGAGACCGCTTTCATGACACTGAAGCAGAAACTGACTACTGCCCCTGTATTAACTTACATCAATCCAGAATTACCTTACGTCCTACACATTGATGCTTCACTAGATGGGCTCGGTGGAGTTTTATACCAGATGCATCAGGGAGAGCTGAAACCAGTATAATTTATTAGCCGAGGACTCACCAGTAGCGAGAAGCGATACCCGACTCATAAATTGGAATTTCTCGCTCTGAAATGGAGTGTAGTTGATAAATTTCACGATTACCTATATGGGACGACTTTCGAAGTGCATACGGATAACAATCCGCTAACGTATGTACAGACAACAGCTAAGCTAGACGCTACTGGTCATCGTTGGCTAGCTGCCTTAGCATTGTATAATTTTTCCTTAAAATACAGACCGGGTGTTAATAACATAGACGCTGATTCGCTCTCTAGGATCCCAGGTCAACAGCAGGCAAGAGGAGATGAAGATGAAGATGCATGGATCGAAATCCCGGCTGGAGAAGTTAAGAGTTTATGTCACAATGTATTTGTGGATGTCATTACTGGGAGTAAACAAATAGGTGCATTAGGGATAACCCCCACAGCATTGCCTTTGTCCTATTGTTGGATCAGCCATGTGGAATTAGAAGGTCTTCCCAAGATAAAAATGAAGAGAACTTTTGCACGAGCAACAACATGACCCAGGAATAAAGTGTTTATTTCAGAAAAATTGGAGGCAGACCATTTTGCCTGAGTTACAGGAGGAAGTTACATTATTGAAAAAACAGGAGAGAAATTTGACCTTTAGAAAGGGAGTCTTGTATCGATGTACAAAGTTAAGAGATGGACAACAACGATACCAATTGGTGCTGCCGAGGAAATTTCGTTCTTCTGTAATGCATGCGTTACACGATGAACATGGTCATCTGGGGTTTGAAAAGACATTGAATTTGATAATTGACAGGTTCTACTGGCCCAATATGAGGAGAGAGGTACTGAAATATTGCCAAACATGTGGAAATTGCGTTGTGCGAAAAACATTACCCACTAGAACAGCCCCGCTGGTGACATTTAAAAGTGGCGGACCCATGGATTTAGTATGCATGGATTATCTCATGTTGGAAGTGGAGCCTGGAAGAAAATGCAACATATTGATTGTAACTGACCACTTCACAAGATACGCACAAGCATATGTCACCCCGAACCAAAAATCATCCACTGTTGCGAACACCCTGTGGGATAAGTTTTTTGTCCACTATGGACTGCCTAACAGAATACACACAGATCAAGGGAGAGACTTCGAAAGTCAGTTGATAAAAGAACTATGCAGGAGTTGCGGAATTACAAAATCCAGGACTACCCCCTATCACCCGCAGGGTGACCCACAACCTGAAAGGTTTAACAGGACTTTACTGGATATGTTAGGGACACTGAGTCCATTGAACAAGCAACACTGGAAGAAACACATCAATCGCTTAGTACATGCTTATAACTGTACCCGCAACGAGTCAACGGGATTTTCACCTTACTATTTGATGTTCGGGAGGGAGGCTAAACTCCCGATAGATGTATGTATGGGAACCTCTTCTGGTAGTCATCCCTTTAGTTCGCATATAAAATATGTGGAGAGATTAAGGAAGGAGCTGGAGGAAGCTTATATTCTAGCTGAACATGCTGCCAATAGGTCAGGGGAAAAGAACAAAGTTTATTATGACCGGAAGGTACGCGATCAAGTGCTATCCCCTGGAGATAGAGTGTTATTAAAGCAACTAGGAACGCCAAAGAAATTCAAGATTGCTACCCGTTGGAGAGAGGAACCGTATGTGGTAATTGAGAAATTCACAGATTTACCAGTATATAGAATACAATTAGAAAATGGACAGGGGGCTGTCCTGACGCATCATAGACAAAATCTACTCCCAATAGGGAGAGAAGTACGTTTGGAAACTCAGAATTGTAATCCAGAGGAAAAAGAAGAAGTCAAGATACCGATTGGTGGTCTAAATAAACAACTAGTATCTGATGATACAGAAAGATGGATGGAGGGAGATGCGGAGGAGGACCAAAGTTATTGGGGATACTATTATACAGACCCAGACACAGAGCTAAGAGAAACCAATAGGGAGAAGAACTTTAGAGAAAGGTCTTCTGAAGTTCAACAAGATTTCGAACAAGAAATTAATTATACCTCTGAAACCGATGATAGTGGGTTAGATAACGTAGATAACGGGGGCGATAGTTTGCAGGAGGGTTCAGATATACATCTTCATTGTAATGAAGATAGTGTGGAAAGTGAGCCTGTAAGTAGACCACAAAGGCAAAGGCAGCCACCTTTGATACTTACCTATGACCATTTAGGATCACCCCAGGGCCGTGCACCCTAACATTATATTTACCTGGCCCTATTTTGAAGATTATCAACAGATAACCAACAATACCCCAGATGGAGGTTATGTCTGTTCATGGTGATCAAACTCAAATGAATTTGCAATGATCACCAGGGGGAGAGTGTAGCTCCCTAATCAATTTATTGCTATTAATATGTAAAATATATACATGACTGTCATGGTAATTGTAATTATAATGTATATGTGTTATTTACTGGGGGGGACAAACTGGGGAAACTTCTGGAGCCCCACGCGGGAGAAGAGGACAGAGCACGAGACTGAGAAAGTAACCAGTAAAGAGAGCGAGGATACTGGACCGCGAGCCGCAGGAGAGGCTATAAGTGGGAGAGCCGACGACGGGTAAGGGGTTCGTTGGTCCCACTCTGGAGAAGAGGACGGAAAGTCGAGTCTCCGGCGGTACGGAACAGCAGTGACTGGTGCTTCGGCGGCTCAGCCGAGAAGAGAGCCGGGAGAACAGTAACAGCTGGAAGCCGGGAGAGCAGTGACCGGCGTTTCAGCAGCCCACAGCAGGAGCCAGCCCAGCTGAGCGGAGAGCGGAGAGCCGGGGGAGTGTGACGGCATTTCAGCGCAGCAAGCGACAGGAGTAGAGTGAGTGGAGAGCCGGGGGAGCATTGATAGATGCCTCAACAGTCTGCGGCAGGAGCCCAGATGAACGGAGAACCAGGGGAGCAGTGATCGATGCCACCAGCATTTTCAGTGTCAGTGGTAAATTCCAATTACTATATTACGCTGTTTCACTGTTTCACTGCCTACCAATAAGAGAGATTCACTGCCTGCCCACCAATAAGAGACCAGGTAGGCGGGTCTATCTTTAGGAACAGCTGTAGCGAGTGTCCAGAGGCACTTGCAGAAGACAACTCAGGTCGGTAACGTTACTCTACTGTGCTCCTTTTCACCATAAACACTGGGACCGGAACATAACACATTGGTGGCACGTATATTTAACCTTTATTAATTATTATCTATTGACTGCTTTCAGCCAGGACTACTTTATCTGTCAATAGTGAACTACGCAATACAGGCTGTGTTGAATAATATTCCTCATTAAACAATAGGATTCAGCGTTATCAGCCACACTATATATCTGATTGTCCTTCACTACTTCTGTTGCAAGATGCTTAAGATATATATTACCGCTCAAGAGAATTAAACGTCTTAATAGCACAAGACTAATAATTTACCACAGTGTGTTCAGTCAGTCTAGACAGAAAGGATACAATAGGATACAATTACAATATTTGTGGCAGTGTTATTGCAGTGTAGCATCTAATGGATACATAATGGAAGAGGGACACTGTATTTCTTATGGAAGAATCTTACTCTTGCTCCCAAATAAAGAAAGTTACTACATATCGACCATTTACACAGTGAATAGAAGCATTTCATACCAAGGAGCTCCAGAGGCATCATTTTAACAATAGAAGAGAATTAATAGTTACTGAGTTCATATATATATATATATATATATATATATATATATATATATTCAAGAGAAAATACTTTACTCAATATTGAACTTAGTGAGTTATATATGCATATATAATTAATAATTACTGTCCAACGGGCAGATCATAGAGGATAAATCAATCTTATTTGGAGGAGAAGTCGACAAACTGACGGACTATATATAAGAAAGGGACTAAAATGATAGTTGCATATATATATATCTATATTAACCGCATCCTTTAACTGCTAATATTGTTACTTGTCTATGTTTCAAGAGACTTTCGGATATTACTTTTTTCCCAAATTGCTCAAAGGAAATAAAAGACTAATATGAAATGTTAGTATTAATTTATAGCTACTAGTTAAGAAGAAAACAGAACTAAATAACTTTCTCATTGTTCTTTGCTCCTGAACAAAGGAATAATATTTATCACTAAAAGTGCACTACTTCATTAATAGTACCCGGGACACTCTGGCATTCAGAGGTATTTTTCCTGAAAACAACTTTTTGTGTATTGTATGCATTGGCCTTTGTCTAAAGTTATGTTTATATAAAGTACTGTACTTGATGTATTTGATTTAATATCACACTTGATGTGTTTGGTATAAGGTAATAAAGTATTAATGTGTTATACTTACCACTATTGCTCAATCGCTTGATCCATTCGAATTGGAGGAACCTGAAAAAAGAAAAGAAGATAGGGAGAAAGGTACATAGGAGTGTAATAATACATCAGTATATTTAACATCAAATAAGTACAATCGGAAAATACAGGTAAGGCCTACTCAAGCAGGCCCTACACTGATTAATACTATATATAGCTTGAGTGGAGGCACAGCTGTAAGAAACCATCCCTTAGTACTACATTTATATGATACTTATCCGAATCTCATTCTTTAGTACTAAGGGAAAAGGTGTTACACTAACATAAGTCTATTCAGAGAAACTCAGTAGAGCTCCTCTGTAGTGCATCCAGTCTGCCTGGGCACATTTCTAAAACTGAGGTCTGGAGGAGGGGTATAGAGGGAGGAGCCAGTTACCACCCTTGAAAAGTCTTAAAGTGCCCATGGCTCCTGCGGAACTGTCTATACCCCATGGTACTGAAGTGGACCCCAGCATCCTCTAGGACATATGAGAAAATCCAATTGCACGGGCGTTTGCAAGGTTATTGACAGGAGGAGGCCTTTGTGGGTGGTAACTGACCATTTACTGGGAGTGTCCAGAAAAACGCAGGCGTTCCCAAGTGTTTTCAGGGAGGGTGTCTGACATCAGCTCCGTCCCCGATCAGCCTGATGTGATCGCACTGTAGGAGTAAGTCCTGGGCTGCGCAGAGACTGCACAAAGTGGATTTTAGCAGCTCAGCGTACACGTAGGATGGCACACTTGCATGGCGAATATACACTGCCCCTGGTGGCGGCGACTATCTGAACGCAGGACAGCAAAATTAGCAGCCCAGCGATCAGATCTGAATGACCCCCTATGGCCGCCAATGTCTGCTTACTACATTACTGTAATGCAAGAATCCACCTTTCTATAGTACAAATCCGTGTGACTGCATGTGGTAGCCTATCCCAACTTCTTTTGCTGCAACTGCTACTATAATCATCAGTATCTGTACTTACAGCAGACTCATTTCGGGACAACAGATCTGTCTGAAACAGATGTCGCATCTCTGTCTGCATGTTGCGAATTAGCACGTGAGACCAACACACACGACATCCCTATGAGACAGAAAGCTTCATATGATCACGTGGTCACTGCCCAGTTACTGCACTGGAAAGCCCAATTTCACGTATAATCTGTTGCTTTGCCGCACAGATCAATCCGCACGCACACACTTGGGATATCTCTATGTACGGATACCTGATCCGGCGGTTACGCAAAGCCTTTTTTCCTTTTACATATGTGCATTATGCTGAAACCCCTCTCTGTCTGGATGTGTTTTAGTAATAGCCTTTATCATGAGGCCTACTGTGACAAATTACATGGCCCTATGTGGGCACTGCTATTATGTAGTGTTAGGACTGCTGATATCGGAGAAGCCATGAAGTGGCTCAGCAGCTTAACATGTGTTTGCAAACATGTGTGACTAATTCTCTGAATTTCTATTACCAGATAGGTTCAGGTATGGTTACAGGTAATTTTTAGTGTGCTGAAGGGAAATGTTTGGGTGGGATTTGCACCCCCCCCTCTCTCTGTCTGTTTATGCTGAAATCAGCAAGATCTCTGTGCATTGCGTGCCACTCCTGTGTCTCTTCATGTCAACACATATGAATCTGTATCTCCACATGTTAAGAAATGGAAGAAACGGATTAGCATGGGGGTGTGCTGTTAGGCCACACCCCTGCTCCATGAGGCCACACCTCTATTTATTGTGTGTGTGTGTGTGTGTGTGTGTGTGTGTGTGTGTGTGTGTGTATGAAGGGGGGGGGGTGAGGGTGTGCAATGAATGCTCTATCTGGCACAAGGCACCAAAATGCCTACATACAGCTCTGATGGGAGAATGTCTCCTTAGGAACAAAGGGGATTTTACTTGCTTTGTAATTGCAAAGATATGCTAATGATTCAGGTGCAATCTTGTGCTGACATCTCACATAGGGATGCAGTCAAAATGCTGGCTGTTGGGATCCCAGCATTCAGGAGATCGACGCCAGAAAATCCCAACAGCCGGCATTTTACCGGCGGTTAGAATACTTACACTTGGCGGTAATTCCCACTCGGTTGGTGGATCTATTCCACCAATCCAGTGGGAATAGAACCTATGGTGAGCAAAGCACCGGGCCCGAAATATGCCAAGCGCAGCGAGCTATGAGGTGACTCGCGACCGGTATTCCCGTCTGCCAGTATTACATACCGGATCTCTCACATACACAGCTTAAATACAAAAGCGGAAACATTAGACGCACATCAGTTGGCCATCAAACTTCTGAGAAAGTCTATGCTGTATCAGACAGAGCGGCTCTCCTAAGACACAGAGGACTCTCAGGCTGCGAGCAAATTCACAGTGGTTGACTTTGCCATATCCAAAAAATGGTCCGGACGCGCCTTTATATATTCCCCCCCCCCCTCCCCCCCCTCCCTGTCACTTATTTGCTAACATCTCAAAATCAGGCCCAAAGTGGCTTTTACTGTGTGAAATAACCCAAATACCTAAAATTATTTACAGTGAAAGGGACTTAACAAGTAGGCTCCATACTAAAAACTGCAAAATTGTGCAGTACTTGATGATGCATCAGTGCAATATACAGCGATACATGGTAAGATTTGCCCGAGCCCCAACAGAATAGAAAATATACAGTACACACCCCATATCTTAATGCCCGGGAAATGTATACTGTATATAACATACTTATTCTGCATGTTCTCTGCTTCTGATAATGAGTTAATAAGATTTTTATTTTTATTGGGCCGTTAAAGCCGACGCAGCCAATTTAATGTCCTTGATATCACTGCTGGGAAAGTTTGGAAAGTATAAAAATATAGTTTTTGTTTCCCCAGCTTTGTGCATTTGGAGTAGCCGGGCAGAGCTGTTAATTTCTGAGAGGATTAGAGTTTTGTGAACACAACGAGGTATAACTCTTTGTTGACATCATTGTTTTTGTGAGTAGACTAAACTATGATGTCATATAAGATATGCCTGAGCTGCTTTAGACTTCTGGGAATTAAACATTGGTTGGAGCAGTGTATTATTTTTGAAGATTAGGATAAGATTTCACATTCATTCTGTGGTAGGAAACAAATATTTGTCTGTGAAGAGAAAGAAGAAGTGCAAAGATAATGAGACTTGTTCCAGAAATGAAGCCAACTTGACAGCGCTTCATAAGTTCAGAAATACAAATGTCAACATGCTTTCTGTACTTGGAGATAATACAAAGAGAATTAAGAAGGACTCCTGTCAGCTGTCACGATCCGGGTATCTGGACGCCATTTCTTACCCATCAGATGCCTCCTAAGGCTGGCTCAGCGCTCCAGGACCGGATCCCATCTGTTATCCTAATGTTCACATTCCTGCATCCTCTCCTGTCTCTCTGAGACGCTGTCACAGTAACGCCTTATTACATCTGGCATGGCGTCTCCCGCGGCCTCCGCCGCCGTCCCTGAGCTTCTGCATGCAGAGTGTCAGAGTGGCGATTACGTCAGCCGCGGCCTCCGCTGTGTCCGCGTGGTTGGATGTGCACTTGTCAGCCTGGCGTCTCCTGTCTCCAGTGGCCGGCGCCGCCATTACTGTTTTCATTACCACATGGATTACAAACCAAACTTCCCTCCAAGTGTCTGCATGGGCGCAGCCATCTTGGATTCTGTCAGCTGATCATTTCCTCCAATCTGTTGTCAGTATTGTTAATCTGCATAATTGCCTAGCCAATCCTTTCCTTGCTGCAGGTATAAATACACTGTGCCTGAGCAAGGAAGGCGTCAGTGCTTTGGTTGTCAAACCTAGTTCCTGTTTGTCTCTCTCCTGTGATTGTCTTCCAGGTTCCAGCTCCTGTCTCAAGACTTCCACCATAGAGACCCGCACCAGCATTCCACCTGCGGTGTAGCCTGACTCTCCAATCCATTGTGGATTCATCTGTTTCCAGCTACAACATTACCTGCTTCCAGCTCAGCTTCCAGCAGAGTACAGCTTCCCTTAAAGGGCCGGTGTCCTTTCTACACTTTACCACTCTCCACCGGTATTATTATTTCTCCGCTCTCAAGTTCTACATTTCAGTTCATATTTCATCGCTCCCAAGTTCATTTATTATTTAACTGGTTCCAGCCAGTATCCACTCCGTGCTAACAACAGTCTGGTTCCAGCCAGTACCCACAGCAGCTGTTTTACCTTCAGCAACCCAGCTTTTCCTGGAACACCAGCTGGCACAATCCTGGGTTATCTCCATTGCTACAGTCGGGCCTGGTAAGGACTTTCCATCTAGAAGATCATAAGAACTATCTCACACTACCAGTGCCCTGTGGCTCCTGCCATCCTGTAGTACCCAGGAACTGTATTTATTATTTGCTGACTTTTACGTTTTCTTTTACTGCTGCTGTGTTGCGGAGTTGTCATAATAAACATCATTGACTTTTATCCAAGTTGTCGTGGTCACGCCTTCGGGCAGTTATTATTCATGTTACTTACATGTCCAGGGGTCTGATACAACCTCCCAGGTTCCGGTACATCTCAGCCCCTACAACTGAGGCTGCCTCCCGTCAGCTCAGGCCCTCAGTTGTGACAGTAAGCACTGACCTAATGAATCCAGCCGGAGACCAGGATCAAGCGGCCAGGCCGATGCAAGAACTGGCAGCCCGACTAGAACATCAGGAGGCTGCACAGGGCCACATCATCCGCTGTCTCCAGGATCTCTCTACTCGGCTGGATGGGATTCAGACAACTCTCCGTGGATCAGGCGCATCTGGTGCGTCAACCACAGTGACTCCAGCTATAACCCCACCCACCTTACCCATTTCTGCTCCACGTCTTCATCTTCCAACGCCAGCAAAATTTGACGGATCTCCAAGATTCTGCAGGGGATTTCTCAACCAGTGTGAGATTCAGTTTGAGCTACAACCTGGCAATTTTCCCAGTGACCGTACAAAAATTGCCTACATCATCTCTCTTCTCAGTGGCTCCGCCCTTGACTGGGCATCACCGTTATGGGAGAGGTCCGACACCCTGCTATCTTCTTACACTGCATTCGTGTCAACATTCAGGCGCATCTTCGACGAGCCAGGCCGGGTAACCTCAGCTTCATCCGAGATTCTCCGTTTACGCCAGGGGTCACGTACTGTAGGACAATATCTGATACAGTTCCAGATCCTGGCATCCGAACTGGCATGGAACGACGAGGCCCTGTATGCTGCATTCTGGCATGGCTTATCTGAGCTTATTAAAGATGAGTTAGCTACCAGAGACTTACCTTCTAAGTTAGATGAGCTAATCTCACTCTGCACGAAAGTTGATTTACGTTTCAGAGAGAGAGCAACTGAGCGTGGAAGATCATCTGCTCCAAAATCTTCTGCTCCTCCTCCTCGTCAACTGTCACCATCTAAAGATGAGCCCATGCAAATTGGCCGTTCCCGTTTAACTCCTGCTGAGCGCCGAAGACGTCTCTCTGAGTCTCTTTGTCTTTACTGTGCAGCTCCGTCTCACACCATCAATGCCTGTCCCGAACGTCCGGGAAAACTCCAAACCCTAGCTCGCCCAGGAGAGGGCCGGCTCGGAGTAATGATCTTCTCTCCATCTCCTCATGATTGTAATCTCCCAGTCTCGCTTCAAGTTGCTCAACGTTATCGGAACGTCATTGCTCTCCTTGATTCCGGAGCAGCTGGGAACTTTATTACTGAAGCCTATGTTAAACGGTGGTCCCTATCCACCGAGAGACTTCCTTCCTCCTTTTCCTTAACTGCCGTGGATGGCAGTAAAATTTTTGATACTGTTATTGCTCTAAGGACTCTACCAGTTCGTCTGAGAGTGGGAGTTCTTCATTCCGAACTTATTTCACTTTTAGTGATTCCAAGAGCCACACATCCTGTGGTCCTGGGCCTTCCATGGCTCCGTCTTCACAATCCTACAATTGATTGGACGACTACGCAAATCCTGGCATGGGGTTCCTCCTGTGCAGAGACATGTTTGTTTAAAGTATTGCCTGTCTGTTCTTCCTCCCCCAGGTCGTCTGATGTTCCACCTCCTCCATATCAAGATTTCACGGATGTGTTCAGTAAAGCTTCTGCTGATATCCTTCCTCCTCATAGAGAATGGGACTGCCCGATTGATCTCGTTCCAGGGAAGGTTCCACCTCGAGGCCGAACTTATCCGTTGTCTCTGCCTGAGACGCATTCTATGGAGGAATACATTAAAGAGAACCTAGCAAAGGGGTTCATTCGACCTTCTTCTTCCCCAGCCGGCGCAGGCTTCTTTTTTGTAAAAAAGAAAGATGGTGGTCTGCGGCCGTGCATCGACTACAGAGGTTTGAACGACATTACCATCAAGAACCGTTATCCTTTACCCCTGATTACTGAGCTCTTTGACAGAGTTAGCGGAGCTACCATCTTTACAAAGCTGGACTTGCGAGGTGCATACAATCTCATCCGGATCCGTGAGGGTGACGAGTGGAAGACCGCCTTTAACACCCGTGACGGACATTATGAGTACCTCGTCATGCCCTTCGGATTGAGCAATGCTCCAGCTGTCTTCCAGCATTTTGTCAATGAGATTTTCAGAGACATTCTATACCGTCATGTCGTGGTCTATCTAGACGATATCCTCATTTTTGCCAACGATTTAGAGGAACATCGTTTTTGGGTTAAAGAGGTTCTGTCCCGTCTCCGTGTCAATCATCTCTATTGCAAATTAGAAAAATGCGTCTTTGAAGTCAAGTCCATTCCGTTTCTAGGGTACATTGTGTCCGGTTCCGGACTAGAGATGGATCCTGAGAAACTACAAGCAATTCAGAATTGGCCGGTACCCTTAACCCTCAAAGGGATCCAGAGGTTCTTAGGGTTCGCCAATTATTACCGAAAGTTTATACGAGACTTTTCCACCATTGTGGCGCCTATTACTGCTTTCACCAAGAAGGGTGCTAACCCGTCCAAGTGGTCTGAAGAAGCCATGCAAGCTTTTCATCTTTTAAAACAGAGGTTCATCTCTGCGCCTGTCCTGAAACAGCCTGACATCGACTCTCCTTTCATCCTAGAGGTGGATGCCTCCTCCGTTGGAGTAGGAGCGGTGTTATCTCAGAGGGCTAAAGATGGCCATTTACATCCTTGCAGTTTCTTCTCCCGGAAGTTCTCCCCAGCTGAGCGCAACTATGCCATTGGCGACCAGGAGTTGCTAGCCATCAAGCTCGCTCTAGAAGAGTGGAGGTATCTGTTGGAGGGAGCTTCTCATTTAATCACCATACTTACAGACCACAAGAACCTTTTATACCTGAAGGGCGCACAATGTCTCAACCCTCGTCAGGCCAGATGGGCACTTTTCTTTTCCAGGTTCGACTTTAAACTCCAGTTCTGTCCGGGCTCTCAGAATCGCAAGGCCGATGCCCTTTCCCGCTCATGGGAGCAAGAAAATGAGTCAGAGTCTTCAGACAAGCATCCTATTATAAATCCGTTGGCATTCTCCACGGTAGGGATGGACTCTACGCCCCCATCAGGGAAAAGTTTTGTGAAGCCGATGCTAAGGAAGAAGCTCATGCATTGGGCCCATGCTTCCCGTTTTGCCGGACATACAGGTATCCAAAAAACCCTGGAGTTTATCTCTAGGTCCTATTGGTGGCCAACTCTGAAAAAGGACGTCTTGGAGTTTATTGCATCTTGCCCAAAGTGTGCCCAACATAAAGTATCCCGCCAGTCGCCTGCGGGGCAACTGGTTCCACTATCCGTTCCCCGTCGACCATGGACCCACTTGTCGATGGATTTCATTACAGACTTACCCATGTGCAACAAGTTCAATACCATCTGGGTGGTAGTTGACCGGTTCACCAAGATGGCACACTTCATTCCTCTCACCGGTCTTCCGTCAGCTTCCAAGTTGGCTCAAGTATTCATACAAGAGATCTTCCGACTCCACGGTCTTCCTGAAGAAATTATCTCAGATCGAGGAGTTCAATTCACAGCCAAATTCTGGCGAAGTTTATGTCAAGTCCTCCAAGTCAAGCTAAAGTTTTCCACGGCTTACCATCCTCAGACCAATCGTCAAACCGAGAGGGTGAGTCAGGACTTGGAGGCCTTCCTCCGCATCTATGTGTCCTCCTCTCAAGATGACTGGGTTCAATTACTTCCCTGGGCCGAGTTCTGTCATAACAACCAGTATCATTCTTCATCTGCTTCAACACCATTCTTCACTAACTTTGGATTCCACCCTAAAGTTCCTGAGTTCCAACCGCTTCCAGCAACTTCTGTTCCCGCAGTGGATATCACCTTGCATCAGTTTGCCAATATCTGGAAGAGCGTACGATCAGCTCTGCTCAAGGCATCGTTCAGGTACAAGAAGTTTGCGGATAAGAAGCGTCGAGCAGTTCCTGCTCTCAAGGTGGGTGATCGGGTATGGTTATCCACGAAGAATTTGAGGTTAAGAGTTCCCAGTATGAAGTTTGCACCTCGCTATATCGGTCCTTTCAAGATTGAACAAGTCATCAATCCTGTTGCTTACAGACTCCAGTTGCCTCCCTTCTTAAAAATACCCAGGACATTCCATGTTTCCCTGTTGAAACCGCTGATCTTGAATCGGTTTCATTCCTCACTTCCTCCAACTCCGAAAGTCCAAACTCAACGAGGCGTTGAGTATGAAGTGGCCAAGATCCTGGACTCACGTCACCGTTACGGTCAACTACAATATCTTATTGACTGGAAGGGTTATGGTCCTGAGGAACGTTCATGGACCAATGCTTCTGATGTCCATGCTCCTGCCTTGGTCCGGAGATTCCATTCCAAGTTTCCTCAAAAGCCAAAGAAGTGTCCTGGGGCCACTCCTAAAGGGGGGGGTGCTGTCACGATCCGGGTATCTGGACGCCATTTCTTACCCATCAGATGCCTCCTAAGGCTGGCTCAGCGCTCCAGGACCGGATCCCATCTGTTATCCTAATGTTCACATTCCTGCATCCTCTCCTGTCTCTCTGAGACGCTGTCACAGTAACGCCTTATTACATCTGGCATGGCGTCTCCCGCGGCCTCCGCCGCCGTCCCTGAGCTTCTGCATGCAGAGTGTCAGAGTGGCGATTACGTCAGCCGCGGCCTCCGCTGTGTCCGCGTGGTTGGATGTGCACTTGTCAGCCTGGCGTCTCCTGTCTCCAGTGGCCGGCGCCGCCATTACTGTTTTCATTACCACATGGATTACAAACCAAACTTCCCTCCAAGTGTCTGCATGGGCGCAGCCATCTTGGATTCTGTCAGCTGATCATTTCCTCCAATCTGTTGTCAGTATTGTTAATCTGCATAATTGCCTAGCCAATCCCTTCCTTGCTGCAGGTATAAATACACTGTGCCTGAGCAAGGAAGGCGTCAGTGCTTTGGTTGTCAAACCTAGTTCCTGTTTGTCTCTCTCCTGTGATTGTCTTCCAGGTTCCAGCTCCTGTCTCAAGACTTCCACCATAGAGACCCGCACCAGCATTCCACCTGCGGTGTAGCCTGACTCTCCAATCCATTGTGGATTCATCTGTTTCCAGCTACAACATTACCTGCTTCCAGCTCAGCTTCCAGCAGAGTACAGCTTCCCTTAAAGGGCCGGTGTCCTTTCTACACTTTACCACTCTCCACCGGTATTATTATTTCTCCGCTCTCAAGTTCTACATTTCAGTTCATATTTCATCGCTCCCAAGTTCATTTATTATTTAACTGGTTCCAGCCAGTATCCACTCCGTGCTAACAACAGTCTGGTTCCAGCCAGTACCCACAGCAGCTGTTTTACCTTCAGCAACCCAGCTTTTCCTGGAACACCAGCTGGCACAATCCTGGGTTATCTCCATTGCTACAGTCGGGCCTGGTAAGGACTTTCCATCTAGAAGATCATAAGAACTATCTCACACTACCAGTGCCCTGTGGCTCCTGCCATCCTGTAGTACCCAGGAACTGTATTTATTATTTGCTGACTTTTACGTTTTCTTTTACTGCTGCTGTGTTGCGGAGTTGTCATAATAAACATCATTGACTTTTATCCAAGTTGTCGTGGTCACGCCTTCGGGCAGTTATTATTCATGTTACTTACATGTCCAGGGGTCTGATACAACCTCCCAGGTTCCGGTACATCTCAGCCCCTACAACTGAGGCTGCCTCCCGTCAGCTCAGGCCCTCAGTTGTGACATCAGCTACTTATCTCATGCTGACCACAATGATGAACAAGTGACTTATTACACTGTGCACTACTGTCTTGCAAAGTAAAATGAAATCTTGTATAAGCACTATCACAAATAAGGTGACTGATGTCAAAGTTCACAGGTAGAGCATCCAAACAAGCTCAATTAAAAATGTTACAAAAACATATTAAATAATGATGTATCACATAACTGCAGTGGATAAAATCAGGCCTCACAGAAGGGAGTGTGGCCATGTCATGATAGGTGTGTGACCGGATCACAACCTCTCCCTCTCGCATCAAGAGACGCATCCATTGTCGGTAGCTGACCTATCAACATTGTGATCCCCGTGACAACACTGTCAGTGTAGGCAGGGCAGGGCCCTTACATCTGGACTACACAGCCTAAATTTGTACAGATGGGAGATAGGAGGTAAGCCTATAATTAATGACTATAGACAGGGCCGTCTTTACGTATGGGCTCAATGGGCTCTTGCCCAAGGGCCCCAGGAGTATAAGGGCCCTAGGCTGATAGCTGAGGGTCCCCTCTTTCCAGGGGTACCAGATTTTTGAAAATCGGCCCTAGGGAACCAGAGATATCCGACTTCAAAGCAGTGGTCCCCATCCAAGCCTGTTAATTGCTCTTCCCAGCCAGATATCTCGGGCTCTGTATGACTTTTTCTGAGGGTACATTTCAAAAGCTGGGACTCTCCACTTTCGGTGGACACTGCCAGCTTGTCTCTAGTATGCCCAGAACCAGAGATATCAGCCTTCAAGCAGGTCCCTGCTCAAGCACCACACGCCTAATATGCAGTTTTATATATTTGTTGGTGGATTGCTCTGGCTCCTGAACTCTGATCCCCAAGTCCCCAGTACCTCCTGACAGGTGAGACACTCTAATTTTTTATCCCATGCAAAGCTAAGAAATCTTTTTCCAGGAACTTGAAATATCTGCAGTCAAGCAAGCTGCTCTTTCACCAGAAAATGATGAAAATTAAGCCCACTCCACTATCAACCCCTCCCTTACGTATTAAACACCCCCTACCACCCTGGAAGTCATGTACCGGGGCCCCTTCATTCAGCCCAATGCCCCCTTCTAAAGTTTACTGTTCTCCCTCCCACCCCATCTGTGCAGTAAAGGAGTAATTAGCAGAAATTACTGCTCCAAGTCCTACATGCTGAGCGGAAGATAGAGCACCCCCTACCGCCCGCGGGACATCAAAGCTGCCGCTGATAGCACCCCCACCCATGGAGGATGGGTAGGGGCCCCAGTGTATTGCTGTGCCCAGGGGCCCACACTGCTGTTAAGATGGCCCTGGCCGGGGTCCAGCACTGCACTGCAGTACAAACAAGAAACTCTACATAAACCACACTTCCCAGCAGCCCTTGCAACCAGGAGATCCCAGTTATAGAAAAAGAGAGTGATCCCTACAAAGAAATTGGGAACATAAGAAAAAAAGCCTCTTTGTGGGAGCACTCTTTCAAAAAAATGTTTTTAATATTTATTGTTTAAAATTACATTTTATTTCAATAATTAAAAATAATGTGTATAGAAAAAGGGCAAAATATATACCTATTAGTATGACCCTATAAGACAGACAAACAAAATTCAGTGGTGAGTATAATATAATATTCTCCTCCAAACTGGCAATATATCTCAAGATTAGAATTAGATAGTTTGTAGCAACCTCTGTATCCAGTAATGTGTCTTAGAGTGCAGGTAATAATCCCTATACTCTTGACACAGGATGCAATTTAATTGAATAATTACCGTAAGCAATATTTAATGGAGGGAAATTAATTAATTAAATGCTAGGTGAAAATTATAAGCAAGTAGTTAATATATTCAGTAGGCAAAAGCAACCATAACAGCAGTATTCTTGTTAGTGTCCTTATAGAATATAAAGCAGTATAATTGCTGATACTTTTGTTTCAAAACATAAAGCAATATAATTGCTGGTACTTTTATTACAAAAACGGGTGCCAGAAATAACAAATCCCACAACAGAAATTTGTAGCTGACAATCACTCAAGAAGATAACTTATTTGTATCAATTTATCTGGCGCATGCATACAATAGGTTAATGACCACATTTGCTTTAACAGGTGCAAAAAATGATAAATTTTCACTGCACAAAAAAATGTGATAAAGAGTGAATTTATATACTGATTGAGTAATACCATTAACCTTGTATTAGTATGGATAAGTAATGAAAGTACCCCTGCCGTTGATCCGCTAACTTCTGCTGCCTTCCCATATGTGAAAGTTGTCACAGTGAATGGGAGGTGAGAGAGTCAGCGGCCGGAACGGGTATGAAGAAAGAGAGTGGCGTTACTTGCTGTTGTTGGGAAGCAGGGAGGGGTTATCCTGATAACAGTGTGTCATTGCAGGAAAAAGCCCACTCCCGTCCCGCAATGAGTGCGCGCCGAAATACCTCTATTGGTTACTGTCGTTGCTTAGACGCGTCTCTCAAGTTTTGCCTACGAGTCCGGGTCCGTGAGCGCTGCACGGGGTTCCCGGAAAGGACGTCAAGATGACGTCAGAGTGTACTGGAAGCGACGTACGTTTCACCCTAGCCGGGCTTGTTCACCATGGATCCTATTGTGGTACCTGCTATCCTTTACCTATATACTGGCCATAGCCAATCATAATTAAGGCTCCATAAATTAAGGTCTAATTAGAAATGAGGCAATGACACGTTGTGCGTGAACCAGGCTTGATTGAAATAATTAATATGTATGCACTGATTGCAAAAAAATGAAATAAGACAGTAATGAAAGAATAAAAAATAATACTTATAAGGCTAATTAATGGACAGGGGAAAAAAAGGAATTTATAAAATAAAGAATAAAAATTTAAAAATGGAAATAATTGTATGAAAAATGAAACAATGGCTAATTGCCAATTAACCAGACTTAGTCGGAATAATGATTATGTATGCACTGATTGCAAAAATGAAAAAATACAAAAATAATATGAAGAATAATAAAAAATAATAAGGGTAATGCTAACAGTTGTGAGGCTAATTATTGAACAAAGAAAAAGATACATAATATAAAAGTAAAAAATAATTGAAAATAAAAATTCCAATATAAATGATGAAAATAAAGTAAATGTGAAAATATACATATATATACATATATATACATACACACACATACACACACATATATATATATATATATATACATATACATACATGCACACACACATGCATATACACACAATGTATATAATTGATCGTTGGAGGAGGAATTATAAATCTGGGAATACTGTGATTTAAAAATTAAGATATTAATTATGTGAAATTAATAATACAATTGTTATAAACTAAATAGTAGATCACAAGGATATCACTGATGTAGTTGATAAATTGGTTATTAAAGATATGCATTATTATAATTTTTTATATGAAGGGAAAGATTTCTACCCAATATATATGTGATAATTCATAACATCTGATTATTCCATGTATGAATGTCTGTAGGACATTATTTGAAAACCATACATGTTTCTTAAGACAAAAAAATGGGGGAGAGAAGGAAAAAGGGGGAAGAAAAGGGGTTTTATTTGGGGGTTGAGGTTCAGAAAAAGCTCCTTTAGGTGGTTAGGAAGGCTCCTTAATTAATATTTTCATTGAGTCCCCTTGGCGAAAAAGATCCGAGCCTAAAGATCCATTTGCTCTCTTTTTTCAAGAGCTCCTTATTGAGATCTCCACCCCTCAGGCCCAGATGTACCTTTTCCAAACCAAAAATCTTTAGATCGTCTGAGGAGCCGTGATGTACCTTATAGAAGTGCTTGGCCACCGTAGTTAAAGGTCTAAGTTTTTTGGCATCAGATTCAAAATTCCTAATTGTACCTATATGCTCCAATGCTCGTTGCTTGAGCAATCTTGAGGTCATCCCCACATAATAAATGTGGCAAGGACAAGTTATACAATAAATGACATTCTTTGTCTTACAATTAAAGAAATCCATTATCGGTCGAGACAAACCGTATTTATCCGTGATTGAATCCTTGTGTAATATATTTCTACAGACTTTACAATTGCCACACGGAAAACTGCCCTTAATGGTTGATTGTTTAGGAGGTCTAGCCTCAAAGTGACTTTGAACAAGTCTATCCTTGAGGCTTGCAGACCTCCGCCAACTCATCAAGACTTGATCCTTTAGGATTTTATCCAAATCAGCATCTGTGTGTAGCACAGGCCAATGTTTCTGGATGATACTCCTGATTTCACTCCACTCTGCACAAAAATTGCCTACAAAGCGGATCTCTGTATCTTTAGGTGAGACTTTTTTGTTTTTGAAGATTAACGAGTCTCTGTCAATCTGTCTGATATCTCTTTGCGCTTTCTTGATGGACCTGTTACTGTATCCCCTACTTCGTAGTCTACTTGATAGTTCTAGACTTTTCTCTCGGAAAGTATTTTCATCAGAGCAGTTCCTTTTAAGTCTAAGGAACTCCCCTTTGGGGATATTTTTGACCGTGGGTGGGAAGTGGGAACTAGAGTGGTGAAGTATGGAGTTAGTAGCCGTAGGTTTCCTGAACAATTCCGTTCCGACAAAATTGTCTTGATCACGGAAGATGGTAAGATCCAGAAAAGAGATCTTATTCTTACTTGCTTCAAATGTAAATTTGAGATTTAAATCGTTGACATGTAAGTCCTGTACAAAAGACTCCAAAGATTCCATGTCACCTTCCCAAATGAGTAGTATGTCATCTATATAGCGGAGCCATAATAGAATCCTCCTGGTATGATGATCATTTCTCTCCTGAAACACCACTTACCGTTCCCACCAGCCTAAAAACAAATTTGCATACGTGGGGGCACAGGATGCACCCATCGCTGTCCCCCTTGTTTGTATGTAAAACTTATTATCAAAGATGAAATAATTATAATGTAAGACAAAATGTAACAGGTCCAAGATAAATGAGTGAAAATCAGTTAGTCCTTCCATTTCCATAAAATATTGAATCGCTTCCAAACCTTTTTGGAGATCCCGGCAGCAAGGGCTGCTGGGAGGTGTAATATTTATGTACAGTTTCTTGTTAGTAGAGCGATGCAGTGCCGGACCCTGGCACCAGTTACAGCGGCTGCCGCTGCTTCTTGCTGTGTTCATTGCAGCAATGGGGGAACCACATACCTGCCAACATGACCCTCTCCAGGCGGGACAGAATGCTCTGCTCCTGGACTTTTCTCTTAATTTATGATTGCCATCACCTGTGCTGAACAGGTGGGAAGTCCAGAAGCACAGAGCATTCTATCCCTCCTAGAGAGGGTTATGTTGGGAGGTATGGAACCATCATTGTATATGTATGTGTGTGTGTGTATATATATATATATATTATACACAAATAAGGAAGGCACAAGGGTAAGTATGATTCTGGCAGCATGGATTGCCACAGTGCTGGAATGATGCTGTAAGCATAGACAGTGTAATGGTTAGCAATACTGCCTCATAGCGCTGAGGTCCTGGGTTTGATTCCCACCATGGCCCTAACTGTGTGGAGTTTGTATATTCTCCCTGTGCTTGCGTGGGTTTCCTCTGGGTACTCCGGATTCCTCCCACAATCCAAAAATATACTGGTAGGTTAATTGGATCCTTACAAATTAACCTGAGCATGAATGTGTGTGTACATGCGATAGGGAATATAGGCCCTCATTCCGAGTTGATCGCTCGCTAGCTACTTTTAGCAGCTGTGCAAACACATAGTCGCCGCCCACGAGGGAATGTATTTCACTTTGCAGGAGTGCGAATGCCTGTGCAGCAGAGTGGCTGCAAACACATTTTGTGCATAACAAGACCAGCCCTGTAGTTACTTATTCTGTGCGATGAGGCTGCGACGAATGACACGGTAATGACATCAGATACTCGCACAGCAAACACCCAGCCATGCCTGCGTTTTTCCAAACACTCCCAGAAAACAGTCAGTTGCCACCCATGAATGCTCTCTTCTGTCAATCTCCTTTCAAATGGCTGTGCCACTGAAAGCATCTCCAGAACCTGTGCAAAACCACAATGCTCTTTGTACCCATACTCCACGCGTGCGCATTGTGGTGCATACGCAAGCGCAATTTTGACGTTTTTTTAACTGATCGTTACGCAGCGAACAACGGCAACTAGCGATCAACTCGGAATGACCCCCATAGATTGTAAGCTCCACTGGGAGAGGGACTGATGTGAATGGGCAAATATTCTCTGTAAAAGCACTGCGGAATATGCGTGCACTATATAAATGACCGGTAATAATAAGAATTTACTCACCGGTAATTCTATTTCTCGTAGTCCGTAGTGGATGCTGGGGACTCCGTAAGGACCATGGGGAATAGCGGGCTCCGCAGGAGACTGGGCACTCTAAAGAAAGATTTAGTACTATCTGGTGTGCACTGGCTCCTCCCTCTATGCCCCTCCTCCAGACCTCAGTTAAGGAAACTGTGCCCGGAAGAGCTGACATTACAAGGAAAGGATTTTGGAATCCAGGGTAAGACTCATACCAGCCACACCAATCACACTGTACAACTTGTGATAAACTTACCCAGTTAACAGTATGAACAACAACTGAGCATCACTCAACCGATGCTACATAACCATAACCCTTTGTTAAGCAACAACTATATACACGTATTGCAGAAAGTCCGCACTTGGGACGGGCGCCCAGCATCCACTACGGACTACGAGAAATAGAATTACCGGTGAGTAAATTCTTATTTTCTCTAACGTCCTAGTGGATGCTGGGGACTCCGTAAGGACCATGGGGATTATACCAAAGCTCCCAAACGGGCGGGAGAGTGCGGATGACTCTGCAGCACCGAATGGGCAAACACCAGGTCATCCTCAGCCAGGGTATCAAACTTGTAGAATTTTGCAAATGTGTTTGAACCCGACCAAGTAGCAGCTCGGCAAAGCTGTAATGCTGAGACCCCTCGGGCAGCCGCCCAAGAAGAGCCCACCTTCCTTGTGGAATGGGCTTTCACTGATTTTGGATGCGGCAATCCAGCCGCAGAATGAGCCTGCTGAATCGTGTTACAGATCCAGCGAGCAATGGTTTGCTTTGAAGCAGGAGCACCCAGCTTGTTGGATGCATACAGGATAAACAGCGAGTCAGTTTTCCTGACTCCAGCCGTCCTGGCAACATAGATCTTCAAAGCCCTGACTACATCAAGCAACTTGGAATCCGCCAAGTCACGAGTAGCCGCAGGCACCACAATGGGTTGGTTCAAATGAAAAGATGACACCACCTTTGGCAGAAACTGCGGACGAGTCCGCAATTCTGCCCTATCCATATGAAAAACCAGATAGGGGCTTTTATATGACAAAGCCGCCAATTCTGACACACGCCTAGCTGAGGCTAAGGCCAACAGCATGACCACTTTCCACGTGAGATACTTTAGCTCCACTGTCTTAAGTGGCTCAAACCAGTGGGATTTCAGGAAACCCAAGACCACGTTAAGATCCCAAGGTGCCACTGGTGGCACAAAAGGAGGTTGAATATGCAGCACTCCCTTAACAAACATCTGAACCTCAGGCAGTGAAGCCAGTTCTTTTTGAAAGAAAATGGATAGGGCCGAAATCTGGACCTTTATGGACCCTAATTTAGGCCCAAAGTCACACCTGACTGTAGGAAGTGCAGGAATCGACCCAGCTGGAATTCCTCTGTAGAATTCCTGGCCTCACACCAAGCAACATATTTTCCTGGCCTGTGGAATTCCTGGCCTCACACCAAGCAACATATTTTCGCCATATACGGTGATAATGTTTTGCGGTCACGTCCTTCCTAGCCTTTATCAGCGTAGGAATAACTGCATCCGGAATGCCCTTTTCTGCTAGGATCCGGCGTTCAACCGCCATGCCGTCAAACGCAGCCGCGGTAAGTCTTGGAACAGACAGGGCCCCTGTTGCAACAGGTCCTGTCTGAGAGGCAGAGGCCATGGGTCCTCTGTGAGCATTTCTTGCAGCTCCGGGTACCAAGTTCTTCTTGGCCAATCCGGAACAATGAGTATTGTTCTCACTCCTCTTTTTCTTACGATTCTCAGTACCCTGGGTATGAGAGGAAGAGGAGGAAACACATAGACCGACTGGAATACCCACGGTGTCACCAGTGCGTCCACAGCTATCGCCTGAGGGTTCCTTGACCTGGCGCAATACCTCTTTAATTTTTTGTTGAGGCGGGACGCCATCATGTCCACCTGTGGCAGTTCCCATCGATTTACAATCTGCGTGAAGACTACTTGATGAAGTCCCCACTCTCCCGGGTGGAGGTCGTGTCTGCTGAGGAAGTCTGCTTCCCAGTTGTCCACTCCCGGAATGAACACTGCTGACAGTGCTTGCACGTGATTCTCCGCCCAACGAAGAATCCTGGTGGCTTCCGCCATTGCCACCCTGCTTCTTGTGCCGCCCTGGCGGTTTACATGAGCGACTGCCGTGATGTTGTCTGACTGAATCAGCACTGGTTGGTCTCGAAGCAGAGGCTCCGCTTGACTCAGGGCGTTGTATATGGCCCGTAGCTCCAGGATATTTATGTGCAGACAAGTCTCCTGACTTGACCACAGCCCTTGGAAGTTTCTTCCTTGAGTGACTGCCCCCCACCCTCGGAGGCTTGCATCCGTGGTCACCAGGACCAGTCCTGTATGCCGAATCTGCGGCCCTCGAGGAGGTGAGCACCTTGTAGCCACCACAGAAGAGACACCCTGGCCCTGGGGGACAGGGTGATCATCCGATGCATCTGAGGATGCGATCCGGACCACTTGTCCAGCAGATCCCACTGAAAGATCCTCGCATGGAGCCTGCCGAAGGGAATGGCTTCGTATGACGCCACCATCTTTCCCAGGACTCGTGTGCAGTGATGCACCGACACCTGTTTTGGCTTTAGGAGGTCTCTGACCAGAGTCACGAGCCCCTAAGCCTTCTCCTCCAGGAGAAACACCTTCTTCTGGTCTGTGTCCAGAATCATGCCCAGGAAGGGCAGACGCGTCGCAGGAATCAGCTGCGACTTTGGAATGTTCAGAATCCAGCCGTGCTGACGCAACACTTCCTGAGAGTGTGCTACGCTGATCAGCAACTGCTCCCTGGACCTCGCCTTTATGAGGAGATCCTTCAAGTATGGGATAATTGTAACCCCTTGCTTCCGAAGGAGCACCATCATTTCCGCCATCACCTTGGTAAAAACTCTCGGTGCCGTGGACAGGCCAAACGGCAACGTCTGGAATTGGTAATGACAGTCCCGTACCACAAACCTGAGGTACTCCTGATGAGGCGGATAAATGGGGACATGCAAGTAAGCATCCTTGATGTCCAGAGACACCATAAAATCCCTCTCTTCCAGGCTTGCAATGACCGCTCTGAGCGATTCCATTTTGAACTTGAATTTCTTCAGATAAATGTTCAGGGATTTTAAATTTAAAATGGGTCTGACCGAACCGTCCGGTTTCGGTACCACAAACATAGTGGAATAGTAGCCCCTTCCCCGTTGAAGGGGGGGAACCTCTACCACCACCTGCTGGAGAAAAAGTTTGTGAATTGCCGCCAACACTATCTCCCTTTCCATGGGGGAAGTTGGTAAGGCCGATTTTAGGTAACGGTGAGGGGGCGTCACCTCGAATTCCAGCTTGTATCCCTGAGACACAATTTGTATAGCCCAAGGATCCACCTGTGAGCGAACCCACTGGTGGCTGAAATGTCGGAGACGCGCCCCCGCGGCTCCTGGCTCTGCCTGTGGAGCCGCAGCGTCATGTGGTCGATTTAGTGGAAGCCGGGGAAGACTTTTGTTCCTGGGAACTAGCTGCATGGTGCAGCTTTTTTCCTCTACCCCTGCCTCTGGCAAGAAAGGACGCACCTCTGACCTTCTTGCTCTTCTGAGAACGAAAGAACTGCATTTGGTAATACGGCGCTTTCTTAGGCTGTGGAGGGACATAAAGCAAGAAATTTGACTTCCCAGCCGTAGCTGTGGAAACTAGGTCCGAGAGACCGTCTATCCGTCCCTACAGCTACCGCACTACACATCCAGGCCGAAGCAATTGCTGGCCTCAGCAGTGTGCCAGAATGTGTATAAACAGACTTCAGGATAGCTTCCTGCTTTCTATCCACAGGATCCTTTAGGGCGGCCGTATCCTGAGACGGCAGGGCCACCTTCTTAGACAAGCGTGTCAACGCCTTGTCTACCCTAGGGGAGGATTCCCAGCGCAACCTGTCCGTTGGCGGGAAAGGATACGGCATAAGTAATCTCTTTGAAATTATCACCTCCCTGTCAGGGGAATCCCACGCTTTTTCACATAATTCATTTAATTCATGTGAAGGGGGAAAAGTCACTTCATGCTTTTTCTCCCCATACATATAAATCCTCTTGTCAGGGACAGGATTTTCCTCAGAAATGTGTAATACATCCTTCATTGCTACAATCATGTAGCGGATGGCTTTAGTCATTTTAGGCTGCAACTTTACCTCATCGTCATCGACACTGGAGTCAGCTTCCGTGTCTACATCTGTGTCAACTATCTGGGATAGTGTGCGCTTTTGAGACCCTGACGGCCTCTGCGCTGTAGGATCAGGCATGGGTTGAGACCCTGACTGTCCCAAGGTTACAGTTTTATCCAATCTGTTATGCAAGGAGTTTACATTATCATTTAACACCTTCCACATATCCATCCAATCAGGTGTCGGCACCGTCGGCGGCGACACCACACTCAGCTGCACTTGTTCTGCCTCCACGTATCCTTCCTCATCAAACATGTCGACACAGGCGTACCGACACACAGCACACACACAGGGAATGCTCTGACTGAGGACAGGACCCCACAAAGGCTTTTGGGGAGACAGAGAGAGAGTATGCCAGCACACAACCCAGCGCTATATAACCCAGGGATTACACTGTACCTTAGTGTTTACCCCGTAGCTGCTGTTAAATATATCTCTGCGCCTAAATTTATGTGCCCCCCTCTCTTTTTTACCCTCTATTGCACCTGTATATTGCAGGGGAGAGCCTGGGGAGCGTCCTTCCAGCGGAGCTGTGAAGAGAAAATGGTGCTGGTGTGCCGAGGAAGAAGGCCCCGCCCCCTCAGCGGCGGGCTTCTGTCCCGCTTTAATGTGTAAAAAATGGCGGGGGCTCGGGCATATATACAGTCCCAGACTGTATATATGTCTATTTTTGCCAAAAAGGTAATTAATTGCTGCCCAGCCCCCCCCTCCCCCCCCCTGCGCCCTGCGCCCTGCACCCTACAGTGACCGGAGTGTGCGGTGGGAGCAATGGCGCACAGCTGCAGTGCTGTGCGCTACCTTAAGTGAAGACAGGAGTCTTCAGCCGCCGATTTCGATGTCTTCATGCTTCTGCTGCTTCTGTTCTTCTGGCTCTGCGAGGGGTACGGCGGCGCGGCTCCGGGAACGGACGATCAAGGTTAGGTACCTGTGTTCGATCCCTCTGGAGCTAATGGTGTCCAGTAGCCTAAGAAGCGCTACCTAGCTGCCGTGAGTAGGTTTGCTTCTCTCCCCTCAGTCCCTCATAGCAGAGAGTCTGTTGCCAGCAGAAGCTCTCTGAAAATAAAAAAACTGACAAAATACCTTCTTTTCTAGCAAGCTCAGGAGAGCCCACTAGGAGCACCCAGCTCTGGCCGGGCACAGATTCTAACTGAGGTCTGGAGGAGGGGCATAGAGGGAGGAGCCAGTGCACACCAGATAGTACTAAATCTTTCTGTAGAGTGCCCAGTCTCCTGCGGAGCCCGCTATTCCCCATGGTCCTTACGGAGTCCCCAGCATCCACTAGGACGTTAGAGAAAAATAAATTATATATATATATATATAATACGTGATGAAAGAAGGCAGCGGCACTCCGTCCAGATAACTAATCAAACGTGTATTGAAAAAACAACAAACAACAGTGGTCACATAACAACCAACGTTTCGGGGTCCTAAGATCCCTTTGTCAAGGCGTGAACAGTGTGAAAGACAAAAGCCCCTTACCTTTATAGCACCCGGTGTGAACCTGCACGTGGAGAAGAGCGGGGCCTGGCGCCGTCACTCGTGGGGACCGCCGGAAGCCCTCCGGCGTCTCCAGGAAGGGATGTGGTGTCGGGTGCAGGACACGGTTGCCATGACAACCAGCGGCGCTAATCCCGTAGCACCCGCGCCGGCCCTGCAATGTAAACAAGTGTGGAAACCCAAGATTAAAATCCTAAATTAAAACAAGAGATGAAAGCAGCACGGTGTGTAGCTATAGGCACCTTAGAGAGAGCTGAGAAAAAGCGGAATGAGTTGAATAAACAAACTGGGTGTGTAAGCGCACTGGGGAGGTTGGCTCAGGACTAAAGTACATGGGGCAGATGTAAGCTGAGAGCAGAAGCGTGGAGTGAAAGTATGGAGAATGTTGTGGGGACGTGTGTGATCATGGGAAGAGGAATGGCAAAGTGGTGAAAATAGAAGTGGTGAAAGAGATAGTATAGTGAAAACGGAGGAAACATAACCAAAAAGTGTCAAAAGGCTGACAGGGTGGTGAAGATCCAAAGGGAGGGGGGGGGGGAGGAAGGGGAGGGAAAAGGGGGGGGGTTGAGGTGGAAGGAGGGGGGAAGGGAGGAGAGAGGGATAGGGAAAAGGGATGAGTCAGAAGGTGGATAATGGAGAAGATGTGAATGAAGGGTTGATGAAGTGTTGTCCATGTCATGATGCTGGTGAGGAGTGAAGGTGAGAAGTGAATCGATAGTCGACTGGCAGGAATGAGGTGAGTGTCTGTGTGAACTAGATGTAAGATGTCGGATGAAAGTGGAGCCGAAAAGGCTGGATGTGCTGAAATGGGTGAGTCCAACAGCAAAAGGAAGAAAGAAGGAAAAGAAGAGGTGATGGTGGGAAGGAACGGGGATGGAAAGGGGCAGGTGTGGAAAAGGAAGAAGAAACGAGGAAGAAAAGAAAGAAGAACAACAAACAAAGAGCAGAAAACCCCTGTGGACAGCTGATTTCTGAAAACCCAGTGAAAGCCTATGTTAATAATACATGAAAGCTATGACAAATATTTTAAAGACTGTTCCACTGGATTTTTTCATTGAGTCCCTTCGGTGGAAAAGTTTCCAGTTTGAATATCCAGCGCGCCTCCAATTTCAGTAATGCGCCACTTCGATCGCCGCCTCTCAGATTAGCTGGAACATGGTCCATTATTATGTGCTTGAGTTGATCTACTGAGTGCGCTTTAGTCACAAAATGCTGCGCCACTGGCTGGTCAGAGTTCCCTTTCTTGATTGCTGCATTGATGGCCGATCTATGTTGTGCCATTCTGGTCCTGAAGCTGGTGATGGTCTTGCCAACATATCCTAGCCCGCATGGGCAAGTTATAAGATACACCACATGAGTGGACGTGCAGGTCAACACATGTTTTAATTTGAACGTGAGGTCTTTAGTTGGGTGTTTGAAGGAAGGTCCACTGACCATGTTCCTACAGGTGGTGCAGCCCAGGCATTTGTAACAGCCTGGCTGTTTAGTGAGGAAATGAGACGGTGTGGAACTGGAGAAGCCGGTGATATCTGCATGCACAATGGTGTCTTTGATGTTTCTGGCCCTCATGAAGCAGTTCATAGGCCTTTTGTTTCTGAAACAAGTCAGTTTATCGTCAGTGGCCACTATGGGCCATAGCGCTCGAGTGGCCCATTGGACCACCGGACTAGAGGTGCAGAACTGGCTTTTCCATGTTATAATGTTGTCTGTCCTCCTAACTGATGGATGCAATAACTTCTTCCTGTCCATCTTCATGACCTCACGCTTATGTTCCAGCAGGTCTGCCTTGTTGTAACCTCTCTGTAGAAATTTGTGGATTACTTTATCCAATTGGATCTCCAGCTTATCATGGGTACTGTGGATCCTGGCTGTATGTATTAGCTGGGATCTGGGTAACCCCTTAATGAGAGGTTTAGGGTGATGACTACTTGCCAGTAGCATCGTATTTTTATCCGTGGGCTTGGTGTATACAGAAGTGAAAATGCTGTTATTACGGATGGTGACTTGCACATCCAAATAATTAATGGTGGAGGTATCACATTGGTAGGTAAATTTGATGTCGACCGCTGCTTGATTGATGTCTTTCATCATGTTGGTGAACTCTTCTTGACTGCCAGTCCATAGCATGAAAACATCATCGATGTATCGACAGTACGCAAAAATCTTTTGAGAGTATGCTGGGTTGGTGAAAAAGATTTTCCTTTCCTCCTGGAACATGTAGGTGTTTGCATAAGACGGGGCCACATTACTGCCAATGGCGCATCTTGTTAATTGAAGGTAGAATTTACCGTCGAATAGGAAATAATTCCTCTTTAACGTCAGTTCCAGACCAGTAGGCGTACAAATAATGCTCTGTCCACATCCTGCATATTGTTCTGCGCTAGGAAATCTTGCATGGCAGCCAGACCTCCTTTGTGTGGTATGCTTGTGTACAGATTGCAGATGTCCATGATGCACAACAGGGTACCCGTGGGAACAATGGAAATACCATCCAGTAAATTAAGGAAATATGTTGTGTCTTTGATATAAGAATGTTGCTTAGTGACCAGTGGTTGAAGAATACTGTCATGGAACTGAGATATGGGTTGATATAATGAGGATCTGGCAGAGATGATTGGCTTACCGGGAGGACTCTGGATGTTCTTGTGTATTTTGGGAATGGTGAAAAAGACTGGTGTGACTGGATGCTCCTGTTTCAGTGTCCGATGCAGTTTTTGAGTGATGTGTTCTTTATCTAATGCTTCGTCAAGAATTAAATCCAGTTCACGTTTGTAGCCTATGGTGGGATCCAAGGCTAGTTCCTGATAAACTTGAATGTCTGTGAGCTGTCTTAAAGCCTCTGTGCGGTAATCCTCAAGGTTCTGGATTACCAGGCCGCCGCCCTTGTCGGCAGCGCGGAAGATAACATCCCTGGCGTTGCCCAAATTGCGTAAGGCACTTCTTTCTGCCCGTGTTAGGTTGTCGCGCTGTGTGATAGGAGTGGCATTATAGTGTTGAACCGAATTGTCCAACAGATGGGAGAAGGTTTCAAGGGATGGATTGGCGGACTGGGGATCAAACCTTGAGGTGGTGTGCTGTCTCACAAACTTGTCAAGAACGAACGTGGATTGTTCTTGAGGTTGATGTTGGAAATGTTCTTGAAGTCGGAGTTTCGTGAAAAATTATGTAAGTCTCTTTTCCAAATGAATTCATCATGCCTATTAGTAGGAATGTATGACAAGCCCTTGTTTAGCACTGCCATTTCTGTTGGGGTGAAGACTCTGTCCGAAAGGTTAAATATTAAGTCTTCCGTTTGTTGGAAGTGCTTTTGTTGCCTCTGGTTTTGGCCCCCCCTGCGGGAGGGCTTCCTTTTGGATTGGGGTCCCCCGAGGTGGCTGAAGCCCCGCCTAAAGGGGTTCCACTTTGCATCAGGGCTTCCTCCGGTTCAGGAGCTGGGAACTCGCTGTCACTGTTGGAGGACTGAGCCGAGTAGGTGGAATCGTTCCTACGTCTCGGCTCAGTCCTCCATAAGCGTGAGGTCATGAAGATGGACAGGAAGAAGTTATTGCATCCATCAGTTAGGAGGACAGACAACATTATACCATGGAAAAGCCAGTTCTGCACCTCTAGTCCGGTGGTCCAACGGGCCACTCGAGCGCTATGGCCCATAGTGGCCACTGACGATAAACTGACTTGTTTCAGAAACAAAAGGCCTATGAACTGCTTCATGAGGGCCAGAAACATCAAAGACACCATTGTGCATGCAGATATCACCGGCTTCTCCAGTTCCACACCGTCTCATTTCCTCACTAAACAGCCAGGCTGTTACAAATGCCTGGGCTGCACCACCTGTAGGAACATGGTCAGTGGGCCTTCCTTCAAACACCCAACTAAAGACCTCATGTTCAAATTAAAACGTGTTGACCTGCACGTCAACTCATGTGGTGTATCTTATAACTTGCCCATGCAGGCTAGGATATGTTGGCAAGACCATCACCAGCTTCAGGACCAGAATGGCACAACATAGATCGGCCATCAATGCAGCAATCAAGAAAGGGAACTCTGACCAGCCAGTGGCGCAGCATTTCGTGACTAAAGCACACTCAGTAGATCAACTCAAGCACATAGTAATCGACCATGTTCCAGTTAATCTGAGAGGCGGCGATCGAAGTGGCGCATTACTGAAATTGGAGGCGCGCTGGATATTCAAACTGAAAACTTTTCCACCAAAGGGACTCAATGAAAAAATCCAGTGGAACAGTCTTTAAAATATTTGTCATAGCTTTCATGTATTATTAACATAGGCTTTCACTGGGTTTTCAGAAATCAGCTGTCCACAGGGGTTTTCTGATCTTTGTTCTTCTTTCTTTTCTTCCTCGTTTCTTCTTCCTTTTCCACACCTGCCCCTTTCCGTCACCGTTCCTTCCCACCATCACCTCTTCTTTTCCTTCTTTCTTCCTTTTGCTGTTGGACACACCCATTTCAGCACATCCAGCCTTTTCGGCTCCACTTTCATCCGACATCTCACATCTAGTTCACACAGACACTCACCTCATTCCTGCCAGTCGACTATCGATTCACTTCTCACCTTCACTCCTCACCAGCATCATGACATGGACAACACTTCATCAACCCTTCATTCACATCCTCTCCATTATCCACCTTCTGACTCATCCCTTTTCCCTATCCCTCTCTCCTCCCTTCCCCCCTCCTTCCACCTCAACCCCCCCCCCCTTTCCCTCCCCTTCCTTCCCCCCCCCTCTCCCCCCTCCCTTTGGATCTTCACCACCCTGTCAGCTTTTTGACACTTTTTGGGTATGTCTTCTCCATTTTCACTATACTATCTCTTTCACCACTTCTATTTTCACCACTTTGCCATTCCTCTTCCCATGATCACACACATCCCCTCAACATTCTCCATACTTTCACTCCACGCTTCTGCTCTCAGCTTACATCTGCCCCATGTACTTTAGTCCTGAGCCAACCTCCCCAGTGCGCTTACACACCCAGTTTGTTTATTCAACTCATTCTGCTTTTTCTCAGCTCTCTCTAAGGTGCCTATAGCTACACACCGTGCTGCTTTCATCTCTTGTTTTAATTTAGGATTTTAATCTTGGGTTTCCACACTTGTTTACATTGCAGGGCCGGCGCGGGTGCTACAGGATTAGCGCCGCTGGTTGTCATGGCAACCGCGTCCTGCACCCGACACCACGTCACTTCCTGGAGACGCCGGAGGGCTTCCGGCGGTCCCCGCGAGTGACGGTGCCAGGCCCCGCTCTTCTCCACATGCAGGTTCACACCGGGTGCTATAAAGGTAAGGGGCTTTTGTCTTTCACACTGTTCACGCCTTGAGAAAGGGATCTTAGGACCCCGAAACGTTGGTTGTTATGTGACCACTGTTGTTTGTTGTTTTTCAATACACGTTTGATTAGTTATCTGGACGGAGTGCCGCTGCCTTCTTTCATCACGTATTGTATCAGTCTCTACGGAGGGCACCCGGATTTGCATATTGTTCACAGGAGTGCCGGGCATTTGCTTATTGTATATATATATATATATATATATATATGCACTACTGTGTGGCATAATGTGTATAAGGGGCACTACTGTGTAGCATAACCTGAATAACAGACCTTACTGTGCTATGTAATGTGAGTAAGGAACACTTCTGTAATTTGAATTGGGGTACTATTGCGTAGCCACAACCCTTTTAATGACACACGTGCCTTCCCTATTTCAAATATGGGGGGCGCCAGTCCTTTACTTTGCCAGGGGTGCTCTGACCCCTCGATACACCCCTGTGTAGAATAGTGGAGTTCATATGACTATGCACCTCATTATATTATTATGTCATTTGTATTCAATTAGAAATTGTGTTTCTCTTACGTCCTAGTGGATACTGGGGAACTGTACTTTAGTACCATGGGGTATAGATCGGGTCCACTGGAGCCTGGCACTTTAAAAACCTTTAGTGTGTGTATGTGTGTGCTGGCTCCTCCCCTCTATGCCTCTCCTACCAGACTCAGTTTAGAAAAATGTGCCCAAAGAGCCGGGTGCATTTGTGGTTCCGGTATGAATGGTCGACCATGTTATGGTCGACAGTCATTAGGTCGACCACTATTGGTCGACATTGACATGGTCGACATGGACACATGGGGGTAAATTTACTAAGCTCCCGATTTTGACCGAGATGCCGTTTTTTCATCAAAGTGTCATCTCGGTAATTTACTAAGCAATAATCACGGCAGTGATGAGGGCATTCGTAATTTTTTGCAAGTCCAAGAAAAAAATTACGAATGAATACACCATCGGTCAAAACGCGGCTGTTTAAGTATGAATCTCGGTAATTTACTAAGAAGTGCAAAGCAAAAAAAAAAAAAACACTGCCGTGAAAAATTACAACTCGTAAAAAAGTGCTAAAAAAAAACAGACCTGCTTTTTTTCCCCGTGATTGGATAGGCATGCAGGGATCCATGAGATCCGTGCATGTATATCAGTGGGAAGGGGTGGGAAAGTTGTTATTTTATTAAAAAAAATTGCGTGGGGTCCCCCCTCCTAAGCATAACCAGCCTCGGGCTCTTTGAGCCGATCCTGGTTGCAGAAATATGGGGAAAAAATTGACAGGGGTTCCCCCATATTTAAGCAACCAGCATCGGGCTCTGCGCCTGGTCCTGGTTCCAAAAATACGGGGGACAAAAAGAGTAGGGGTCCCCCGTATTTTTAAAACCAGCACCGGGCTCCACTAGCTGGACAGATAATGCCACAGCCGGGGGTCACTTTGATATAGTGCCCTGCGGCCGTGGCATCAAAAATCCAACTAGTCACCCCTGGCCGGGGTACTCTGGGGGAGCGGGGACCCCTTCAATCAAGGGGTCCCCCCCCCCAGCCACCCAAGGGCCAGGGGTGAAGCCCGAGGCTGTCCCCCCCCATCCAATGGGCTGCGGATGGGGAGGCTGATAGCCTTTTGTGATAATGAAAAGATATTGTTTTTAGTAGCAGTACTACAAGGCCCAGCAAGCCTCCCCCGCATGCTGGTACTTGGAGAACCACAAGTACCAGCATGCAACGGAAAAACGGGCCCGCTGGTACCTGTGGTACTACTACTAAAAAAATACCCAAAAAAAGACAAGACACACACACCGTGAAAGTAAAGATTTATTACATACATGCACACAAACATACATACATACTTACCTTATGTTCACACGCAGGTCGGTCCTCTTCTCCAGTAGAATCCAAGGGGTACCTGTTGAATAAATTCTACTCACCAGATCCCGGGTCCCAGGGTCCTCGGGGCAACCATTTGTAATCCACGTACTTGCATAAAATAAGAAAACGGAAAGCCGAGCCACGAACTGAAAGGGGCCCCATGTTTTCACATGGGACTCCTTTCCCCGAATGCCAGAAACCCACTCTGACTGATGTCTAAGTGGGTTTCTTCAGCCAATCAGGGAGTGCTACGTTGTAGCACACTCCTGATCGGCTGTGTGCTCCTGTACTGAGTGACAGGCGGCACACGGCAGTGTTACAATGTAGCGCCTATGCGCTCCATTGTAACCAATGGTGGGAACTTTCTGCCCTGCGGTTGACCTAAAGTGACGTCACCGCTGAGCAGAAAGTTCCCACCATTGGTTACAATGGAGCGCATAGGCGCTACATTGTAACACTGCCGTGTGCCGCCTGTCACTCAGTACAGGAGCACACAGCCGATCAGGAGAGTGCTAGAACGTAGCACTCCCTGATTGGCTGAAGAAACCCACTTAGACATCAGTCAGAGTGGGTTTCTGGCATTCGGGGAAAGGAGTCCCATGTGAAAACATGGGGCCCCTTTCAGTTCGTGGCTCGGCTTTCCGTTTTCTTATTTTATGCAAGTACGTGGATTACAAATGGATGCCCCGAGGACCCTGGGACCCGCGATCTGGTGAGTAGAATTTATTCAACAGGTACCCCTTGGATTCTACTGGAGAAGAGGACCGACCTGCGTGTGAACATAAGGTAAGTATGTATGTATGTATGTTTGTGTGCATGTATGTAATAAATCTTTACTTTCACGGTGTGTGTGTCTTGTCTTTTTTTGGGTATTTTTTTAGTAGTAGTACTACAGGTACCAGCGGGCCCGTTTTTCCGTCGCATGCTGGTACTTGTGGTTCTCCAAGTACCAGCATGCGGGGGAGGCTTGCTGGGCCTTGTAGTACTGCTACTAAAAACAATATCTTTTCATTATCACAAAAGGCTATCAGCCTCCCCATCCGCAGCCCATTGGATGGGGGGGACAGCCTCGGGCTTCACCCCTGGCCCTTGGGTGGCTGGGGGGGGGACCCCTTGATTGAAGGGGTCCCCACTCCCCCAGGGTACCCCGGCCAGGGGTGACTAGTTGGATTTTTGATGCCACGGCCGCAGGGCACTATATCAAAGTGACCCCCGGCTGTGGCATTATCTGTCCAGCTAGTGGAGCCCGGTGCTGGTTTTAAAAATACGGGGGACCCCTACTCTTTTTGTCCCCCGTATTTTTGGAACCAGGACCAGGCGCAGAGCCCGATGCTGGTTGCTTAAATATGGGGGAACCCCTGTCAATTTTTTCCCCATATTTCTGCAACCAGGATCGGCTCAAAGAGCCCGAGGCTGGTTATGCTTAGGAGAGGGGACCCCACGCAATTTTTTTTTTGGATTTTATAGTGTTTAATTTAAAAAAAAAAAAATGAACCCCAGCACGGATCACACAGATCCGGCCGAGATTCATTGTAAAAAAGTCGGCAGTGTTTTGCTAATCACTGCCGTAAAAAACTGGAAAAAAAAACGAATGACATCGACATCGGAAAACCCGAAAAGGCAAAATACGGCAGCTTAGTAAATCCATCGTAACAAATTCAAAAAGTTGCAGTTTTACACTTTCGATGTCATTCGTGATTATTCTCCCACCAAATCGGGAGAATTACGAATCTTAGTAAATTTACCCCATGGTCTACACATGAAAATGGTCGACACGTGAAAGGTCGACACATGAAAAGGTCGGACATGAGTTTTTTAACTTTTTTTGGTGTCGTTTTTTGCGTAAAGTGACTGGGAACCCCAATTAGTGCACCGCGGCCCCTCGCATGGCTCGCTTCGCTCGCCATGCTTCGGGCATGGTGCCTTCGCTCCGCTACCGCTTCGCTCGGCACAGATTACCGTTCCAATCATAGTCCACGTGGATCGTAAAGTATGGAAAAATTCCCCAAAAGAAAAAAAAGTTAAAAAAATCATGTCGACCTTTTCATGTGTCGACCTTTCATGTGTCGACCATGTGTCCATGTCGACCATGTCAATGTCGACCAATAGTGGTCGACCTAATGACTGTCGACCATAACATGGTCGACCATGTGAACGGATACCGCATTTCTCTGGAGCTCCAGAGAGTTTCCTTTATTTCTTATTTTAGTTATTTATTTTCCGGTAGTCCTGGTTGACAACCAGTCTATACTGCTTCATGGTACTTAGAGGGGGGACCAAACCAACCTCCTGAGGGTTAATGGTTCGTAATCCCAACTGACAGGACACTGAGCTCCTGAGGTGCTGTTTCACACACCATCAGTTCTGCAAGTATGGGGTGATACGGCGTACTGGTAAGAAATTCCCAGCCAGTATGCCATACCGCCGGGCCATCCACCATACCTGCATCCCACTGGCTGCTACATGAGGGGAGGAGAGCGCAGCGCCTCTCCTGACCCTCAATTCTTTGATGTTCGCTCTCTGGTTGCTGCGGCGGGGGTGAATCTCAATAAGACACCGGTTTGCTATCCAATCAGAGCTCGTGGACCAGCAGCCGCTGCTCCTGATTGGCTGCCGGGCCGCAAGCTCTGATTGGCTAACGAACCGGCGCCTCATTTGAGATACCCGGCACCGAAGCTGCAGAGACCACACTTCATGCTTTGAGTGGCAGGAGAGGCTCTGCGCTGTGCTCTCCTCCCCTCACACAGCACAAACATAGGCAGCGGTGAGCAAGGGGGGGCACTATGGGGCAATGTATATCTGTTACTGTGGGGGCATTTGTGTATCTGGCACTGTGAGGGCATTTGAATATCTGCCACTGTGGGTCAATGTATATCTGGCACTGTGGGGGCATTTGTGTATCTGGCACTGTGGGGGCAATGTATATCTGGCACTGTGGGGGCATTTGTGTATCTGGCACTGTGGGGGCATTTGTGTATCTGGCACTGTGGGGGCATTTGTGTATTTGGCACTGTGGGGGCATTTGTATATCTGGCACTGTGGGGCGATGTATATCTGGAACTGTGGGGGCATTTGTGTATCTGGCACTGTGGGGCAATATATATCTGGCACTGTGGAGCATTTGTGTATCTGACACTGTGGGGGCATTTGTGTATCTGGCACTGAGGAGCATTTGTATATCTAGCACTGTGGGGCAATGTATATCTGGCACTGTGGGGGTATTTGTATATCTGGCACTGTGGGGCAATGTATATCTGGCACTGTGGGGCAATGTATATCTGGCACTGTGGGGGCATTTGTTTAACTGGCACTATGGGGCAATGTATATCTGGCACTGTGGGGCAATGTATATCTGGCACTGTGGGGGCATTTTGTGTATCTGGCACTGTCGGGGCATTTGTGTATTTGGCACTGTGGGGGCATTTGTATATCTGGCACTGTGGGGAAATGTAAATCTGGAACTGTGGGGGCATTTGTGTATCTGGCACTGTGGGGCAATATATATCTGGCACTGTGGGGCATTTGTGTATCTGACACTGTGGGGGCATTGTGTATCTGGCACTGTGGGGGCATTTGTGTATCTGGCACTGTGGGGCAATGTATATCTGGCACTGTGGGGCAATGTATATCTGGCACTGTGGGGCAATGTATATCTGGCACTGTGGGGGGCATTTGTGTATTTGGCACTGTTGGGGGCATTTGTTTATCTGGCACTGTGGGGGCATTTGTGTATCTGGCACTGTGGGAGCATTTGTATATCTGGCACTGTGGAGCAATGTATATCTGGCACTGTGGGGCAATGTATATCTGGCACTGTGGGGCAATGTATATCTGGCACTGTGGGGGCATTTGTTTAACTGGCACTATGGGGCAATGTATATCTGGCACTGTGGGGCAATGTATATCTGGCACTGTGGGGGCATTTTGTGTATCTGGCACTGTGGGGGCATTTGTGTATTTGGCACTGTGGGGGCATTTGTATATCTGGCACTGTGGGGCAATGTATATCTGGAACTGTGGGGGCATTTGTGTATCTGGCACTGTGGGGCAATATATATATATGGCACTGTGGGGCATTTGTGTATCTGACACTGTGGGGGCATTTGTGTATCTGGCACTGTGGGGGCATTTGTGTATCTGGCACTGTGGGACAATGTATATCTGGCACTGTGGGGCAATGTATATCTGGCACTGTGGGGCAATGTATATCTGGCACTGTGGGGAGCATTTGTGTATCTGGCACTGTTGGGGGCATTTGTTTATCTGGCACTGTGGGGGCATTTGTGTATCTGGCACTGTGGGAGCATTTGTATATCTGGCACTGTGGAGCAATGTATATCTGGCACTGTGGGGCAATGTATATCTGGCACTGTGGGGGCATTTGTTTAACTGGCACTATGGGCCAATGTATACCTGGCACTGTGGGGCAATGTATATCTGACACTGTGGGGGCATTTGTGTATCTGGCACTGTGGGGGCATTTGTGTATTTGGCACTGTGGGGGCATTTGTATATCTGGCACTGTGGGGCAATGTATATCTGGAACTGTGGGGGCATTTGTGTATCTGACACTGTGGGGGCATTTGTGTATCTGGCACTGTGGGGGGCATTTGTGTATCTGGCACTGTGGGGGGCATTTGTGTATCTGACACTGTGGGGGCATTTGTGTATCTGGCACTGTGAGGGGCATTTGTGTATCTGGCACTGTGGGGGGCATTTGTGTATCTGGCACTGTGGGGCAATGTATATCTGGCACTGTGGGGCAATGTATATCTCGCACTGTGGGGCAATGTATATCTGGCACTGTGGGGGGCATTTGTGTATCTGGCACTGTGGGGGCATTTGTGTATCTGGCACTGTGGGGGCATTTGTGTATCTGGCACTGTGGGAGCATTTTTGTATCTGGCACTGTGGGGCAATGTATATCTTGCATTGTGGGGCAATGTATATCTGGCACTGTGGGGGCATTTGTTTATCTGGAACTATGGGGCAATGTATTTCTGGCACTGTGTGGGCATTTGTGTATCTGGCACTTTGGGATCATTTGTGTATCTGGCACTGTGGGGGCATTTGTATATCTGGCACTGTGGGGCAATGTTTATCTGGCACTGTGGGCATTTGTGTATCTGGCACTGTGGGGCAATGTAGATCTGGCACTGTTGGGGCATTTGTGTATCTGGCACTGTGGAGGCATTTGTATATCTGGCAATGTGGGGCAATGTATATCTGGTACTAAGGGGGTATTTGTATATCTGGCACTGTGGGGGGCATTAGTGTATCTGGCACTATGGGAGCATGTGTGTATCTGGCACTGTAGGGGCATTTGTGTATCTGGCACTGTGGAGGCATTTGTATATCTGGCACTGTGGAGCAATGTATATCTGGCACTGTGGGGCAATGTATATCTGGCACTGTGGGGCAATGTATATCTGGCACTGTGGGGGCATTTGTTTAACTGGCACTATGGGGCAATGTATATCTGGCACTGTGGGGCAATGTATATCTGGCACTGTGGGGGCATTTTGTGTATCTGGCACTGTGGGGGCATTTGTGTATCTGGCACTGTGGGAGCATTTGTATATCTGGCACTGTGGAGCAATGTATATCTGGCACTGTGGGGCAATGTATATCTGGCACTGTGGGGCAATGTATATCTGGCACTGTGGGGGCATTTGTTTAACTGGCACTATGGGGCAATGTATATCTGGCACTGTGGGGCAATGTATATCTGGCACTGTGGGGGCATTTTGTGTATCTGGCACTGTGGGGGCATTTGTGTATTTGGCACTGTGGGGGCATTTGTATATCTGGCACTGTGGGGCAATGTATATCTGGAACTGTGGGGGCATTTGTGTATCTGGCACTGTGGGGCAATATATATATGGCACTGTGGGGCATTTGTGTATCTGACACTGTGGGGGCATTTGTGTATCTGGCACTGTGGGGGCATTTGTGTGTCTGGCACTGTGGGACAATGTATATCTGGCACTGTGGGGCAATGTATATCTGGCACTGTGGGGCAATGTATATCTGGCACTGTGGGGAGCATTTGTGTATCTGGCACTGTTGGGGGCATTTGTTTATCTGGCACTGTGGGGGCATTTGTGTATCTGGCACTGTGGGAGCATTTGTATATCTGGCACTGTGGAGCAATGTATATCTGGCACTGTGGGGCAATGTATATCTGGCACTGTGGGGGCATTTGTTTAACTGGCACTATGGGCCAATGTATACCTGGCACTGTGGGGCAATGTATATCTGACACTGTGGGGGCATTTGTGTATCTGGCACTGTGGGGGCATTTGTGTATTTGGCACTGTGGGGGCATTTGTATATCTGGCACTGTGGGGCAATGTATATCTGGAACTGTGGGGGCATTTGTGTATCTGACACTGTGGGGGCATTTGTGTATCTGGCACTGTGGGGGGCATTTGTGTATCTGGCACTGTGGGGGGCATTTGTGTATCTGACACTGTGGGGGCATTTGTGTATCTGGCACTGTGAGGGGCATTTGTGTATCTGGCACTGTGGGGGGCATTTGTGTATCTGGCACTGTGGGGCAATGTATATCTGGCACTGTGGGGCAATGTATATCTCGCACTGTGGGGCAATGTATATCTGGCACTGTGGGGGGCATTTGTGTATCTGGCACTGTGGGGGCATTTGTGTATCTGGCACTGTGGGGGCATTTGTGTATCTGGCACTGTGGGAGCATTTTTGTATCTGGCACTGTGGGGCAATGTATATCTTGCATTGTGGGGCAATGTATATCTGGCACTGTGGGGGCATTTGTTTATCTGGAACTATGGGGCAATGTATTTCTGGCACTGTGTGGGCATTTGTGTATCTGGCACTTTGGGATCATTTGTGTATCTGGCACTGTGGGGGCATTTGTATATCTGGCACTGTGGGGCAATGTTTATCTGGCACTGTGGGCATTTGTGTATCTGGCACTGTGGGGCAATGTAGATCTGGCACTGTTGGGGCATTTGTGTATCTGGCACTGTGGAGGCATTTGTATATCTGGCAATGTGGGGCAATGTATATCTGGTACTAAGGGGGTATTTGTATATCTGGCACTGTGGGGCTATGTATCTGGCACTGTGGGGGGCATTAGTGTATCTGGCACTATGGGAGCATGTGTGTATCTGGCACTGTAGGGGCATTTGTGTATCTGGCACTGTGGAGGCATTTGTATATCTGGCACTGTGGAGCAATGTATTTCTCCGGCAGGGTCCACAGGTTATCCACAGGATAACAATGGGATATGATGAAGCGCTAGCGGATTGGCACCAATTGATCAAAGCTTTCCTGCCTCCCAGCATGCAACGGGCCCATCCATATATCCCCACCTCCTGGCTCAGGCAAATCAGTTTTTCGTTTAGTGCGACAGGAGCCGGACCATGGTCAGAGGGCTGCTGCTTTTTAGCAGCCCTAAGCTTTCTTATTTTATTTTTATAGTCTTACTAGTTTTTTGAGTGATCTTTCTAAACAGCGTCTTATACGTATATTAGAAAGAGTCGCTGCAACAACTCTCCGCCGGGTCGCGACAACGCTTACTCACGAGTAAATGCCTATTGCATATGAGTCTGTATACATTTACTGTTGCTTCTTTCTCATTGCATCTGAATACGTTAGATACGTTTAAACATGATCAGTAATATGTTCTCCTACATACTTAAAAATGTGTTGTAGTTGATGATGTGCTCATATTGCTAATTATACTAATGTATAACATGTGACTGACTGCTAGTGTGATTGCTGACTTTACTATATGTCTGTCAGTTTGTTTTTCTGATCTTCAAGGCTGGTGCATGGGTAGGGTCAGATTGTTTGTCACTTTAGAAAATTAAAGTGATTACAGTCACAAATTGTGTAGTACACTGTGAAAGTGCTGATTATTTATCATGTCTAAGAGCGGCAAAGGTGAGGAAGGTACACACAGCAACACCAACACTCATATCATGTTTGTCTTGCAAAACTGTATTAGCCTCTCAGGATCTGATTCAGGATGGTTTGTGTGCAAATTGATTTAGTTTTCAGCAAAATACAAGGCAGATCCCTGTACAACGTCAGGTACAGATGGATCCGCCTTGGGCAATGTTTGCACAGCACTTATCCAGTATAGCTGAACAGATAATTCCTACAGCTTCTGTACCAGGAATAGGTTACACTATTAAGCCTTACATGCAGCTCCCTATCTACGGTATATATCAATTCCACCAGCAGCTTCTCAAGAGAAACAAGCTGATAAACCGAGGGTAAATAAATCTTCACCTTCACAGGCTACACATGAGGAGGATTCTTCGGAAGATGAAAGCTCAATTAATTCTACTTTGGCATACGAAGAGGAGGAAGAAGGTCTCAGCTCAGTGGATATAGCTGAGTTAATTAAAGCAATGAAAGACATTCTATCGTTAGAGGATTCAGCAGAGCCTGTGTTAAAAACCAAGGCACCTGTGTTTAAACATTCCAAAACAGTTAAAACTGAGTTTCCAGGGTCAGATCAGCTGACGGAAATCATGGAAGAGGCTTGTGCTACGCCCAATAAGAAGTTTAGAATTCCTAAGAAATGGAATTCCAATTATACTCTTCCAGCTGGGGATTGTTTAAATTCATTTAGTGCGAAAATCTACATTACCTTTGCCTTCAACATCATTAAATGATGTCACGGATAGGATAGTGGATGGTTTTCTAAAAAACATTTTTTCTCTGTCTGGGGCAGTCATAAGGCCAGCCATGGCTTCAGCTTGAATGGCAAAGGCAGTGGCTGCCTGGGCTGATGCATTGGAGGGGGATTTTTCAATAGCTTCTAGAGAGTGAAAATTCCATATAGCACATATAAAACAGGCTGCAGTGTTCTTGGAAAAGCAGCATTGGATATGGGTACTATTGCCTCCAGGGCATCAGCTTCAACAATAGCTGATCGCAGAGCAGTTTGGCTACGTACATGGAAAGCTGATTTAGAATCTAAGTAGGTTTTGGAATCTTTGCCCTTTTCTAGAGATATTCTTTTTGGTAAAGAATTGACAGATATTCTGGAGTCAGAAGCAGACTCCAAGAAGGTCAAGTTTCCTTCCACATACAATTTCAAACCTAAAGTTCCGGCTTTTCGGCCTTTTTGGTCTCAAGGAAAAGTTAAAGGAAAAAAGTGATGGTAAGCATCCCCAATATAACAAGTCTGCTAAGACTAAAAAGCATTAGGCATCATTTTGGCCATGGAGCCAGGGGATTATATGGTAGCTCAGTGGATATAGCTGAGTTAATTAAAGCAATGAAAGACATTCTATCATTAGAGGATTCAGCATAGCCTGTGTTAAAAACCAAGGCACATGTGTTTAAATGTCCCAAAACAGTTAAAAGTGAGTTTCCAGGGTCAGATCAGCTGACGGAAATCATGGAAGAGGCTTTGGCTATGCCCAATAAGAAGTTTAGAATTCCCAAAAAAATGGGATTCCAATTATCCTCTTCCAGCTGGGGATTGTTTAAAAAGGGAGGTGGCTCCTAAAGTAGATGCGCATGTGATTCGATTAGTGCGAAAATCTATATTACCTTTGCCTTCAACATCATTAAATTATGTCACGGATAGGAGAGTGGATGGGTTTCTATAAACCATATTTTCCCTGTCTGGGGCAGTCATAAGACCAGCCATGGCTTCAGCTTGGATGGCAAAGGCAGTGGCTGCCTTGGCTGATACATTGGAGGCGGATTTTTCTGTAGCTTCTAGAGAGTAAAAATCCCATATAGCTTATATAAAACAGGCTGCAATATTCTTGGAAGAAGCTGCATTAGATATGGGTAGAAGCGCCGTAACTACCTGTGTGCCAGGTGTGGCTGGCACACAGCGCAATTACCCTGAGGGCACACGGCAAGTTTTTTGCCGTGCACCATGCTGGAGGAGAGAGCAGCGCCGGAGGCAGGGAAGGAGGAGGAGGGAGGGGAACTGGAGCCGCAGCAGCGATATGTAATTGGTAGTAGCGCCGCTGCAGCACTCCCCTCTCCTTCCGTATTGGCTGCCCGGCACTGCTGTGAATGCTGGGATGCGGTTCCCTCATCCCAGCATTCACAGCGGCGGGCAGCCAATGTGGAAGGATAGGGGGCTGCTGCAGCGGTGCTACTACCAATGACATAGCGCTGCTGTGGCTCCAGTCCCCCTCCCTCCTCCTCCTTCTCCCCTGTTGCTGCCCGGGATCTACCAGCATGAGGATCCTGACTGCAAGCGGGGAGAGATGGTAAGTATCTCTCTCTCTCTTCTGCCGTAATGTGTAAAAAGGGGGAAGCTGGCTGCCACAATGTGTAAAAAGGGGGACTGGCTGCTGTAATGTGTAAAAAGCGGGACGCTGTCTGCCATAATGTGTAAAAAGGGGGACGCTGTCTTCCGTAATGTGTAAAAAGGGGGGCGCTGTCTTCCGTAATGTGTAAAAAGGGGGACGCTGTCTGCCGTAATGTGTAAAAAGGGGGACGCTGTCTGCCGTAATGTGTAAAAAGGGGGATGCTGTCTTCCATAATGCGTAAAAAGGGGGGCGCTGTCTGCCGTAATGTGTAAAAAAGGGACGCTGTCTGCCATAATGTGTAAAAAGGGGGACGCTGTCTGCCGTAATGTGTAAAAAAGGGATGCTGTCTGCCGTAATGTGTAAAAAAGGGGACGCTGTCTGCCATAATGTGTAAAAAGGGGGACGCTGTCTGCCATAATGTTTAAAATGGGGCTCTACCTGGACACACAGCGCTAAAATGCCTAGTTACGGCACTGATGGGTAATATTGCCTCCAGGGCATCAGCTTCAACAATAGCTGCTCGCAGTTTGGTTACATACGTGGAAAGATGATTCAGAATCTAAGTAGGTTTTGGAATCTTTGCCTATTTCTGGAAATATTCTTTTTGGTAAAGAATTGACAGATATTCTGGAGTCAGAAGCAGACTCCAAGAAGGTCAGGTTTCCTTCCACATACAACTTTAAACATAAAGTTCCGGCTTTTCGGCCCTTTCGGTCTCAAGGAAAAGCTATGGGAAAAAGGGATCGCAAGCAGCCCCAATACAAGAAGTCTGGTAAGTCAAAAAAGCATTGGCCTAACAGAGGGCCAGCTTCCAAATCAGAAGACAAGCCATCAGCATGATGGTACTGGCCTCCACCTGGGGGATCCCACGGTAGGGTGCCGACTTCTTCAGTTTGCACAAATCTGGCAGCAGTCTACAACAGATGCCTTGGTGCAGGAAGCGGTATCTCTAGGTTATGCTTTTCCCTTCAAGAAGCATCCTCCTCGAAGGTTTTCTTGTACCAGCCCATCTCGGGTAGAGACGAAGGCCAGGGCTTTGCAGGAAGCAGTTCAGAAATTGCTTCAGTCAGGAGTAGTCATTCTAGTTCCCCCTGCACAAAAGGGACAGGGTTTTTACTACAACCTGTTTTTGGTTCAGAAGCCAATTGGCTCATTTCAGACCATTCTGAATCTCAAAATGCTAAACAAATATATTTGGGTATCTTGGATTCATATGGAGACGTTACATTCCATAGGCTTGGCCATAGAGCCAGGGGATTATATGGTATCCCTGGATATACAGGATGCTTACCTACATGTTCCTATAGCACTGTCTCATCAGTGTTATCTCGGGTTTGCTATCCTCCAACAGCATTTTCAGTACCAGGCCCTAACCTTTGGGTTAGCCACAGCCCCCAGAGTATTTACCAAAATTATTGTGGTCATGGCAGGTTATCTCCGCCAGCAGGGGATAAGAATTTTTCTATGCCTCGACGATCTTTTAATCCTGGCACAGTCAAAGGAATTGCTCCTATGTCATCTCCAACAGACAATGGCATGTCTACAGAGGCATGGGTGGCTCATAAATTGGGCAAAATTGTCTCTAATTCCGTCACAACGGATGACTCACTTGGGGGCTGTACTGGATTCAGGTCTGCAGAGAGTATTTTCACCTCGGAACAAGATATCCAAGGTTCAGTCAAGGATTCAAGACTTGCTACACAGTCAAACAGTATCCATTCATGCAGCAATGCGAGTGATGGGTTTGATGGTGTCAACTTTCGACATGGTGGAGTATGCACAATTCCACTCAAGACTTCTGCCGTGTCTGATTCTTGCCAAATGGAATGGATTACATCAGACGATAAAAACACAGACTATGGTACTTTTGATAAAAGTAAGAAGGTCTTTAGCCAGGTGGCTACAGACGTCCCATCTGGACAAGGGGAGACCCTTTTGAATATCAGATTGGGAAATTCTGACAACAGATGCCAGTCTCCAGGGCTGGGGAGCAGTGTCAGGAAGGTTGTGTTTCCAGGGGTGATGGACCAGAGAAGAAAGTTGCCTGCCAAAAAATGTATTGGAACTTCGGGACATATACATGGCACTGATTCAGGCAAAGGACATTCTTCAAGGAAAACCAGTCCAGATCTGCTCGGACAATGCGACAGCAGTAGCGTACCTCAACCATCAGGGAGGAAATCGCAGTGAAGGAGGTAAGTCACATACTAAAGTGGGCAGAACTTCATCATCCAGCCTTGTCCGCAGTGTTCGTTCCGGGAGTCCTAAACTGGGAAGCGGACTTTCTCAGTTGACACGCCATTCAAGCAAGCAAATAGGGTCTACACTTGGAGGTCTTTCAGACTTTAGTAGACAAATGGGGGTTACCAGAGATAGATCTCATGGCGTCCCATCTGACAACAAAGTGCTCGCATACGGGTCAAG